>NC_084737.1:61708130-61818130 GCF_033978785.1 Entelurus aequoreus
TATAACATAACTACACCAGCAGATACAATATATACACATACCAGTATTTAGTAAAAAAAAAAAAAGTAGTTATAAACACTGCTCAAGCACCAGCCCCCCCATTCCTCCTGTTCTTTTTGTCGTTTGTACACAATATATCTCTTCAGTTTAGCTTTCAAGACTTCCATGTTTTGCGCTAATCCAGTTTATCTTTCTTTCCTGGTGTCTTACAAGTTCCAGAGTTTCCCCTTTAATGTAATTAAACAGGGCACCTTGAAAATAAGTAGGGTTTTTTTACGCGAAAACAAATTAATGTACCTAATGTTGTATATTTAACCCAGTGAGTACCACAACGATAGTATGTACTAGGGCTTCGTGATTTTGAGAAAAAACCTAATTGTGATTTTTTTTTTTCTCCAAAATTGCGATTGTGATTCGATTTGCGATTTTATATATAAATGTATAACGAGTGAAGGAATACAGGTTACTTTTAGACTGTCAATCAATATTCTTGTCTAAAAGTGCCATGCATTAGAACAATATGCAATAATATACTTTCAAAAATATTTGGCTGTATGCAGACAGCGCTTTTGTCAACATCATGCTCTTTAAGTGAAGAACTATTTGATTAAAACTTCAATGATTATAATGCAAGTAACCATCTAAAAGGAAATAAACTTATTTCTCATTACTGTAGAATTGTTTACCATTGTACTGTCATCGGTAAATAACTTTATTCTAAATGCCATCCATCTTCTTCCGCTTATCCGAGGTCGGGTCGCGGGGGCAGCAGTCTAAGCAGGGAAGCCCAGACTTCCCTCTCCCCAGCCACTTCGTCCAGCTCCTCCCGGGGATCCCGAGGCGTTCCCAGGCCAGCCGGTAGACATAGTCTTCCCAACGTGTCCTGGGTCTTCCCCATGGCCTCCTACCGGTCGGACGTCCCCTAAACACCTCCCTCGGGAGGCGTTCGGGTGGCATCCTGACCAGATGCCCGAACCACCTCATCTGGCTCCTCTCGATGTGGAGGAGCAGCGGCTTTACTTTGAGCTCCCCCCGGATGGCAGAGCTTCTCACCCTATCTCTAAGGGAGAGCCCCGCCACCCGGCGGAGGAAACTCATTTCGGCCGCTTGTACCCGTGATCTTGTCCTTTCAGTCATGACCCAAAGCTCATGACCATAGGTGAGGATGGGAACGTAGATCGACCGGTAAATTGAGAGCTTTGCCTTCCGGCTCAGCTCCTTCTTCACCACAACGGATCGATACAGCGTCCGCATTACTGAAGACGCCGCACCGATCCGCCTGTCGATCTCACGATCCACTCTTCCCTCACTTGTGAACAAGACTCCAAGGTACTGAATAAACAAAAAAAATTGACTCCTTTCTGTAAGCAAAAGTTTTACCTAAATAGATATTGAACATCTTAAAGTGTATTTTTTTCCCAGATGGAAAACTTAGGTTGGACGTAGTCCTTTTTTTTATTGCTATCATGGACGGCGTTTTTGCTCATTCGTCCGTGTAGTTGGGCTCATATCGCTCATTCGATTTGAAGCTGAAATATTCCCACAACGGAACATAATCTTTTTCCTCCTATTTTGTGTTAGTTTGCAGCACTTCCCATCGGTGAGTCCTGAGGCTATTTGTACTGTGAGTGTCGGCGGCAGCGCCCCGCTTTAGTCTCCATCGAGACAAAGATTGTTAATGACTGAAAAGAGGGGTCACTCTGTCCAGCTATTTCCACTGGTAAATAAACACGCTCAGGTGCTGACAGCGATTCACAAAGACGTCTTTCTTTCTGTCTAAGTGAGAGACGAACAAACGCGACGCTCAACAATTCTGATTGACCAACATGTCTGTCACTAAACTGCTGGTCAACAGCGCAGGAAAAAAAACAAACCCTCAGCATCTTGCGGGTATTATCGCGCTAATTAAAACCTTGATGTCAATTAATCTTGCAGCCCTAGTATGTACATAATATTGTAAATCAAATAGGTTATAAAGGTTAGTCATGGCATAGGTTAATAGAAATAGATTATCAATAGAATAAAATAGAGAAAAGATTGTGATCTTGTAGTTTTGGACTAAATGTGACGTCGCGTTGGTTTACTACCTGTCATAGAAATGTCTGTGTCATTGCCTCTGTGTATAGAGCTGTTCGTCTATTCTGAGAGAACACATCCTGTAGATTCAATGTACACGATTGAGTAGCTTAGTTGCTCGGACAGCAATATGTTCATACAAGTTTAGTTTGGGGTATGATGTTTCTTATAGGAAAAATGGGTCTTGTTTTCGTCTGTACTTTTTGGCTGATTGGCCGGCGAGCAATCGATAGCTGCTTCTCCAGAAAATGAGCTGTATCATTGTGCCATGAGTTTATTCAAGTACAGAAATCATTACGATTTTATGATAGTTAAAATTTTAAACTGTTATATTAACCATCGGGAATTTTACAGAGAGTCAACTATAGTTGATGTACAGTCATGCACAATTGAGCCTACTCCGGGACAAATTGATGTACAAAGATGTGCTTTTGAGCCTACTCCAGGACAAATTGATCTACAAAAATGTGCATGGAAGCGGGCTTGGACTAAATTGTGAGGTTACGCATAATTCAAAGGGATTAGTTGAATTTAGCATGTATTGGCGCAATCGCAGCAACGCAAATTCCTGGAGGGTCGGAGTAGTAAGCCTGGGCTCATTCTTCTTGCTCATACGATTTGAAGCCGAAATACTCTCACAACGGGACGTTTATTTGCTCTACAATCATATTTGTTTCCCCTAATTTTTACATTGCCGTGCTTCTCACCAGCAACAAGCAATGCTCTGTCGCTGCTGGAAGCTTGCAGTCCCGCCTACTTTTTTGAAGAAACCATTGAATACATACGACAGAGATAATTCAAAATAGGTTTTTAAAACTAGTATGGTGAAATGACACTGCATCTTATTCTTAGCAAAATTCTAAATTGAATGATGATTTTTAGGCCAGATATAAATTTTACTTTTTATGGAATCATTTTCAAATAATTGAATTAAGAGCTTCCCTTGGGAAGCAATACTTTAGCTTGAATAGAATACTTCTATGAACAAAAATGTAGCATTGCACATTGCATGCAAATAAACAATAATCTCCAACATTCAGATCAATAAAGTGCAAACTTAAAACTTCTGTCTAGAATAACATACTTCTGTAAATAAAATAAAAATAGTATTATACATTGTATCCAAATAAATGTTAAAGTAAAAAATTGAGAGGACTAGAGTCGGTTTGAGTAAGTGGATAAAGTAAACGCAGCCTTTTTCATTCACACATCTTGGCGGTGTGCAGAGCAACCACTTTAGTGATCAGTCTACGCATTGTGCTTCTGTCTCATCATACATGGTGGTATCATACATATCTGGTGTAAATTATTCCACTAGTAAGGTGATTTTTAGCCCGTAGTTTGTTTGTTTGTTGTTGCGGTTTTGATCGCATCCTTAAGAGTTACATTTGCCCTACTCTGCTGAAGGTTTGGTTTCAGATGCTGGAATAAGTTTGCTGTGCTGCTGCCTTTTTAAAACAAACTTTGCACCGTGCAGTCACTTGTTCCACGCCTTTTGCCGCAAAACCAAAGTACTGACAACACTTTTCTTTGCAACAAACGTCTCGCTCTTGTTAGCGTTAGCATTAGCCATGTTTTGCTGTGTGCCGATAAGGAAGTAAGGGGACGGCGCAAGCTGCGGAATCTCCTGAGGGGCAAAAAGTATGACTGAGCAAGAGGAGGAAAAAATGGTTTATTTAAATCCTCTGCAACAAAATACTGAAATATATTGATAAAATCAATATATCACCCATGCCTAACAAGAGGGTTCACTCCCTTCATCTAATTTTGCTATTAAACGAACACGCTGAGCTACTGAGAGTGATGAAAGGCTCTGGTTCACATGCGCAGGGGCTGCGGCACTTCAGTATTCAGGAAATAAGCATTGTTGCCTAAAATGCATTGATAAATGACGGTTTTTCTGTAATTAAAAATGTAAACGGTATTATTAACCGTCTGGAAATTTACAGCGGTTTATCATTATACCGTTTATCGTTACATCCCTAGTCAATAGACACATCTACCTTTTTTCTTTTTTTCAGTCATACCACATTGTATACACTACAGTATTTTTACTTGTATCAAGTTTAAATTACTTTTTTAACCCAAAGCCTAATGTACCCGCAGGTAAACAAACACCCTTTAGATTAAGATCTGTGTTTTATTGGCCCAGTAAATCCACTGAGACCCTTCTCTTGCATCTTAATCAGTCTCAAACCAACCTAGGGGCCCTGAAACCTCATCCAGCACAGGCCAGAGTGGCTGCCCAAATACACCCCTCCAACAAAAACCCTCATTGAATGGGAGTGTTTATTTTTAAAGTTGTTGGAAAAGCTTTTATCCTGTTTGGTTTTATTTACTTGTTTTTGTCATTATATGGCCCTTTGCCAATTGCGGAGTGGGGATGGAAAAGCGTGAGTCCCAACTGTGTACAAATTAACATGTTTTACTTTTCCTGAATGCAGGACAGGCACTGAAGAAGAGATTGTTCAAATTCAGATGTTGGCCACCCGCTGCTTGCGCTCCCCTCCGTTTTCTAATCATTGAGGAGACATGACCCACTTAAATGGTTGTTTACTTGCATTAGAAGAAGAGCTACAGCACTTCTCAATGAACTCTTGTCTACAATTCAATTAGAAAGCCTTCCCATCAGTTACAAAATCCTTTACAGCCTTGCAGAAACACATGCTGAAATCTCAGGGAGCAAAAGCCATACTGTCCCTAAAACCCTTCAAATACATCACCGCAAACAAAGGTTTATCATAGAACTTTATAGTTGCATAGGAATACATTTTATTTTATGTTCTTTTATGTGTGTGCGTGCATGTGTACCGGTGTATATATATTTGTGTGTATATGTATATACACACACACACACACACACACACATATATATTAGGGGTGTGGGAAAAAATCGATTCGAATTCGAATCGCGATTCTCACGTGCGATTCAGAATTGATACTCATTTTTAAAAAATCGATTTTTAATTTTTTTTTATTTAAAAAAAAAATATTTATATATATATTTATATATATTTATTTTTTTTAATTAGTCAATCCAACAAAACAATACATAGCAATACCATAACAATGCAATCCAATTCCAAAACCAAACCCGACCCAGCAACACTCAGAACTACAATAAACAGAGCAATTGAGAGGAGACACAAACACGACACAGAACAAACCAAAAGTAGTGAAACAAAAATGAATATTATCAACAGTATCAATATTAGTTACAATTCCAACATAGCAGTGATTAAAAATCCCTCATTGACATTATCATTACATTTATAAAAAATTAAAAAAAAAGAATAGTGTCACAGTGGCTTACACTTGCATCGCATCTCATAAGCTTGACAAAACACTGTGTCCAATATTTTCACAAAGATAAAATAAGTCATATTTTTGGTTCATTTAATAGTTAAAACAAATTCACATTATTGCAATCAGTTGATAAAACATTGTCCTTTACAATTATAAAAGCTTTTTACAAAAAATCTACTACTCCGCTTGCATGTCAGCAGACTGGGGTAGATCCTGCTGAAATCCTATGTATTGAATGAATAGAGAATCGTTTTGAATCGGGAAAAAATCGTTTTTGAATCGAGAATCGTGTTTGAGTTCAATCCCGGACTCCTGGATTTTTCTGTGTGGAGTTTGCATGTTCTCCCCTTGACTGCATGGGTTCTCCCCGGGTACTCTGGCTTCTTCCTACCTCCAAAAACATGCACCTATGTATAGGTTGATTGGCAACACTAAATTGGCCCTAGTGTGTGAATTTTGTCTGTCTATCTGTGTTGGCCCTGCGATGAGGTTGCAACTTGTCCAGGGTGTAACCCGATTTCCGCCCGAATGCAACTGAGATAGGCTCCAGCACCCCCCGTGACCACGAAAGGGACAAGCGGTAGAAAATGGATGGATGGATGGATTATGATCACATAAAAAATGGTGGTGGTGTAAGAATATAAATTATTTTAATTATTTCCTACTATTGGCTCTAATATAAATCCTTTCATTTCTGCCCTTACTGTGTCCAGAGGCTTATTTCCTGAGTTTGTTTTGTAACAAAAACAAAATATTTTTTGATAGTAAAAATGTCGTATACACGGCTTTTTGTACTTGGTATTGTTGCTGTCGATATTAGTATTGATCCAGTCATCATTTTTACATTCAAGAGCGCTAGCTTGCTGTTAGCGGTTAGCATGGCTTATTGTGTCCAACTGTGTGTAGTAGGGTTGTACGGTATACTGGTACTAATAAAGTACCCATACTAATTGATTGAAATCGGTACTATACTGCCTCTGAAAAGTACCGGTACCGTTCTCTCATCCGTGGCGGTGACTGCAGAGCCGAAGCACATGATGAGTGTGTCAAAACGCACAAAGTGCATACAAGCAATAACATCTTGGAGCGGAAGAAGGGCAAAAAACGACAATTCTACTGGTTAATACAGAGGGTGCGTGAAGTGCAATATGGAGGTAATTGGGCTTCAAAACCAACGATAAAGGTGACTCTTTAAACAAGGAAGTGCCGCACTTTAAGTCTTGCTTTAAAACACGCCTCGCCAAATGTGGCGATTAGTATTACCACCTTTGCTTCAAACTTATGTAAACATTTAAATAATAAACATTCAGATCTGCACGGGGAGTTTAAATAGTGATAGGTAATAATGCAGCCGATTTGTGTCAGTCTGCTTTATTATTAGTTTTGCAGGACACAACCAGACCTGTTCAGTCTTCGACTGCATAGTGCAGCTCTACCTCTCGCTCGCTTTACTCGCCCACTCACTCACTCACTGACGTCGCTCACCAACATGTTGCCGTTCTCTTGAAGACACACCCACACTACTCTCATAAGTTAACCAGCTACTCTGTTGTGCACGTGTAGATACATAACGTGGAGATATGTAGACGCGCACACAGCTGCTTGGATTGATGCCAAATATTAGCGCAGTGTAATGACTGAATTTTGTAACAAATTGCTACAATTTGTGTTTTATCTTTTAACAAATGTGTTTTACCTCCTACATGGCTTATCTGTGTACATTTATCCATAGTTTTGATTATAGTACTTACTAATTGTATTTTTCTTAAAGCACAGACCAGGAATGGCAACCATAAATCATGAAGCATTTAATATAATGTAAATAAAGCTTTCTATTGAATTCAAGCTAATCCTTGATTATGGCAGACTTTGTGTAATATGGAAAATTGTAAATTGTTCTTTAAATGCAACAAGAAAATCAGTGTGTTTAATGCCCTTTTATTTATATTTTAACCTTCTAAAATTGTTCTTTGAGTGCAATAGGAAACATGTTTATTGTATTGTAAGATTTTCTGTTAAAATAGAGCCAATATTGACATGTTTTGTAGTTCCCTTTATTTTGAAAAGTATCGAAATACATTTTTCGTCCCCCAGTGATGCTCGAAAGAAACAGTTTATATGCCACCATGGGGTCAATGATTGCTGTCTTAAAAGTGGCTTTGCACTCTGGAGGGACGTTTGCTGCTAGCTCACTAGTGCGAATGCTAGAGTGACTACGTTTTCATGCACAAAATTAGTCAGATTTCTCAAATATGGTTGTTTTGTATTTTTACAGCTACATGTGAAGTCCCAGTGTCCATGCACTCTTTCTAATGCGACTATTGGTCATAGGCTGTGTGCCTCTCGTACACTGACTGGGGGACACTTATTTCCTTTTAGCGCGGATTAATATATTGCTTTTCCGGTTTACCTATGACATGACACCAAAACAAGTTATCTTAAATAAATCAGTTTCTTTTTTTTCTCCCATCGATGCACTTCAAAATGTTTTGTTCTTTTAATCTGTGAAGCAAATAAACAGTATCCTCTTCATTACAGTCATTGCCAATGTTTTGATTGATTGGGATCTGCTTATATGGTTATATCCCGCACATTAAGCCTGGCGCCTGCGCGATACAAATGGTCCCCTCCGGCAGCCCGCACCCACTCTAGAGATCTGGGGCCGTACTTATCAAGCTTCTCAGAATTACTCCTAAGAAGTCTGCTAAGAGTTGACTTAAGAGTAAATAAATTCTTCGCTGAAAGCTGCACTTAAAAGTTAGTTATCAAGCGTCTTACTCACACTTTCAGCGAAGTGTAGGACTCAATCTTAAGTGTCACACTCAGAGCTGAATTACGACATTACTATGTGCCGTAAATGGAATTTTAGGTGATGTCATTTCTGTGTCCATAGAAATGACCAATCACAGAAGGGAATCCGTTGTCTAAGAATAAAGAAATATCTTGGAAATATTTAATTGGACAATGGGAGTGTATATTTTGACAATAAACTACAAAATAATACAAAACAAACTAGTCCCCGCCGGCACTCACGCTACCGCTCCCTCTCTTCTCTTCTCTCGCCCACACAGTCACTGACGTCACTCACCTCACGGCCACACACATACGCTACTGTCATAACATTTTCTTTCCAATTCATTAATTAGGCAACCAATTTGAAACTGGTGTGGGTGGCTCTATATATACTAGCCCACTGCAGCCACATGCAGAAATCAACATGGAATCGAAAAGTATTAAATCTGTGACAAAAATAATACCCGCTCTGTCTAAACGATACCGTTTGATCAGCTGCTCGTCATCAAACAAATCCAGGACATCGTTCCGCTCCCTGAATGTTCGCGCACGTCTCTCTCGCCTCAGTGCCATCCCCTGCTGGCAACTCCTAACCACTTAAGACACCTCTGAAGGTCTCTTAAATATCGTGGAGAGTAGGAGTGATTCTTAGACTTAAGAACGTTGATAAAAAGCTTTTATTCTTAAGTTTGAGAGTAGGACTAAATTTCGCAAATTCTCAGGACTTAAGTGTAAAATGGCACTCTAAGAAGCTTGATAAGTACGGCCCCTGGTTTTCAATCGCATAATCTAGGTGCGTTAGTCCGACCTTTCAAAAGCCAAACATGATCAGATTAAGGTGTTTCCATGGGTTGTAAAATGCTTCTTTTGAGCCCAACTATCTGAGAAATCAGACTAATTTAGCGCATGGAAATGTAGTTAAGGACGCCTGTTTGTTTGCTTGTCGTTGCCAAATCTTTGGGACACATTTAGAACGTCATCAATATGCATTATCACGATATCACAATAGTATTAAAACATTTATCCTAATGCAAAAGTATACTTCTGTAAAGAGCTTTGAAAAACTCTGTGCAGAAAGTAAAATAAAGGACCCTGCAGCGCTGAATGAATTTCACTTCGGCTGATGATCTGACAGTAATAATTGAAGAATGACAAATTAATTTGTTGTGGTGACTACCGTTTATGTTGGCACCTGTGCTATTGTGGAACGGAGCTGGGTAGCCATCCCTACTTACCACTTAAGCTGCACAATTAATCGAAATTAAGGTTTTTATTACCGGAATAACCTAACCGCAATAGGGTGAGTTTTTTTTTTCTCTCTCCTTTTCTTTGAGTCAGAATTGTTGAGGCCTGAGTCCTTGGCCTGATAGAAAAGTGGTTACAGAAAACGGCAAGATTGTGTGCTGCAGTCGATGCAGTCAGTGTCCTAATAACAAACACCACTTTCCTTGTATTACTGTACAGTATGTGCAAAAATTGTAATGACCGTGTAAAATGGCTGAAGGAACTTCTCCGGGGACGGCAGTACGAGGCGAACTGGAGGATGATACTATGACAAGCAGCCAAGGACGGTTTAAGCAAACATGGGTGTTTTATACATAAACCTGAATTATTATTTTTTAAGTAAATTATTGCATATTGTTCTAATGTGTGGCAACTTGAGACAAGAACATGTTGATTAACAGTCTAAAGAAGGGCTGGGCGATATGGCCAAAAACTAGCATAATATAAGTTTTTTTTATATTGATCAATATCAATAATTATTGATACTTATGACTTATTTAGGGCTGCCAATAAAGCAGTAGTGTAAAAGCTATTGAACAGTAGTTTTTGAAGCAACTAATTAAACGACACATTGGAAGTGTCAGGATGTTGCCGCACTGTCTGCCTTAAAACCAACAAAACTAGACAAGTTTCTGTTATTGAGTTGACATACCAAGATATTACAGTTTCTCTTTTCACTCCATGCAGAGAATCCACAGTGAGCCAAAAAGAGGGTGCAACCACACAAGTGTTATGAGAGTAGCGTATGTGTGTGTGTGCTTCTTTAAGAATGGCAGTGGGTTGGGTGAGTGGAAGAGTGAGGAAAGCGAGCGGTAGCATGCAGCAGTAGTGGCGAATGTGTCTGTGTCCTGCAGAAATAAGAATAGAGCAACCAAATTGTTACAAATCAGCGGCCTTGTCATTCCAACCTGAAAGCAGAGCTTAGCAGACCCATTGTCGGGTAAAGTAAAAAGTGTTACCCCCGACGATAACATCGGCCCTGGAGGGTAAGTCTCACCTCCCCTGCGCTCATCGACTATGGTCTGGGACTGGGAGCCGAACAGCAGAAAAGATGTAGTCGATACTGTTATGTGATTAGCTGTCTTTCCCAACGCTCATTGAATACTGTTAACTGATTGGCTATTGGCTTGTCCCTCCTATTGCTCAGGGACACTTCCTGTATCCTATTTGCTTGTTTCCCAAAGCGCGAGTGACTTCATGAAACGAATCTTGTTTCATAATTTCTGGTTTATCCGACCAAAAAATTTAAATATATATTGAATATTTTATCGAACACATTGTATATTGATAACGATGTCTATCGCGGTATGTATTGATATCGTATTATCGGCCCAGCCCTAGTCCAAACGTAACATTACTTCTTAATTTAGCAGTTGTATGCACTTGAATACCATTTTTAAAATTGCAAAAAAAATTGCTATCGCAATTTTGGCAGGAAAAATTAGGATTAAGATTCTTCGCAAAATAGTGCAGCCCACCAACAGTAACTGCAAACACCCTTCATGGAAACTGTGATCAAAGTAAGCTTAATGCATCAACAAATGGAAAACAAATACAAAATGATACTATACCTAAAGTTGTGAACATTGTCTAAATAAATTGTGTGGACCTACCTCTGTACAGTGGAACCTCGACTTACGGACTGATTTTGGTTCTTCAAACGTGGTTTGTAAATAGAGAAGTTTGTATTGTATAGCAGAGTTCCCCATATGAAACAATGTAAATATGACTAATGGGTTCCAGCCTCCACAACAGTCCATATTTTAGTGAAGGTTTGTGCACTTTTAACACAATCTAAAGTGCTATTCAGTACTGTATATCAAACAAATATAGATGTAAGGGGGTGATGAATCAACTTTGTGTAGTAAAAAGTAATAACTAATATTTTAAAAAGTAGAATGCACACACAAACAACGGCAGAGAACTGAGGAGAAAGGAGCAGACAGAGGGAGAGAAAAGGAAGGGAGGATAGGGTAGCCGTACGTGTCTACGAGTTTGCGCTCGGGAAGAGTGAGGTGCCGCTCTGGAATGAGAGAAGAATCTTCTCTGCGGTGATTCTGTTCTGGCATCTTTTCGCAGAAAAGAACAGCTTTGTCACAATTAAAACGGATGTGCTTACTTAATGTGCTGTGCTGTGGTCATGCTTGTGAGTGCCTTGTGAATGTAGTCCTGCAAAAAGTTTTTTTATTTTTTAACTCCACAGCGGTTCCCTCCTGCTTTCCACGCCGGTCTGTTGAATTTTTAGGACTCTTAATGAGTTGGCAAAATGGACAAAACTTGTCAAAATGTGAAAGAACACATGCTGGAGTGTTGAGATGTGACTTCTCCTGCACAGCAAGTAAAATGGAATGCTCAAGCCTCCCCAACAATGTTTTGACCTGCTTTCTTGTCTGCAGCGTTCGTCCACACAGAAGCATATTTGGCTAGATCGAAAAGCTCGTAAACCGAAAAGCTCGCATAAAGAAGGGTTCGTAAATAAGGGTTCCAATGTACTTCTCCCAACTTATAGCACAATGCTTGTGTTCTCTGTACATTACCCTAGTTCTTTTACATAATCTGTCAATTATGTCTTCCGTCATGGAAAATTGGCTAACTGCTTTAAATGTCAAAGTTCTGAGAATTGAAATCCTGATAATTCTGAACTGTTTCTGTACAAAGTCCTGTAGCGCGGACTTTCTTGCAATGATGTAATAATGAAGTTACTGTATGGTTGTAATATTGCCATTTACATAACTAGACAAAGTGGAAGCAACGCAAAATGTTTCCAATGAAGTGTCAAGTTGGTGTTCATGCTATCAAGTTAAGGAGGCTTGACTGCTCTTCCAGCAGAAATAGTGTTAACTCATTGGTTTGTTAACTTCTTTGTCCATGCCCATCTCTCCAGGTCGACTGCACAAACACCTCGACGTTTGGCAACAAGTGACCGCAGAGATTGAACCTGCCTTGGATTGCATGAGCACAGGAGAAGAAGACCTGAGGTTGACTACTCCCCCATTGGACCTTGAGGAGGGGGGAGGAGGAGGAAGAAGACAAGGCCACTTCCCTAAATACCCGGAGTATGGGGCAAAAAGTCCCAGGTGGCATTAAAACAATTGATATGCGCGATCCAGCGTTCAGCCCCCTGAAGCTGGAGCTACAGGCCTTGAGTCACACCAAGCCTTCTCGACTGGACCTGCTATTGGATATGCCGCCAGTAAGCGCAGACATTCAGGTCCAGCACTCGTGGAACAACGATGACCGCTCGCTCAACATCTTCGTCAAGGACGATAACAAGTTGGTTTTCCACAGGCACCCAGTGGCACAGAGCACGGATGCCATCCGGGGCCGTGTTGGTTATACACGGGGACTGCATGTGTGGGAAATCAGCTGGGCGATGCGCCAGAGGGGCACGCACGCCGTTGTTGGTGTAGCAACAGTTGATGCGCCGCTGCACTCCGTAGGCTACACTGCACTAGTGGGAAGCGACAGTGAGTCCTGGGGTTGGGACCTATGCAGGAGTAAACTCTACCATGACAGCAAGAATCACTCAGGCAAAGTATACCCCTCCTTCCTCGAGCCAGAAGACACTTTCATAATACCGGACTCCCTCTTAGTAGTTTTGGACATGGATGAAGGGACTTTGGGTTACATAGTGGATGGCCATTATCTGGGGGTGGCCTTCAGAGGACTTAAAGGCAGGAAGCTATACCCAGTGGTGAGCGCTGTGTGGGGACACTGTGAAATACGTATCCGGTACATAAACGGACTTGATCGTAAGTACAAGTTGCTGACATTTGTGTTGATTTATAATTTGCTCTGGGTGACTATCTCTGAGACTCAATGGGTTCATTCATTACTGTTGTCGAGAGATGGTCACACATTCATAATTATTGCCGCGAGAGGAGCTAACTTGTTGCTTTTTTTTCTTGTTTTTTTTTTTTTTTTAACTCGTTGACACCAACAAACTGCATTTTAGGTCAAATGTATCCTCATTTTTTGGGACAGGAAAGCCATAAGGCAGGGGTGTCCAAAGTGCGGCCCGGGGGCCATTTGCAGCCCGCAACTAATTGTTTAGCGGCCCGCCACATATTCTGGAAATGCTATTGCAAAAATTAAAAATTAACATTAAAAAAAGTGGAATGAGGTGAAATCTAACGAGGAACAGTTGCAATGTTGACACAAAGCTGCCATGCAGGCTGTTTGTTTTTCTTTTGTCTTTATTTTGCTTTTTTTGCCATTGCTCAAAAAAAAAAAATTGTTTTTAAAAAATTCAATGTTATAATCAATTATTGATCTATTCAAGGCTCCAATTACTTCAAATATTTCACTTTAAAATGTTTTATGTGGAAAATATTGCATATATTGTGTGGTTTCCATATAAAAGCAATGTTTTCTTTGACATAAGAGCATAAAACAAACAAACATAATAGTTCAAACGTAAAATGGACAGATATATCTGAAGTTGATCTCGTAATTTAAGTGTTGAAAGTAAAAAAATATATGATAAAAATGTATCACTTTATGAGTGGGGGACCTTTTGGATCCCAAATATATTTAATGGGATTTTATTGATCTTTTCACTGTGATTAATCAAAAATAATAATAAATTAAAATCAATGGTGTCCTTTTTTGGGCTCCAATTACTTCACATCAAACATTGCTTTCTGAATGTTTTGGGCGCTGGGGGAAATACTGCATATTTCAGTTTTACTATAAAAAACAAAGTTGTCTTTGACAGAAAAGGCATAAATCCTTTTTTTTTAACGCTATATCAACCTGAAGTTGATATAGAGATTTACTGTAAGCGTTGAATAAAAAAAATAATAATGTGACTTATTTTTAACATTTTAATGACTGAGACCCTTTATATTTATATATTTTATGATTTGAAAATGAAAAATATCAAAATGGCCCCCGCATGCTTTAATTTTTCCGTGTGCGGCCCTCAATGGAAAAAGTTTGGACACCCCTGCTATAAGGCATCAAAAAATAATTTGTATTGGATATACTTTGGTGTAAATTTTATGTACTATTTGCTACCAGTCACTTTTATAACACGTCTTTTGAGTGTCTGTGAGAGGTTTGATTGTGAAGGTGTTCCCAGATTGCAAATGAAAACACGCCCCACCTTCTCCAAGAGTATAATAATTCATCTTTTGAAAATGTACATTGTTTAAATATAAATGATAAATTTTAATAAGGAACATCACCACTATTTTTCCCCAGACAGTCAAAACATCATATAGATTCACCCGGTCGCAACATTAGGTACACAATACTAGATTGCTATCACAAAAGGTCCACATTAATGTGGATAAATGTTTGCCTAGACACATTTTTGAATATATTAAAGATCTTGAATAAACACGTAAGCGCATATATATTCCCTACTTAATAATAATAATAATAATAATTAGCTTCGTCTCAGAGGAGAAATTTGTCTTGGACATTAAGACAGCGTTTTACTTAACATATATATACATACAGTTCATCCGACAATACAGTGACGACAGTGAACAGTGCGCAGGTATATCAGTTAGTTATGAGATCACACATTACACTCCCCCCATATTGCACACCTCCCGTATTGCCCTATCCCAAAATTGCAGTCCTTGATATTGCATCCGGTTATTACAGTAGTTTTCTGTTAAGTGCTTTGATTGCCAGTGGGACAAAGGAAAATCTATACCTGGTTGAGTTTTTTTTTGTTGCTGTTCTGTACCGTTTACCATTTGGTATCAACACAATTTCACTATGAAGTATGTGGTGTGGGTTTGAGTTTCTTTGCTCATGCAAAGTGAAACGTGATAATATAAATTTCAAAGGAATATTTAATCATGATTAATCTAAATTAAACCCCAGTAACTCTGACTTTAAAATTGTAATTGTTTGACAGCCCAAATCTAAATATATCTAATGTTAATTTTTATTTCATGTATTAGTCGGCAATTATTAGTAAAGCTACTGAAAACTCAGATCGATATTTTTGTGCATAAACTGTTCTGTCTCTTCTTCCTCAGCTGAACCTCTCTCTCTGATGGACCTGTGTCGGCGCTCTGTGAGGGTGGCACTAGGAAGAGAACGTCTAGGTGAAATCCACCGGCTGCCCCTGCCGGCCTTTCTCAAGAACTACCTGCTCTACCAATGACTGCACTGTCACATTAGCGTATGCTTTCTTTCTTGCTTCTCTGGGATCCTTTGGTTGAACTCGTTTGACAACATTTCCTTGAGCCTGTTGGACAGATCCAAGCTCACTGATGATTTAGCAAGTATGCTTATCTGATTAGCGACCAGACTCATTTTTGAGTTTCTTATTCTATTTTAACGACTATTTGCAATTGTACTCTAACTTTTTTTTTTTTTAATTCAGGAATTTCTGAGCTCTATGCACATACTGATAGAAAATATGCCCTGGCGGTCACCGTTTTGGTGCAACGAGTCACTTTTGGTCAGTATCTCTCTTGACTTCAGCCAGCACTGTCTTTTTAAAATTTGATTGCATTAGATGAATTAGACCATGTTCTATGTTGTGTGACCACAAGATGACAGCACTTGTTGAACATGTTACACTGAAAGAAACGTTTTGTTTTTTTTAAATGCGTTTTTAAGCAGATCAGCAAACAGGCCTTAGGTAGTAACCACACCAGTGAGACAGTTATGTAGCGAGACTTTGAACTCCTGCAGTAGTAAAAGATGTATTCTACTCACACTTTAGACATCTGACAGGAAATATCTCAGCAGGCTTGAAATTGTATGGATGTCACTGTGATTTGTAGCATGCATCTGCAAGAAATATCCCCGGTTGTATCTCATTATTGTTTTCTTTCTTAGTGTTGTTTTACCCACATTTTACACAGGTTGGCACACAAAGTAGAAACCAGTGGAAGTGACTGGTACATATCAGGGCGCAGCTGATAGTTTTTGATAAGTATGGCAAAAACTATAAAACTGAAAGGGTTTTGCCAAAACAAACGGTAAATCTTTAACGCACCTCAATCAAAGTCTAAGCAGAAAGACAATCCTCTAAAGTACTGCTCTGATTCTATAATACTAGTAAAATATTACGCTTCCAACATTGTCAAATGCCATATCTGTTAGGTTGATAAATGTGCAGCTGTGTTATCCTCAGTCTGCATGTGCCACACCTTTCTATTCCTTTTTTTCTTGCCTTTTATTTGCATTTATTAATGTAGACTTGTTTGTATCTATTAAAGGTTATTTCCATTTATATTTGTGTTTGAAAGTATGTACTACCTAGAACTCATTATACAAGGCCTGTTTGAGTCACAGCACAAGTGACTTAATGAACTTGGTCAGGGATTTCTAAAGTTGCCAGAAGACTTAATCTACTTGAGAAAAAACATTTTCTAATCTGAACTAACTTCCAAATGATTTTCTATGGTAGCCCTTGAGACATGAATGTAAAAAAAAAAAAAAAAAAAAGAAGTCTTATTTTTCTATATTTTGCCACAGTTGTTCCCCAGGAAATGGTCAGAGACCCTTCCGCTTGCTTAAAGGACGTTTCTTTGTTGGTTGTGCTGTAAATTTCGCTGCATTATTGTTCTTTATAATAGGATTCAGCCTTAAATACTATTAATTAAGAATGTAATTACTCTAGAATTCAAAGTTACAGTAAATCCGGAAAGTGTTTACAGTGCTCCGCTTTTTCCACAGGTTATGTTACATTCTTATTCCAAAATGGAATAGTCATTTTGTCGTCAAAATTCTACAAACAAGACCCCATAATGACAATGTGACCTGTTTTTGTTTTAATTTTGCTAATTTATTAAAGTGTACAGAACCTGTGCGCAATACTTTGTTGATGCACCTTTGGCAGCAATTACAGCCTCCAGTCTTTTTGAATATGACGGCACAAGCTTGGCACACCTATCTTTGGGCAGCTCATTCCTTTATGCAGTACCTCTCAAACTCCATCGGGTTGGATAGGTAGTGTTTTTCATCCAGGATGTCTGTACATTGCTGCAATCATCTTAGTTTAGTCATGGAGGTGACCAAGAACCCAATGGTCACTATCAGAGCTACAGCATTTCTCTGTGGTGAAAGGAGAACCTTCCAGGACAACCATCTCTGCAGCAATCCACTAATCCTGCCTGTATGGTACAGAAGTGAAGTATACAGGGCTTTTCAAGTTGCAGTAAGTAGTAAAAAGTTTGCTAAAATGCAGTTGAACGACTCATAAACCATGAGACAAAATTCTCTGGTCCCATGAGACAAAGATTGAACTCTTTAGCGTGAATGCCAGACACCAGGATAGAGCGAAAGATGAATGCAGCAATGTACCGAGACGTCCTTGATGAAAACCAACACATCCAGTCCAACCTGATGGAGATTGAGAGGTGCTGCTAGGAGGAACGGGCCAAGCTTATAGCATCGTATTTAAAGACTTAAGGATGTAATTGCTGCCAGAGGTGCATCAACAAAGTCGTGAACAAGGCCTGTGAATACTGATTTTATTAGTTTTTATAAATTTTGCAAAATAAAAAAAAATAACTTTTTACATTGTCATTATGGGGTATTTTCTATAATTTTGAGAACAATGGGGTTTTTTTCCATTTTGAAATAAGGCTGCAACAAAATGTGGAGAAATTGAAGCACTTTGAATACTTTTACGGACCGAGTTTCAGATCACTGAGTTTGTAGAAACATACAATAAAATATGCTACAGAAAAACAGTTTTTTAGGGAATGGGGAAGGCCCCAACTGCATTATGCTCACTTTGCTACAACTTGAAAATCCCTGTATACTTGGTGCAATACAGCCACCTTCCAGCAGATGGCGACCACGACCAAATGCATGTATTTACTGAAAGGTCATTCAACCTTGGATTGTTTCTGGTGAAAAACATTGGAACTACAGTAGAAATACGCCGAACCCAGTGGATGCATTATGCCCACGACTAAACCACTACCTTAAACTCCAAACAAGAAAGTATTTATAAAAACATACCAGGAGTATGTTTACAGTTTGCTCTGGATTAATTTGTCTGGTGGTTCTCAAATTTTCATCAAGTATCACTCCAGAAAACATTTGGTTCTCCAAGTACCATCCTAATGACTGACATTAAAATAAAGTAGTGTAAGTATTTATTAAAAACAATGGCGAGGTTTTATTTAACAAATATACTACATATTTTAGCCACTAACACTCTACAAAAGTTTGAACAGAAACACTGTTTGAGTATAGGAAAATAAAACACTGTACTTTTATTCAAGTGATTATTTGGTGTACCACAAAGAATCACTGAATTAGTAATTAATACATGAGCTGCATGTTGTTTATGTGATCATTGTTGCACCAATTTCATAGACAGTAATACTGGTTTAGTTTATAGATGTGTATCTAAATATACCATCTGACTATGATAAAGCTTAAACCAACAAATCACTTGACAACAGATATAATGTGATATCCATTTCTTACATGTTTTATATTTTCTCAATTGGAGTCAGTCACTGTTTGGTATTCAAATGTCCAAACGTTGTATTGGGTGAGAGACCTCTTTGTTTATTCCTCCTCGTACAATATTAGCAATTCATACAAAGTGCCTCCTGGAATATGGCTAATTGCAATACTACAGTACAATTGGTTGTGCAGCTAATGTAGTCAGATAAAAATAATACAGTACTTTCTGTATGCTTTCAAACTACAGCTGCAGCGTAACAGTAGGAACATTCCAGTGTTTATGGCACATAGCATGCAATCACTTGCGCTTTATATACAGTATATGCTCCATGTAGCAGCACCAGTGTCACATGTTTACTTCAGTGCAAACCAGCAGCACACTTGGTTGTTGTTCCCGACTGCGCCATGTTAAGATGGGGCTGTTAGCGTATTATCTCCTGTTGTTTCCATTTCTTATCAAAACTGGAGTAATTGCAGGTACAGTAGTTGTCTGAAAACACACAGGAAGTGCTACATCAGCAAGAGATAAACACTACTGTATTATATAACTGAAAGGCCTGAGCATATGTGAGCTTTGTGCTTTTTTACTCAACTCTAACATTATGTAGGCAGTCCCCCTATTCTGGCTAACTTTAGATGTTTTAATACTGTACTGATGTCAAATCAATGAATTTTGGCTGAATACTATAAATGTTTTCACGGACAAGTCAAATGACTAAATATGCAGCTTTGGGTAGGTGAGGTATAATTTTCCTCAGTTCAAACCCATTTTTTCCCATCACATTTCGCCTAAAAATACAATGTTTGTATTATTGAACATTACATATATAGATAGACCTAAATAGATGTATGTACGGCTAGATATATGATATAGATATTGACATATAAGTATGTGTATACTGTACATACAGTCGTGGTCAAGAGTTTACATACACTTGTGAAGGACATAATGTCATTGCTGTCTTGAGTTTCCAATAATTTCTACAACTCTTATTTTTTTTGTGATAGAGTGATTGGAGCACATACTTGTTTGTCCCAAAAAATATTCATGAAGTTTGGTTCTTTTATGAATTTATTACAGGTCTACTGAAAATGTGACCAAATCTGCTGAGTCAAAAGTATACATACAGCAATGTTAATATTTGGTTGCATGTCCCTTGGCAAGTTTCACTGCAATAAGGTGCTTTTGGTAGCCATCCACAAGCTTCTTGCAAACTTCTGGTTGAATTTTTGACCACTCCTCTTGACAAAATTGGTGCAGTTCAGCTAAATGTGTTGGTTTTCTGACATGGACTTGTTTCTTCAGCAATGTCTACATGTTCTCAATGGGGTTTAAGCCAGGACTTTGGGAAGGCCATTCTAAAACAGTAATTCTAGCCTGATTTAGCCATTCCTTTACCACTTTTGATGTGTGCTTGGGGTCATTGTCCTGTTGGAACACCCAACTGCGCCCAAGAGCCAACCTCCGGGCTGATGATTTTAGGTTGTCCTGAGGAATTTGGAGGTAGTCCTCCTTTTTCATTGTCCCATTTACTTTGTGTAAAGCACCAGTTCCATTGGCAGCAAAACAGGCTTACAGCATAATACTACCACCACCATGCTTGACGGTAGGATGTGGTGTTCCTGGGATTAAAGGCCTCCCCTTTTCTCCTACAAACATATTGCTGGGTATTGTGGCCAAACAGCTCAATTTTTGTTTCATCTGACCACAGAATTTGCCTCCAGAAGGTCTTATCTTTGTCTATGTGATCAGCAGCAAACTTTAGACGAGCCTTAAGGTGTCGCTTCTGGAGCAAGGGCTTCCTTCTTGCATGGTAGCCTCTCAGTCCATGGCGATGCAAAACACGCTTGACTGTGGACACTGACATCTGTGTTCCAGCAGCTTCCAATCCATTGCAGACCGTCTTTTTGACTCTTGATCATCCTGACCAATTTTCTCTCAGCAGCAAGTGATAGCTTGCGTTTTTTCCTGATCGTGGCAGTAACAAAACTGTGCCATGCACTTTATACTTACAAACAATTGTCTGCACAGTTGCTCTTGGGAACTTAAGATGCTTTGACATGGCTTCAAGTGACTTTCCTGACTTGTTGGAGTCAATTATTCATTTTTTCAGATCTGTGCTGAGTTCCTTTGACATTCCCATTGTCGCGTTTGTAACCAAGTCTAATGACTGCATCACATGAGCCCTATTTAAATGGGCTCAGAGAAGTCAACAGGTGTCGTCAATCATAATCACTCATATAAAGTTAAGAGGCCATGCCATGAAGCTAATTTGATTTGATTGTAACTTTTCTACATCACCAAAATGTATAATGTATGTTGCTGTATGTATACTTTTGACCCAGCAGATTTGGTCACATTTTCAGTAGAACCATAGTAAATTCATAACAGAACCAAACTTCATGAATGTTTTTTTGTGACAAAGTATGTGCTGCAATCACTCTATCACAAAACAATAAGAGTTGCACATATTATTGGAAACTCAAGACAGCCATGACATTATGTCCTTCACACGTGTATGTAAACCTTTGACCACGACTGTAGATATACATATGTATATGTGTGTGTGTGTTTATATATGTATATATATATATATATATATATATATGTATATATATATATATATATATATATATATATATATATATATATATATATATATATATATATATATATATATATATATATATATATATTTGCACTAATGCATTGATGCCTCTGTATTATTTCACCTGTCACTAATTCCAGACACTCAAAAGTAATGACTGGAGATGTGACAAAATAAGACTTTGAAAAATGCAGCAAATTTTGCACACATTTTAAAATACACTGAAAATACAAAAGTGATGCATTTAAGAAGTAAAAAAGGTTGAGTATGATATACCGATTGATCCTGTACAAGTCCAGGGTGTACCCCACGTGTCACCCAACATCAGCTGTGGTAAAGTTTCAGCTCACCCATGGCTAGGGATGTGTACCAAATGCCGTTCGAGTACCGGGGATTATCTGGTATCGATTCATGTAGAGCTAAACGGTACCATATTTCAATACCTTTGTTGCACAGGAATTCACGGCCGGCTGAAACACTTGGCAGGCAAACAATCACTGAAACAGCATTCAGAGCGGACGCAGTCGGAGTGCCTCTATGTCATGTTACACTTTTCCATGCCAACAAAGCAAGTATACCTGAGAGAAAACATTCCACTTTTGAAAATGGGCTAGCTCGATGCTACTATATATTGGATTTGCCGTAGACATGCTAAAGATTAGTATTAGCGATTTTACATAGCGATTTCAACTCCAAATTTGATAATGAATGCTACAACTAAGATGCACGTGACAATCAAACAGCAAGTGTGTAATAGGTACAATGTTTACAATACAAACACTTTTTAGAGCGCAACAAAAGACTAGATTCAGCTTAATAACAAAAACTCTTCTCTGACTAGGCAACACACCGTAGCTTATGGAGTACTACCATCTAAAGTCCTGAAATTGCAACTGCATCCAAAGTCTACTCTATAATACTTGTAAATGAGACTCCGAAGTGTTGGCACTCAAGGTGTAACAACTGGACAGCACCAGTATTATTAGCTCTCTGATATATTTTTGTTTAAAAAATGAGATTTTGTCAACAAACAAACTAACATTAATTAACACATGAACACCCACAAAAGTGCCATTGAATACCGGTATCCAATCCCAGGTACCAGGAATAGACAAAAATTGTGTGGACATAATTACACATTATTTTTGGTGATAGAATAATTCAAGTAACAAAAGACTCTGAGAAAAAAAAAGACACCTTGGGAGCCAAAAGAGATGACTCGTTATAGTTAGTCGAGCTAAAAGAACCGGATCTCTTAAGAGATACATAATTCCCATCGCCACTAATGCTATATAAGTACCAATGATTGTCACACACACACTAGGTGTGGCGAAATTATTCTTTGCATTTGACCCATCACCCTCGATCACCCCCTGGGAGTTGAGGGGAGCAGCAGCGGTGGCCACGCCCAGGAATCATTTTTTGGTGATTTATGCAATTCCAACCCTTGATGCTGAGTGCCAAGTAGGGAGGTAATGGGTCCCATTTTTATAGTCTGTGGTATGACTCGGCCGGGGTTTGAACTCACAACCTACCGATCTCAGGGCGGACACTGTAACCACTAGGCCACCGAGTAGGTGTTGGTCATTATGGTGGTACTTGGAGAGCTAAGTATTTTCTGAGGTGGTAGAAAAAAGTTTGAGAACTACTCCACTGATCAGTTGCCTTGTGGTTAGAGTGTCCGCCCTGAGGTCGGTAGGTTGTGAGTTCAAACCCCGGCCGAGTCATACCAAAGACTATAAAAATGGGACCCATTACCTACCATTATTGATTGATTGATTGAAACTTGTATTAGTAGATTGCAGAGTACAGTACATATTCTGTTCAATTGACCACTAAATGGTAACACCCGAATAAGTTTTTCAACCTGTTTAAGTCGGGGTCCATGTTAATCAATTCATGGTACAAATATATACTATCAGCATAATACAGTCATCACACAAGTTAATCATCAGAGTACCGGTATATACATTGAATTATTTACAATCCGGGGGGTGGGATGTGGAGGGGGTTTGCGCCGGGGGGTTAGGTTTGGTTGATATCAGCACGTCAGTCATCAACAATTATATCATCTGAGAAATGGACATTGAAACAGTGTAGGTCTGACTTGGTAGGATATGTACAGCGAGCGGTGAACATAGTGGGCTCAGAAAGCATAAGAACAAGTATATACATTTGATTATTTACATTTGATTATTTACAATCCGGGGAGGTGGGATGTGGTGGGAGGAGGGTGTTAGTCTAGGGTTGTAGTTGCCTGGAGGTGTTGTTTTAGTGCGGTTTTGAAGGAGGATAGAGATGCACTTTCTTTTACACCTGTTGGGAGTGCATTCCATAGAAGGAGAATGAGTTAAGACCTTTGTTAGATCGGAATCTGGGTTTAACGTGGTTTGTGGAGCTCCCCCTGGTGTTGTGGTTATGGCGGTCATTTATGTTATGTAAGTAGTTTGCATCAGCATCAAGGGTTGGAATTGGGGGGGGGGTTAAAGCACCAAAATGATTCCTGAGCGTGGCCACCGCTGCTGCTCACTGCTCCCCTGACCTCCCAGCGGGTGGAACAAGGGTATGGGTCAAATGCAGAGGGTGATTTCAACACGTGTGTTGTGTGACTATCAGTGGTACTTTAACCTAACTTATAGATAAACGAAATAAACATTCCAAAAAATAATGTGTCTTCGCTCTAATTTCGCAACACTTTCACAGAATTGACCTTTCGCTGTTGTTATTGCACCTTTTGTCTGCGTCAACGACAAAAGCAAAAGCTCCCAGCAGTCCAAAAGACACGGCGCACCGAGCACGTGCACCTACGTCACAGACAACACCCTCGTCCGGCTCACTGACGTCATCGTGGGGGGTCACGCCTCCTCGGCAGCTCAGCCTTCATCCTTGGTGACAGCTCCGCCCAAACCGGCTCATAGGGCAGCCAGGAGACATGAGAAGCGCTACACTTCGGAAGGCGATGTCGCTGTAGATTCCGTTAGTTTAACAACACATATCAAGTTAATATGGTCGCCGCTTGAAAAAAAAAGAGAGAGAGAGAAGGATTAGGAAGATGGCACAGAAAGACACGCTGCTGCATCTCTTTGCTGGGGGGTAAGTCATCGCTCCTGGCAACGCTGCCTGCGAGTGGAACATGTCCAAACGAAAATGTAATCATGGCGTCAGAGGCATATTTGAACACTTGAAAGTAACATTCAAGTTCCCGGGCTGCTAGCCTGCATGCTAAAACCGCGCCGGGCTCGAGCGTCACATAGAGCTAGCCAGCTAGCTAGCTAGCTGGTGTTAGCATTTCCTCTTTATTGCTGTGTAACATTCTGACATGTCTCGTCATTCTCGTTTTATCTCATAAATACTGCCAACGTGTTTATTATTACTATTTAAAGTGATAACGAAACTGAAAATTGTCCCGTATCGTTATTTCACCCGGCAACATATCGTTTTACAAGGTGATAAGAACCCACGTTACATCCGCGGGATGTTTGCCTGATGTTAGCCGGCTAAGGTAGCACGATGCCCGGGCCGCCAGTCAATTGTAATGTGACGAAGATATGAATACGCACATATACATCTACTTTTGCCTTAACAAACGCTACAAACTGATATATAACGCCACGTTTAAAGGAGCGGTTCTGCTAGTCACGTACGTGCAAGTCTACGTCTCGCCGTGTTATTATGTAATGTGTGCGTTGCGTGTTAGCTTCATGCTACTCAAGCCTTGCATAATCTTTCATTCAATCTGTTTTGTAGAGCCTTAAAAAAGGCATTTTAGGTGTTCCGGCGAAGTGACAAACGACACCCTGATGTTAAGGTCACCCTTTAACAACAGATGCTTCGTTAAAATGACGCCATTTTACCCTTGAACAGTCATCAGGTCCCCTTTTGGCAGTGCCTTAAATTCAGGAGGATCCTACTGTACACGTACAGTAAATTAATGTAATCATAATGTAAGCTGTACATACATTAGGTTTAAAAAAAACCCCAACGTAACATGGGAATGGAAATGCTTTCATCTTTTTAATCCGACCTCTTTTGAACAGAGTGGCGACCTCTTTTGAACAGAGTGGCCAAACTTTCTTATTTTAACCCGACCTCTTTTGAACAGAGTGGCCAAACTTTCTTACTTTGTACAAGTTTACTGTAAATATACAAGATGGACGCTTGAGGTCATGCTAAGACATTATTAAGTACATATTGAAGACGCTTTAGAATAGAATAGAAAGTACTTTATTGATCCCTGGGGGAAATTCAGCACCACAGTTCGCTCACAATAGACAATAAACACTTAGGTTATTTTTTTTTTACATGTGAACAATATGAATACAGTCTATTATACAGCATTATTCACATGTAAATAACATTAATACATTCTATTATACAGCATTATTCACATGTAAACAACATTAATACAGTCTATTATACAACATTATTCACATGTGAATAATATAAATAAAGTCCATTATACAGCATTATTCACATGTGAATAACATAAATACAGTCTATTATACAGCATTATTCACATGTGAATAACATAAATACAGTCTATTATACAGCATTATTCACACGTGAATAATATAAAGTCCATTCACATGTGAATAATATGAATAAAGTCCATTATACAGCATTATTCACATGTGAATAATATAAATACAGTCTATTATACAGCATTATTCACATGTGGATAACATAAATACAGTCTATTATACAGCATTATTCACATGTGAATAATATAAATACAGTCTATTATACATCATTATTCACATGTGAATAACATACACTACCGTTCAAAAGTTTGGGGTCACATTGAAATGTCCTTATTTTTTAAGGAAAAGCACTGTACTTTTCAATGAAGATAACTTTAAACTAGTCTTAACTTTAAAGAAATACACTCTATACATTGCTAATGTGGTAAATGACTATTCTAGCTGCAATTGTCTGGTTTTTGGTGCAATATCTACATAGGTGTATAGAGGCCCATTTCCAGAAACTATCACTCCAGTGTTCTAATGGTACAATGTGTTTGCTCATTGGCTCAGAAGACTAATTGATGATTAGAAAACCCTTGTGCAATCATGTTCACACATCTGAAAACAGTTTAGCTCGTTACAGAAGCTACAAAACTGACCTTCCTTTGAGCAGATTGAGTTTCTGGAGCATCACATTTGTGGGGTCAATTAAATGCTCAAAATGGCCAGAAAAAGAGAACTTTCATCTGAAACTCGACAGTCTATTCTTGTTCTTAGAAATGAAGGCTATTCCACAAAATTGTTTGGGAGACCCCAAACTTTTGAACGGTAGTGTAAATAAATGATAAATGGGTTATAATTGTATAGCGCTTTTCTACCTTCAAGGTACTCAAAGCGCTTTGACAGTATTTCCACATTCACCCATTCACACACACATTCACACACTGATAGAGGGAGCTGCCATGCAAGGCGCTACCAGCACCCATCAGGAGCAAGGGTGAAGTGTCTTGCCCAAGGACACAACGGACGTGACTAGGATGGTAGAAGGTGGGGATCGAACCCCAGTAACCAGCAACCCTCCGATTGCTGGCACGGCCACTCTACCAACTTCGCCAATACAGTCTATTATACAGCATTATTCACATGTGAATAATATAAATAGTCTATTGTACATCATTATTCACATGTAAATAATATATTAGTCTATTATAAAGCATTATTCACATGTGAATAACATAAATACAGTCTATTATACAGCATTATTCTCATGTGAATAATATAAATAGTCTATTATACAGCATTATTCACATGTGAATAACATAAATACAGTCTATTATACAGCATTACTCACATGTGAATAACATAAATACAGTCTATTGTACAGCATTATTCACATGTGAATAATAAATACAGTCTATTATACATCATTATTCACATGTGAATAACATAAATACAGTCTATTATACAGCATTAATCACATGTAAATAATATAAATAGTCTATTATACAGCATTATTCACATGTGAATAACATAAATACAGTCTATTATACAGCATTATTCACATGTGAATAACATAAATACAGTCTATTATACAGCATTATTCACATGTGAATAATATAAATACATTTAGTCGTGTGTAAAAATGGTTCAGTAGCCACTAAATTGTTGTTGTGGGGAAGTAACAACATTGCATAAGCAGGGGTAATAATTGATTATTGACAGTGAACAACTAAGTCACACACAATGATAGTAACATTGGAAGTAATAGAAAAAATTTGTTTTGGGATCAAACACTTTACAGACATTTGAAGTAACCTTTTTTTTAATAATTTCTATCATTCTTGATAAGTTAACTGCTTTTCAAAAATAGATCATAACACTACTTTTAATAACAGACAGAGACTTCCTTTTATTGTCGTTCAAATTTGAACTTTGCAGTACAGATAAGAACGACATTTTGTTGCATTAGCTCATGGTAGTGCAGGATAAAAAAGCAATAAGGTGCAGAGACATGCAAACACTGTTGCACACATTTTAGTATTTGTGTAAGTGTAAAAAAGATGTGAACTACTATAATACAATAAAAAAACACTTATGTATGAAGCGTAAAAAAACACCATAATGATGAACGACAAAGGTGTAATGCAAAAAAGTTTGCTGTGTTGCAACCACCCCACTTTTTAGGCACTCCTCATGACTGTCACACAAGTGTAAAAAGAAGTCGACAACCATGAATGATACACAATCAAAAATATTTGTGTCCCTACACAACTTTTTCACTTCCAATACGATACTATAAAAGTGGGTGACATTGTTATCACCAGGAAAGATGAGGCCACCTACCTAGGTTCCATTCTAGAGGCTATTCTTTCCTGTGATACAATTGCAACCAAGTTAATCAGAAAGGTCAACCAACGAACAAGATTTCTCTACAGAATCTCCTCTCTGGTCAACAAAAGCACCTTGAAGATTCTAGCGGGAACTCTCGTTCAACCCTTTTTCGATTACGCTTGCACCTCCTGGTACCCTAGCACCTCCAAAACCCTCAAATCTAGACTCCAAACATCCCAGAACAAGCTAGTCAGGTTACTTTTAGACCTCAACCCCAGATCACACCTCACTCCAACCCACTTCTCCAAAGTGGGCTGGCTCAGGATGGAGGACAGAGTAAAACAACTTGCACTGAGCCTAGTCTATAAAATCCGCTACACCTCCCTGATACCGAAGTACATGTCAAACTACTTCCATAACGTAAATGACCGCCATAACCACAACACCAGGGGGAGCTCCACAAACCACGTTAAACCCAGATTCCGATCTTAAATAAGGCCTTAACTCTTTCTCCTTCTACGCCACATCAATATGGAATGCACGCCCACCAGGTGTAAAAGAAAGTGCATCTCTATCCTCCTTCAAAACCGCACTAAAACAACACCTCCAGGCAACTTCAATCATTGACTAACACCCTCCCCCCTCCACATCCCACCTCCCCGGATTGTAAATAACCAAATGTATTTCTAATGTATATACTTGTTCTTATGCTTTCTGAACTCACTATGCTCTCTCCTCGCTGTACATATCCTACAAAGTCAGACCTACACTGTTTCAATGTCCATTTCTCTGATGATGCAATTGTTGATGACTGAAGTGCTGATATCAACCAAACCCTCCTCATCCCACCCCTTGGATTGTAAATAATGTAAATAATTCAATGTATATACTCTGATGATTAACTTGCGTGATTACTGTATTATGATGATAGTATATATATGTACCATGAATTGATTTACGTGGACCCCGACTTAAACAATTTGAAAAACCTATTCGGGTGTTACCATTTAGTGTTCAATTGTACGGAATATGTACTGTACTGTGCAATCTACTAATAAAAGTTTCAATCAAAATACCGATATCCGAGCTTTGAGAATTTTATTATTTTGTATTGTGGAATGTTAGAAAAGGCTTGATCAAGTAAAATTACTTGATTTGATGTTTGATGAATTATTTAAAGTGTTCACTGAGCTGGGGTCTCACTCAAAATGTTGATGTCTCACATGAAGACGGAGAAAACTCCCAACATTTGGCGGGATGTAAAACGTGGGGTTATATATCGAATTGTACAGGTGTGGCCTAATAAATAGAATATTATGTACAAGTTGATTGATTTAATGAGTTCGGACTAAGAGACCAATTAAAGGCTCAGGAAGTGTTAGAATTTTGCTGACTAGCGTGAACCAATAATTTACGATTTTGGATTATTATTTTTTTAAATATTTGAGGTATTCAAATTTGGGTATTTTAATTATCTGTAAGCTATAATCGTGACAATTATCAGGAAACGAAGAACTACATTCCAGAAATATTTTAGTTTATAGGGAATTCATACAGTTGAATGTAAGAGTTTCACTTTTTGAACTACTAAAATAGAATAACTTGCTTCTCTGTCATCAAGTTGGTTGTTTATCTTCAAGGCTCCACAGTCTGCTGAATAAATCGCTTTTCATTATTGCAGATGCAGCGGTACAGTGGGCGCCATCGTGACCTGCCCCCTAGAGGTGTTAAAGACACGCCTGCAGTCGTCTGGTCTCACCCTGCGGCCCATTTTCCAAGTCCAGCTCGGCACCCTCAGCGGAACCGGCGTTATCCGACCAGGGACTGTTACGCCCGGGCTTGTGCAAGTCTTACGGTATGTACCCATGTCAACTCATGCTCCATATGTCATGCCTGAAGGCATGTGCCGTTCGTAAGATGGGAACACAGTGTTATCCACAGCTGGTGTGACTGACTGCCTTGCTTGGATTTGTAATTGTTAGCTGCACACCTTTGGAAATATCTTGTGGGCATCCAAGGATATAGAGTTAAAGCATGACTCTCCCAGTATTAAAGTGTATGTAGAGTACTGTATTAGACTAGTTATGTAATGCCTTTTATGCTGTTTTATGTGTTTCTCTCTAGGATAAATAAATACCGCTGTCCCACATAAAGCAGGATTAAAGTAGGCTGTCTTAAACAGCTGCATGCTGTGACACAACCTTGGATTTTCCACCAGACATCACTTCCGGTGTCAATGAGTGGTTTTCTTATTAGATGTTCAGGAACACAAGCCTTTTTATGAGGTTGGAAAGAGTAGAAACACCCTAGGAGGACGCAAGGGAAAAGTTTAAGGTTGGTGCTGCCGCAGAGTGTAAAATTACACCCAGATGATTTCGCTGGAAAGCTAACCCGTCTGGAATGCTGTAAACTATGACTGCAAATGCTAGACCAGTTATTCTCAAACTGTGGTAAGTGTACCACTAGAAATAATTACTGATTTATGTGCAGTGTTTTATTTTCCTATATTTAAACACAGTGTTACTGTTCAAATTTTGTGAAGTTACAGTGGGCAAAAATATTAAATATATACTTGTTAAATAAAACCTCTGCCTTGTTTTTAATGAAACACAGGAGAACACAGGAGCCTACTATGCTCCTGTGTTTTAATGTTGGTCATTATGGTGCCACTTGGAAGGCCAAGTTTTTTCGGAAGTGGTACTTGGTGAAAATCTTTTAGAACCACTGTGCTAGACACTTATTGTTCTCAGTGGTACACATTTATTTACCTTTTCAGGAGTTACCACAGTTGTTTGTGTCCTCTTTCCATTGACCGACTTTTGTGTTTTTACGGTAGACCAAAAAAAGCATACAGTCGTATCACTTGTCAGCCATGTTTATTAGGGGTTTCACCTTGCAGTTGTTCAAGAAACAGGTGTAACCGTGAGAGATTGAATGGGTTGGCTGTACACACGTCACAGAAACCTACACTGACTGTGTTACTTGTGACTTCACTAAACTCCAAGTCATCTGCAAAATGAAGGTCACAAGCTCACAAAGAGTTAAATATTTAGTGGGGGGCTGGTGGCTGACAAGCCAATTGCTTGCACGGGGCAGAGGGTCTGTCTCAAGTGACCACATCTGACATAACACTTGGCATCTTTTCAGGAATGTGTTTTAATATCCATTCAATGAAGAGATCAGGGTCCCATTACATTAAATGAATGTCTGTGTATATCAACATGTACTGTAAACCTATCAGTGAGTACACTCATAAACACTCACACTTGGCAATATGTGCTGTACTTGAGCAATACAGTAGTGAGTAGACTATTGTGTGTATCATAGATATGTCATATAATTGAGTGCTATTCTCGCTAGTTATTAAATAGAACAACCACTTTGCTCAACACAAATACAGTGGTAGCTCAGTTTTGATTAATAATCCGTTCCAAAAGGTCAGCCGAAGACTCAATCATACGAAAAAAACTACTCAATCGTACAAAAAAACTAAGACATTTGTTCCAGACAAATATGAACCCAAAACACTAACTATAGTTTTACATGCAGAAAAATATGTACAATACATTGGCTATAAATGGTGGATGTAATGGATAAATGAACATTTAACCTCACTTGTACCTTTTATTGAAGACCGTAGCTGGTGATTTCAGCGATGAGTAGAGATAATTTACAAGCGAACGACCGTGTCCACTACGCAATATAGCGTCCTTGCTAGTGGCTAACTTCCCTCCACAGTGCAAAGCTGCTTCCAAGTCACTAATCCTCGCCTCAATGCCATCAAATAAACTGTTTCGTATACGTACCAATATCACTGCAGGCCTAAAGAACAAGGAATAGCTAAATATGCTACACTACATATTTTAGTCTTTACTGGAGTCCACACAAAACTTTGCAAAAAATATTAACCCCTAGATAGAAACATGTTACAACAGAAGGTAAGCAGCTATTAACAGTAAATTATCAAGTAGATTAATAATAGTTTTGAGAGGAAAATACAACCGGAAATGATGCAATTTGTTACCGCATATGTGAGCAGCCAAATTAGGAGCCTTTGTAACTCATTTTGAAATGGTTGTATCATTTATATACCAAATAATATATTGCGATATATATCGTTATGGCAATATAGACTTTAGGCTATATCGCCCATTCCTATTAGTGACAACTACATAGTCAACCAGGGATAACGTCATTTAGGGGTGATAGAAGCTGGGGGAGGATGGCTTCCGGTTGAGGAGCTGACAGGACGTTTAGTTTTGTAATAAAGATATGTTAAGAACCCAATTAGACTCACACAGTGTATTAATAACACAACAAGACTGTGGGGGATGCTTTGTTTGGGCACTCCAATAGACTTGTTAGTTGTGTGGCCGTGCCGACACGGTATATAAAAACTGACAAACTTTTGTGTAAAGTTTTCATCAAATCCTATGAAAGGTGTGGAATACATAAACCGAGGTACCACTGTAAATATAAAAACAATAAATTATGCATTAAGTCAGAGCTGTTAGCTCAAACACAGGCACACCTCATGGTTGAAATAGCCCAATGTGAGTGCACTCATAAGTGTTAATTAAGGGTACAGATTGAAAATGAAATAATTCATGATCTTGTTTTTTATTTCAGATCAATTCTAGAAAAGGAAGGACCAAGATCCCTTTTCCGTGGTCTGGGGCCAAATCTAGTAGGCGTGGCTCCCTCAAGGTAAAGAAAAGTCCAAGTTGACACGCCAAATTGTTCCACCTTGTGTACATATTGTGTTTTTTGTCACACAAAGTTGATCTATGTGCCAATGTCATAACTCCTGCCAGTTGGTGCGCAAGTCAGCGATTACGCACAAAGAATACTGAACACTAACCTATTCCAAGTAGGGCTGGGCGATATGGCCTTTTTTTAATATTGCGATATTTAAAGCCATATCGCGATACATGATATATGTCTCGATATTTTGCCTTAGCCTTGAATGAACACTTGATGCATATAATCACAGCAGTATGATGATTCTATGTGTCTACATTAAAACATTCTTCTTCATACTGCATTAATATGTGCTACTTTAAAACTTTCATGCAGAGAAGGAAATCACAACTAAAAAAACATTTTAAAAAAATTCATACGGTGTTGATCTGGAATTTTTTGCCTCTGCATTTTGATGGTGTAGGCGTGTGGCACCGAACGGTGATGTTGACATGCGGAGTAAGCACTCTTCATTCTCTAGCAGGTGACTTTTCAAATGATGCTACATATTAGCAGTAATGCTACTTTTTATAGCAACGCTTTTGCCCCACACTTGACAAATGACGGTTGTCTGTTCGACATATTCCCACTTGAAGCCAAACCACCGCCAGACCATGGACCCCCTGCTGTTTTTGGGGAATTCATTATTCCTTCATTTGTTACCAGATTCGCACCTTCTCTCTCTCGTATTACCACTCGCACGGCTGCGCTAGCATCACAGCTAACGTTACCCATGCTGCTACCTCTTTGCTGCGTGAGGGTGTATACGTATGTGACGTGTGTAAGAAGGTGCGCTTGTCTGTCTGTGAGAAGGAGACACATGAAAGAGCGAGGAGAGCCTGTAGTGTAATGCCAGCAGCTAAAAGCAACTGCGTGAGAACGTATACTCGAATATCACGGTATAGTCATTTTCTATATCGCACAGAGACAAACCCGCGATATATCGCGTGTATCGATATATCGCCCAGCCATAATTCCAAGTATACATTACACACATTAATGGTTATGTGTTTTCTGAGCAGCTGTTTAATTCATAAGATGCAGGAGATAAGGCTGGATGTCTCGATTAATCAATACATTATTGCTCCCAGTTGAGCTTAACTGAGCTGAACTTGATTTTTTTACCCCAAACTAGATCATTTGTAATTATATTTGTCTCATATGTGCCTTTATATAGCTTGTGTAAGCACAACAATCCACGTAGTAGTAAAACCATAAGCGCCTCGATACACTTGCAACAAAACGTTGATTGGACTTTGACACTGTCAGCAGAAGACACTCATGGGGTTATTTTCCCCTCCTGGGTTAATGAATAGCCGCGTTGTGATCCTTTGCCCAGTCTGTCAAGCTACCACCCCCCTAGTCCACTAGCCAACTTGGACATGGTCCCGCTCCTGTCCAGACCGGATTTTTTGGCCGCTGTGGTTCCCAGTGCTGATTCAGCCCATTCTGGTGTGGTGACAGTGTGTTCCAGAAGCGAGGTGCAGGGAAACCCACTTCTGGAACCACGCTCTGGACAATCAACTAACATAATGAACGGCACAGAAGCTAAAAAATACATTCTCTGATTCCTGGATAGAAAATCTGCTCACCAGCACCAATCCTTCCGGTAACTTCTGTTGCAGGGGTTCTCACCAGTTTGTTCTCTTGTGTTTCAGAGCTATTTACTTTGCTGCATATTCCAAATCCAAAGAGCTCTTCAATGCGGTGTTGGTTCCCAACAGCGGTGCTGTGCATATGTCCTCAGCAGGTGTTGCAGGTGAGCACCCAGCATATGTAAACACACACACACAGCACAATAGAAATGAAGATCCATTATGCATTGTCAAATAAACCTTTATCTGTGCCACAGCTTTTGTGACAAACTCTCTGATGAACCCTGTCTGGATGGTAAAAACCAGGATGCAGCTTGAGAGAAAGTGAGTATTTTCCCCGGAAGTACACTTGCTCTGTTTGTGCACTTGCCTCCGACAATCATTCCAGCTCTTTATGATCAGGAAGTCAGCCTAGAATGTTGTATACAACAAAACCCCTATCAGTCTGCCAGTACAGCCGCCTGCCTGTCCCTGGGCCAGGTACTACGTGACACTGAGCTTGTGATCTGTGTCCATAAATACACAACACTGACGCATTGGCCTGTGTGCAGAAGAAGAGCCTATATTTACACACGTACCCGGCAGGGTGGCCAAGTATGTAAGCGTTTTTGTTTTTTTCAACATGAAAAGTCAAAGTCTTGAGTAATTCCAAGCAAACCACTCACTGTGCCTGTTATTCTTGTTATTCATTATCTCTTAGGGAATTGTTTAACCAGATTACAGATTGACAGATATTTTTAAGTCCAAACAAAAGTGTGTTGTTATAAGTAAAGGTTTACTGTTCAAAAGGTTATACTCTGATAATTTAGTCCATCCATTCATCCATCCATATTCTACCGCTTATAGTGTTTTGTAAATTTATACATAAGCAAAAATCTTTACACACCCCAACTAAGTCCTAAAATGACAATTTATGAAGCTACTCAAAATGAAAAATTATGTGAATACGAATAATTAATGAATTACTAATAAATGTGTAACAGTACTCTTTATCGCCTAAAGTGCAGAATTAGTAGAATTAAACTGCTTTTGTCTTATCCACGTGTCTATTCATTTACATAGTTCTCCGACTTTTACCCACGACACAAGGGTTTTCAACTTCTGCTTTTTCCTTGACACTTTCTCTAGCCAAACACTAGGGCTGCAGCTATCGATTATTTCAGTAATTGAGAAATTATTTAGTTTGTTCGGTTAATTGAGTAATCGAATACCACACACTTTATAGTATCAATGAAGTATTTTAGGGAAAATAGTTGAAATAAACAAAAAATGTCTGCTTGCCATAACCATCATTCTTTTTTTCCCCCTGATAATTACGCATCAACATTGAAATTGCACTTTTAACATTAAAAAATGAAATCAAAAAAATGTTTAACCGCTTTTATGTGCACTCTATTACAGTGGCTATGCAGAAACTATGTCAGCGTACATGTAGTCCCGATTTTATACATATTTATTAGTTAAACTCATCAAATGATCAAACAAAGCAATTGATTGAATCAAATAATCATTGCAGCCTTAAAAGGCAGTAGACATGGGACTGTGTGCAGTTATACTTCCTGTCCCTCACTTGCCTCTGTACCCTACCATACCAAAAAAAGATGACAAAAACATGAAGCTTTACTCCCTCGCTGGTGATTTTGTCATTGACTGAAGCTCACTTGTTACCTTTTCAGAGCCAGAGGAGAGAAGAAGATGAATGCCTTGCAGTGCGCCCGCCATGTTTACAGAACAGAGGGTGTCCGGGGTTTCTACCGCGGTCTCACTGCGTCCTACGCCGGCATCTCCGAGACCATGATCTGCTTCCTCATCTATGAGTCTCTCAAGAAACACCTGGCTGAGAACCAGCTAGGCTCCCCAAATAGTGAAAAGGAGAAAGGAGCGTCCGACTTCCTAAGCTTAATGGTAGCCGCTGCGTTCTCAAAGGGCTGTGCGTCCTGCATAGCGTACCCACATGGTAAAACGCACAAACCGGTCTAGTCTTCTGACACACGGTGATTAGCAAAAGACTAATAAAAAACACATGTTTTGTTTCCACAGAGGTCATTCGGACAAGACTGCGTGAGGAAGGCAGCAAGTACAAGCATTTCTTTCAGACCGGGAGGTTAATAGCTTTGGAGGAAGGCTATGCGGCTTTTTATAGAGGACTCATTCCACAGCTAATTAAACAAATCCCCAACACAGCCATCGTGCTTTCCACGTATGAACTCATTGTGCATCTGCTGGGAGAGTCCAAGTAAAAGGGCTGTTTGTAACTTGGGGCTTTTCTTAGCGAGCTCGGAACACCACATCGCCGCTGGACTCATAGAGGGAAAAAAAAAAACTTTTTGAAAATGCAGCACGTTTATTTTGTTTAGTGTGGTGCCACAGAGACTTCTATTTTGAAAGTGAAGGTATCGAAAGAGCTTCAAACACACTGTTTTACTGAATGCTTGTTGTTTTTAAGACTTTATCAAAATAGAACAACATTTTGTTAACCTGTGAAAAAATGGTCATCCTCTCAGAGGACATGTGTGTAAGTTGACTAAATTATTTTGTCTTTTGTTATTTAATGACATTTCTTTCTTTTTTTTATTACCAGTGCTAACCGTACCAGATTACATGAGAAAGGAGAGGTTGACTTGTGTAGTTAATCTATATGAAGGGAATTGATCCAGTTAAAAGTGCTATATTTCCAAATTTATTGAGCACACTTATATTTTATTGGGCCATTTCTGTTCAATTTTCACAAATCTATTATGCCTGTTTGGAGGGCAAAATAACAGACTTGTCATATTTTTCTTTCATCATGCTTACCTCGTTGGCATTTTTGTGTGAAAAACAATGGTCCTATTTTATTTTACAATGTGAAAAGTTTGATGCTTATTTGACCAGTGGATCAATAAAATGCATCAAGACATCTGGTGAGTCAATGACACCATTTCTTCGAACGTAAGCCACCTTTCTAAGTACATGAGTAAACCTACTGTATTGCTCAGAGAGGACCAGGATTTTTTTTATGATAGTTAGTATTGTGTTTGTGTTTTTTTTGTTCTTTTATTACTGCAAACAGTATGTTTGCACATTGTATAATTTAACACGTTCGTAGCAGTGATAACAACCCGAAATATGTTTTTGTGCTCACAATGATTCACAAAGGAAGGTCTGATAAGTTCTACCACACAAAAAGGAAAGGAAGAACTTGTGAGTAAACACTGATAAACAAGAAGGACATTAAGTAACCTGGAAAATGTTGGTCTTGGTTGCTTTTTATTAGTCATTGTGCATGTTCTCCCCGTGACTGCGTGGGTTCCCTCCGGGTACTCCGGCTTCCTCCCACCTCCAAAAACATGCACCTGGGGATAGGTTGATTGGCAACACTAAATTGGCCCTAGAGTGTGAATGTTGTCTATCTGTGATGGCCCTGCGATGAGGTGGCGACTTGTCCAGGGTGTACCCCGCCTTCCGCCCGAATGCAGCTGAGATAGGCTCCAGTACCCCCCGCGACCCTGAACGGGACAAGCGGTAGAAAATGGATGGATGGACTACAAATGCAAAAATTAAGTAATATGTTTTAAAATAGTACCTACAACTACAAATGCTTGGTTGTAGATGACCTCAATATATCTTACTAGACATCATTGGGTCCGTGGGTTACAATACATAAATACACAACGCACACTCATAAGTAAAAGCCCAAACTAAGATTTACCAAGGCAACGAAACATAACATTCTTACTGAAATGTAATGGGAATATCTTAATATATGTGACCACCATTAGAAATTCTAAAAAAGTCTCGAAATATCAAAACACTTTTTACATGAAGCTCCTCACAATAAACTGACTGAAACAGTCTTACAAATAAATAGTGTGCTTGTAATAAATATGGCATACTGTTAAAGTAGTTTACACTGTTTTCAGCACTAAAGGTTCTCGTGTGTGTCATTTGGTGCCCCCTGCTGCTTTGCATGTATACCAGCCCTACTCACCCAATTACAATAATTCAAAATTTTCCCTGCTGATTATTCTAATTTATTTTCTTTTATTTGGACATAGGGCTGTCAAAGTTTAAGCGTTAACACATGCAATTAATCACTAAAAATGTTTGCATTAATCATGTTTAAATGCAGATTAATTGCTCAATTTATTTTGAGCGCTCAACATGCTCTTTTACCTTAACCGCACATAGTTACCTGAAAGGTGTGGGTTATTATACGGTCAGTGATCAGTAGTGATCTGCGATACCATTGATTTTCTTTCTGATTAAGTAGAGTAAAATTCAATGTGATACCGATGCAATACCGATACTTTGTGCAAATATGCCTAATGTGTGGTAAAATTAATAAAGCAGTGTATTTCAAGTGTTGTTGATCTTGGGGAGTCATCTTGAAACGATATCAAATAATAGGGCGAAACAAATGACGTTATTCTGCACTGATTGTGTTATCTCAGTTGTTCTCAAATTTTTTTCACTAAGTACCACCTCAGAAAACACTTGGATTTCCAAGTACCACCATAATGACCAACAGCAAAATACAGTAGCCTAAATATTCCATTCAAAATAAGGCATGTTTTTTTTAAACAAGTATATTTAATATATTTGGCCACTGTAACATTACACACAGTTTGAACAGTAACACTGTTCACACCACTGGTGATCATGTCAATGCATACACCAGTGCACACTGCACAGATAAGTGGTGTGCTATAGATGGCTAATTTCACTTCAAAATACACCCAGATGTGATTTTAGATAAACCAGAGTAATTTGCATATTTTGCAGCAACAAATACTCTTAACATTGAAGCATGTTTTCAAAAATAGTTGAAAAACAAAACAAAATATTGCGGCATGGAACTCCAGACCTCCTTGTGGAGGAGTTCAAGTACCTCGGCGTCTTGTTCACGAGTGAGGGAAGAGTTGATCGTGAGACCGACAGGCGGCGTCTTCAGTAATGCGGACGCTGTATCGATCCGTTGTGGTGAAGGAGCTGAGCCAGAAGGCAAAGCTCTCAATTTACCGGTCGATCTACGTTCCCATCCTCACCTATAGTCATGAGCTTTGGGTTATGACCGAAAGGACAAGATCACGGGTACAAGCGGCCGAAATGAGTTTCCTCCGTCGGGTGGAGGATCTCTCCCTTAGAGAGAGGATGAGAAGCTCTGCGATTTGGAAGGAGCTCAAAGTAAAGCCGCTGCTCCTTCACATCGAGAGGAGCCAGATGAGGTGGTTCGGGCATCTGGTCAGGATGCCACCCGAACGCCTCCCTGGGGAGGCGTTTAGGGCACGTCCGACCGGTAGGAGGCCACGGGGAAAACCCAGGACACGTTGGGAAGACTATGTCTCCCGGCTGGCCTGGGAACGCCTCAGGATTCCCTGGCAGGAGCTGGACAAAGTGGCTGGGGAGAGGGAAGTCTGGGCTTCCCTGCTTAGGCTGCTGCTCCCGCGACCCCACCTCGGATAAGCGGAAGAAGATGGATGGATGCACCGCCAAAAGGCTTTTGACTCTGTTGATCACTCTGTTCTGATTGGTAAACTGGAAGCTATCGGCCTTGACAACAAGGCTGGATGCCCTCTTCTTTGGTGGGAAGAGAGCAGGCGGTGGAGGTTAATGGTACCCTGTCCCCTGCCTTTCCGATAACTTGTGGTGTTCCTCAAGGAAGCATACTAGGACCCCTGTTGTTCCTACTATACATATATATACAACATGGCATTTGCTTGCGAGTCCAACTTGTTCCTGTTCGCGGATGACTCGGCTCTCCTTGTCTCAGACAGGGACAAGTTGCAGGTTGTAAAGGCTCTTAGTTCCGAGTTGAATAACATCTGCACCTGGCTCAATGACAACAAACTATCAATACACCTGGGTAAAACCCAATCCGTCCTTTTTGGGTCAATTCCCAACCTCAGCAAAGTAGATAACTGCATAGTCAAATTGGGTGACTATGTTATTACAAACAAAAACGATGTTACCCATCTTGGGTGCATCCTAGAGGTTAATCCGTCCAGAGAAAAAAATTACTATTAAGGTTGTTAATAAAATCAACCAACGAATTCAGTTCCTGCACAGGGTCGCCCCGCTGGTGGGTACAGATACACTGAAGACTCATTCAACCCCACTTTGACTATGGAGTCCATGTCTGGTACCGTGACACCTCAAAGGCCCTTAAAAACCAAGCTCCAGACAGCCGAAAACAAACTGATTAGGCTTCTACTCAACCTTCCATCTGGGGCTCACCTCTCTGCCAACCATTTCCTTAGCGTGGGGTGGCTCTTGGTAGCCAACAGAGTAAAACTTCTCGCAGTGAGCCTGGTGTACACGATACACTATACCACTAAAATACCCATGTACCTGTCTAGATACTTCCAAAACATAAAAGATGTTCACCACTACAACACCAGAAGTAGTTGTACAAATCACGTTCAACCTAGATTTGGCTTCCATATAAGCCGCTTTCAAAAGCCACCTACAGGCGGCGGCTACTTGTAAATGGGAATAGACAAAGCCTTTTCAATCAATCAACCAATCAAAGTTTATTTATATAGTCCTTAATCACAAGTGTCTCAAAGGGCTGCACAAGCCACAACGACATCCTCAGCTCAGATCCTACATCAGGGCAAGAAAAAACTCAACCCAATGGGCTACAATGAGAAACCTTGGAGGGGACTGCAGAAATGGGGACCCCCATATTGTTCTTGTCAAAAGTCTAGCAGCCACATTTTGTACCAACTGTTTAATTTTTTACTACTTTTTTCATTTTAAATCTTAATTTATTTTATTGCAGTATTGTTTGTCTTTTGAACCCATTCTGCACAGTACTGGGTTATATCTGTATGTTGTTTTTTAAATGTTTTTAAATGAGTTAAAAAGTATTTTAGTTGAAACAAGCTCAGGCTTTCTTGAATAATTTCCTTTTAGTTGACATTGTATCAGTGAATCCGTACTGTCAAGAAACTGTACCTGTTACATACGGCGGGGGAAGGAGACGACACCACAGCAGGGATCAGTTCAATAGGTTTATTGATACTGATGAATAGTTGGGGTGTGTATGCTACTCTACGTGAATGGTGCAAGACGATGTATAGAATTAACAATGTAAATGTTACCAGAGTTTGTTGTAAGTGCGTGTTGGATGAATCCTTCGTCAGACCAAAGGGGTAAGGCGAGAAAGCAGTCCGTGGGCAAGCGAGAGGTTGGGGGCTGGAGAGAGGCGACGAGGTCTGTGTCGAGGATCGAGGGGGGCAGTCCAAAATCCGGTGGGAAGTCGAGGCACACAGCTCGATCACGGGCAACAGAGGGAACACTGCTGGGAACACAGAGGACATAAGACACGAGCACAGGGAAAGCACAGAGAGAGCAAATACGCAGAGGGAAGCCAGAGACGGGATGCTTACTACAAAGAGTGAATTACGTTCCGGCACTGGATCTTCGGGTCCGCTGGTTTGATTGATTGATTGAGACTTTTATTAGTAGATTGCACAGTACAGTACATATTCCGTACAAGTGACCACTAAATGGTAACACTCGAATACGTTTTTAAACTTGTACACATTAATCAATTCATGGTATAAATATATACTATCAGCATAATACAGTCATCACACAAGTTAATCATCAGAGTATATACATTGAATTATTTACATTATTTAAAATCCGGGGGTTGGGATGTGGAGGGGGATGGGGCGGGGGTAGGTTTGGTTGATATCAGCACTTCAGTCATCAACAATTATATCATCTGAGAAATGGACATTGAAACAGTGTAGGTCTTATTTTGTAGGATATGTACAGTGAGCAGTGAACATAGTGAGCTCAGAAAGCGTAAGAACTGGTCTTTATTCCTTCTGCCCTCATCAGACCCAGGTCCGCAGATTGATGATTACGTGCAGGCGCGTGGCCGTGATGCGGCAAGAGCAAGCAGGGGCTTGTTCCGGCGCGCTTCTAGCAGATTGCGCATGCGCCGTGACAGTACCCTTTCTTTTACAAACTTCGAATAAATGATTCAATCAATCGTCGTTTTTGAGGCAGCTGCTAGCAAGAATGCTACTATAGTAGTACATGACGAAAACGACTAGTTAGCTTTTCTGTCTTGCCTCTGGTGAGGGCGGTCGCATTTTTTCCTCTCCCTCTTTTCCCAGCTTGCTCTCTTTGTTTTTGTCTTGTCTGAACTTTTTTGAAGCCTCTTTCTTTGCGCTGTCCTCAAATCTAAATATCAGACATGGAAATGCTCAGCTGGACTCTCGACGCAATTGGCAAAATCTTTTCGATGAGGAAAAGAGGTTCGGGAGTGCCTGGCTGCCCTGATGGAACCATTGCTGCGGGGTACGTGAGAGATTCCTGGGATGAATGGAGAATCATGTGCCTCTCAGTCCTTTCCATCGAGGACGTGGAAGACATCTACCTATTTGGAACCGTGATCGCGGGGCACCTGCTGATTGGGCTGGGCATTGCTGTGGTGTATCGTCAAATTCATAAGACGATGGCAGCCATTCAAGGAGCCTGAAGGCTGTTCGTTGCTTGAATTGAATTTGAGAGCACCCAGCATGGACGAATAGAACAGACAAGTCATCGTTTTGTCTGCTCGCGGAAAACAAACATCCTAATCTACGATTTGACTCCCTCGAATGGCCTTGACGCTGTGAAAACTTGACCAGGCTGTTCTGAAAAACACCCCAGAGGACACCTCAATGATGGGCGCTTTTGACCTCCCTCCCTCCTCAACGACACCTGGAGTTGAACTTTTGTAGATCTTTTGTATAAAAACATTACATCATCACACCTAAGACAATTGGGCACACACACACGCACCCCCCTCCCCCACACTACGCCTTCACCTGCGCTTGTTTCCCCTCGGGGTGATGGTCGGATGGCAGCGCTTCATAGCAGCGGTCGCCTTCCAGGGCCCCAACTCCCTGCCCCTCTGTTGCGAGTTTGTCGTGATTAAATGTAACGTGTTTATGTGTGCATTGCATGGAGTTTTTTCCCCCACTCCAGATTAGGCCTCCTTAGGAGCCCAGTCTAGTTTGTATTTTTTTACTCATCTTTTTCCCCAGCGTTTGACCTTTTTCCCATCTTTTACCTTGTGGTGACCCATCAGCGTTCCTGTTCTGTAACCCTGTACCCGTATGTGGGCTCTGTACCGAGGATGTCGTTGTGGCTTGTGCAGCCCTTTGAGACACTTGTGATTTAGGGCTATATGATTGATTGATTGATGTACACTGTTCGTTTGTCTAATCTTGAAGGGTTTTGTGCTGAAAACAAAGTTTTGTTGTACTTGTGCAATGACAATAAAGACCTATCCGATCTAAACTATCTCTAAAACATTAATCGCGATGAATCACAATTCAAAACTGTGATTAATAGAATTAAACCTGGAGGCGCTTCGGTGTATGCTGACCTCTGCCGGCCACTTCGGGAACGGCTAATCACCTGGGCGGGATAAACTCTACTTTTGACGGCATGCTGTCTACCAACGTAATCTTGACAGATAAGAGTACTTCGACAGCCATACTATCGACACTTGGAGCGCATTGACGTCACTTTATTCATGTCGGCGATGTTCGTAGCCGCTGGTTACAGCCATCCCGTACGGGCCACTTTGCTAAAGTTACCTCCGAGTGAGCTAGCACGCTTCGACTAGCCTTCATCGTCGGCCCGGCTAGCTCATGTCTTGTGCGGCTTGGAGCGTCCAAAAGCCTGCGACATCACCCCCGCCACACCGGGTGCCTCTCCCACGCCGCTGTTTGATGGAAGGGTGAGGGGGGAAACAATGTTAAGATTCCTCCACATTGTGCTAACAGGTAAGCTAAGGCTGCTAACCAATGCTAAAATCCAGCCAGCAGGTCAGTGATTTATAGCATTTTAAATGACGTCATTTAGGCATTTTTACATGACAGTGTTGTATTTGTTTGGTGCTAATGACTCGTCTTACTTAAAAAGTACTGGTTACAGTATTTGTGTATTGATACACAAAATGGTTCTCAAACTTTTTTCACCAAGTGCCCTCTCAGAAAACACTTGGCTCTCCAATGATCAACATTAAAATACGATAGCGTAGTAGACCTGAGTATTCATTAAAAACAATGTAGAGCTATTATTTAACAAGTATATTTAATAGGGCTGTGAATTTTTGGGTGTCCCACGATTCGATTCAATATCGATTTTTGGGGTCACGATTCGATTCAAAGTCTTTTTTTTTTTCAATTCAACACGATTCTCGATTCAAAAACGATTTTTTCCCGATTCAAAACGATTCTCTATTCATGCAATACATATGATTTCAGCAGGATCTACCCCAGTCTGCTGACATGCAAGCAGAGTAGTAGATTTTGGTAAAAAGCTTTTATAATTTTAAAGGACAATGTTTTATCAACTGATTGCAACAATGTAAATTTGTTTTAACTATTAAATGAACCAAAAATATGACTTGTTTTATCTTTGTGAAAATATTGGACACAGTATGTTGTCAAGCTTATGAGATGCGATGCAAGTGTAAGCCACTGTGACACTATTGTTCATTTTTTTATAAATGTCTAATGATAATGTCAATGAGGGATTTTTAATCACTGCTATGTTGAAATTGTAACTAATGTTGATACTGTTGTTGATGATATTCATTTTTGTTTCACTACTTTTGTTTTTTTCTGTGTCGTGTTTGTGTCTCCTCTCAATTGCTCTGATGAATTTAGACAGAAGAGATTTACGAGGGTAAAATTTGTGAATCATTTTGACGTGGGACATGATTTTAACATCATTTGGGATAAGAATCCATCTCAGTGGCCTAGTGGTTAGAGTGTCCGCCCTGAGATCGGTAGGTTGGAGTTCAAATCCCAGCCGAGTCATACCAAAGACTATAAAAATGGGACCCGTTTCCCTCCCTGCTTGGCACTCAGCATCAAGGGTTGGAGTTGGGGGTTAAATCACCAAAATGATTCCCGGGCGCGGCGCCGCTGCTGCCCACTGCTCCCCAAGGGGATGGGTCAAATGCAGAGGACAAATTTCACCACATCTAGTGTGTGTGTGACAATCATTGGTACTTTAATCTTATAATCTGTTATGTTTTAAAATTAATATTAGGCAAGGAGTTTCTCCAGGACACAACACTTTTTGGTGGACAAGTTCTATTAGAATTGATTGTGTTCCTTATGTGTTTATTATTACATTTTAACCAATAAGTTTCTTCCAGCAACCATTAAGCTTTGAGAAACTTACGCCATCTGTTCATCCCGTAGAGAATACTTAAAGAGCTGAAGAAGCTGGACTGAAATGCCATTTATAAATTAAATAAATGATAAATGGGTTATACTTGTATAGCGCTTTTCTACCTTCAAGGTACTCAAAGCGCTTTGACAGTATTTCCACATTTACCCATTCACACACACATTCACACACTGATGGCGGGAGCTGCCATGCAAGGCGCTAACCAGCAGCCAACAGAGGCAAAGGGTGAAGTGTCTTGCCCAAGGACACAACGGACGTGACTAGGAAGGTAGAAGGTGGGAATTGAACCCCAGTAACCAGCAACATTCCGATTGCTGGCACAGCCACTCTATCAACTTCGCCACGCCGTCCCATTTATCAATCTTTTATAATCAATAGGATTCATGTCAACAAATCTATTATATGTACAATGAACGTCCATTTCTGTCAAAAATTTTTGAAAAAAATGATTTTTTTTTTCTTTTGAAATTTTCTTGTAGTCAGACAATATTTTCGGTATATTAGATGGGATTTTTACCAGACATGTTTCGACTGTAATTTGTAGGCTTCTTCCGAAGGGTCGCCTGACCACTGTGATGTATTGCCTGTCAGCTCCCTGCCCCATTGACCATCAAATGGCTGGGGGCGGGTGGGGGATAGTCTGCTTGGTTGGCCACGCCTATAGAACAGCTGATAGGCAACATGTCACAGCAGTCCGGTGCCCCTTCTGAAGAAGACTGCAGATGACAGTCGAAACATGTCAGGTAAAAAATCCCTCTAATATGCTGACAATATTGTCTGACTACGAGAACATTTGAAAAGTATATGGATAAGAAGACATAAACTTTTTTGAGCAAAAAAAAAAGGATATTGTTTGTGGAAAAAGATCTTGTTTCTATGTGAAGTATATTGATTGTTCCGAACAATATATATGTGTGGAAAGAAGTTATGTTTGAAAGCCAACTTCCATGAATCCAGAGGTTGTTTATTCCGTTTTTGTGGTAATGCTGCTGTGTCCTGACTAAAATAAGAATGTAACAATCAGATCACATGAAAACAGCCAACACAATATAAGTCATTGTGCTATAGACATAATAATACTAATACTATAGACATACATAACACTAATAATAAATACGATACAAAATACTGACCCCACACAATGTTAAATCAGTGATGGATACTGGTTATCAGTATCAGTTTTATTTTACCCACTAATATTTGTATTTCAGTTAACTATCCATCCATCCATCCATTTTCTACCGCTTGTCCCTTTAATATATTTAATTTAATATATTTTATCACTACAAGCCCACCGAACACCTTTGTTTACGTGATTTCTCTCTGAGCTATAAATCTACCGTGAATATTCTGTCCTTCCCTTTAACAAAGACTTATCAGCTAATGTAGGCAGTGGACGTGGCACAGAAGCTCATAATTTGTCAACTGAGTTGTCAATCCACTTTGAAATAAGACTGGTGTTTCTGAGTGATACAAATGTCATGTAGAAAGGGAATATGCTGAGATATACATAAACATATGCAAAAAACAAAATAATTTCAGTTGTGTGTGTGTGTGTGTGAGGTTTTCAGTAGTGTGTATGAGAGAAAACATTTTAGTTGTGTGTGTGTGTGAAAGGATTTCAGTAATGTGTATGAGAGTGTTTCAGTAATGTGTGTGAGAGAAAAACATTTCATTAGTGTGTGTGAGTGTGTTTCAGTAGTGTGTGTCAGTGAAAAACATTCAGTTGTTTTTGCAAAAGCTTTTCAGTAGTGTATGTAAGAGGTAATTCTGAATAATGTCCTGTAGAGGTCGTTCCCTACCCGTTCCCCTGATATTACATCAAGAGTCAGTCGTGCCGTTTCACCAAGCCTTTTAATCACCATGTGTTACAAGTTATAATATCCAGTACAATCTTTTCAGACGTGTCTCTCTCTCTCTCCTCTCCTCCTCCGCTGGCCGCTCACTGTTAAAGACAACAGATGATCAGATTAACACGTACCACCTGCGAAATCTAATCACCTGCCAGCTGCGTCTCGCCGTCCCGCACATGCCCCGCCCCTAGTCGACGGCGCTCCGCCCTCAACACCATCGACTGAGGCGGTGACCTTTTGCTCCTGCAGTGCGCTAATCACAACCTCCTCCCACATACCTCCACCGCCAGACTTAGGCCGGGACATCATCCGGCCGCGCCAACTCCCCCCCCCCCCCCCCACCCCCCCCCCCCGGGAGCGGGAGAGGAAGTCTGCCACGGCCATCTGCGCCCCCGGCCTATGGATCACTCTGAAATTGTAGGGTTGTAAAGCGAGATAACACCGGGTGATCCGCGCGTTGGCATCCTTCATGCGGTGGAGCCACTGGAGGGGCTTGTGGTCCGAGCAGAGGCTGAACGGGCGTCCCAGCAGATAGTACCGGAGGGCACCGACTAAGGCTGAAACGACGCGTCGACGTAGTCGACGTCATCGGTTACGTAAATACGTCGACGCCGTTTTTGTGCGTCGACGCGTCGCATATTTACGTCACACTACCGTCATGGCGGAGCGCAAAGCAGACTGTGCGAGCGAGGGGAAAAACGCACGCCAAAAGTCGTCAAAAGTGTGGGAGTATTTCAATACACAGCCTAATAATGTTGTTGTATGCACACTGTGTCGAGCGTAAATGGCCTATCATAGCAGCACAACGGCTATGAACGAACATTTGAAAAGAAAACCATCAACTAGTCAATCGTCCGCGTTAGCATACGTTGTCATCATTACACAAAAACATGAATGTGTCATTTGTATCTGCTAGGGGTGTAACGTACCGTTACCGTGTTTTGTATTGAACCGTTTCGGTACGGGGCTTTCGGTTCGGCACGGGGGTGTACCGAACGAGTTTCTAAGCTAAAGCTAACTTTATCTGCTAAAGTCTTAACAAGTTGCTTTGCTTGTCTGCCTCTGTCTCAGCACGCAGCATTGTCCCACCCATACAACCATCTGATTGGTACACACGCAGCATTGTCCCACCCACACAACCATCTGATTGGTACACACGAAGCATTATCAGCCAATCAGCAGTGCGTATTCATAGCGCATGTAGTCTGCGCTTCAGCGTCGAGCAGATAGGTGTTTAGCAGGTGAGCATCAGGCAGCGGACTCTCTCCAAATGATAATAAACACCTCTCAGTCAACTACTAGTAACATCACTATGAGCCCGTTGACCTACTAGAAACTTAAACTGCAGCTCAGCTCGCTCGCAGTCCTGGTTTGAGGTGAATGCTAATTACCTCTCAGTTCCAGCCACATCGACCCCTTCTGAGCGCCTATTTTCAGCTGCTGGGAATATTGTAAACAAGAAAAGAAGCAAAGCAAGTAGACATGCTAACCTTTCTTCATTACAACTGTTAGTCACTCACTGGAATGAGTAGAATTGGTTATTGTGTACTGTGTTGGACTGGATGTTTATTTTGCACTTTTTAAAAGCAATACTTAATGTTTACAGTGCTCCAGAATATTTAGATTGGCACTTTTTTGTATTGGATGTTTATCTTTATTTTTGCACATTTTAGCAAATAAGCAATACTTTCACTTTTGTTGAAATGTTTACACTGTTGTTACAGAATATTTCGTTTTGCACTTTTTTGTATTGGATGTTTATCTTTATTTTTGCACATTTTAAAGCAAAATAAGCAATACTTTTACTTTTGAAATGCTTATACTATTGCAGAATATTAAGATTTGCACTGGATGTTTACTTTTATATTTGCACATTAAAAAGCAAATAAGCTACTTTTAATTTTGTTAAATGTTAAAAGTTTTAAATGTTTACATTGTTACAGAATATTTTGTCATGTTGTTGTCAATGTTGACTGAGTGGCCAAACTTTTTTTTTTGTAAATAAAAACCATGCCTTTTGAAAAAACTGGCCTACTTTTATTTTTTCATCTTCATTTTAAATAATAAAAAATAAAAAAAATCGGTAAAAGGAAAAATAATCTATAGATGAATCGAAAAAATAATCTATAGATTAACCGATTAATCGAAAAAAATAATCTATAGATTAATCGATAGAAAAATAATCGTTAGCTGCAGCCTTAGCACCGACCGCCCACCGGATGGCGAGGCTCTCTCTTTCCACCGTACTGTATCTGGCCTCCCTTTCCGATAGCTTTCTGCTGATGTACAGGACCGGGTGGTCGGTGCCCCCCCCCGCTGCTGGGATAAAACGGCTCCCAGTCCTCTGCCCGACGCGTCCGCCTGCAAACAAAATGGGATAGAAAAATCAGGCATGCACAGTACCGGCTCCTCGCAAAGTGCTTTCCTCACCTTCTCGAATGCCTGCTGGCACTGCCCCGTCCACTGGACCAGATCTGGAGCACATTTTCGGGTGAGGTCAGTTAGTGGGCTGGTCAGGTCCGCAAACCGGGGGATGAACCTCCGGTAGTAGCCCACCAACCCTAAAAACTGCCTCACCTCCTTTTTCGTCTTCGGGGTCGGGCAGGCCGCAACTGCTGCGGTTTTTTCTACCTGAGGCCGCACCTGACCTTCCCCCAAGTGGTACCCCAGATACTGTACCTCCCTCCGGCCAACCGCGCACTTCGCCGGGTTGGCGGTGAGCCCCGCCCGCCTCAGGGACTCCAGCACCGCCCCCACCCTCTGCACATGCTCCGCCCAGCTGTTCCCCTGGATGATGACATCATCCAGATAGGCGGCAGCATATGCAGCGTGGGGCCGCAGCACCCGGTCCATGAGTCTCTGAAATGTGGCGGGCGCACCGAACAAGCCGAACGGAAGGGTCACGAATTGGTATAAACCTTCCGGAGTGGAGAATGCCGTTTTTTCCTTAGACTCTGGAGACAAGGGAATCTGCCAGTAGCCCTTAGTCAAATCCAGTGTCGTAAAAAACCGAGCAGTGCCCAACCGGTCCAGGAGCTCGTCGACCCGGGGCATTGGATAGGCGTCAAAACGTGACACATCATTTACCTTGCGGTAGTCCACACAGAACCGCACAGACCCATCTTTCTTCCCCACCAGAACTATGGGGCTGCACCACGCACTGTGTGACTCTTCTATCACTCCCAATTCCAGCATGGCTTTTAATTCTTCCCGAACTACTTTGCGCTTGTGTTCGGGCAGCCTATAGGGCCGAGACCTCACCGTCACGCCTGGGCTGGTCTGTATGTGATGCTGGGTGAGAGTCGTGCGGCCAGGCAGGGGGGAGAACACGTCAGCAAAATGCTGCTGCAATTTGGCCACGTCTGCTTTCTGTGACGGCGTCAGATGATTATCACAGCGGAGAGGAAAGGGCCGGGGGGAGGGAGGAACCTCCGGCCCCAGCTCCTCGCCCTCCGCTATCGCCGTCACCATGGAGACAGGCTCCGCTTCCCTCCACCCTTTTAGTAGGTTGAGGTGGTATATTTGTGTTGCCCCACCCCGGTCAGACCGCCTGACCTCGTAATCCACGTCACCTACTCGTCGTGTGACCACAAAGGGTCCCTGCCACCTGGCGAGTAATTTGGAGCTGGATGTTGGGAGTAATACAAGTACTTTCTCTCCCGGTGAAAATTGTCTGAGTTTCGTCCCCTTGTTATACAGGCGCTGCTGACGTTCTTGGGCTTGGAGCAAATTCTCACGTGACAAGTGCCCCAAAGTGTGGAGTTTTGCTCTCAAGTCCATGATGTACTGAATTTCATTTTTACTGGGGCTTGGACCTTCCTCCCAGCTTTCTTTAACTAGGTCCAGTACCCCGCGCGGCTTCCTGCCGAACAACAGTTCAAATGGAGAAAATCCTGTTGAGGCCTGTGGAACCTCCCGCACTGCAAATAACAGGGGATCCAACCATTTATGCCAATTTGGTTTGTCCTCGTGTACAAACTTCTGGATCATGGATTTGAAGGTTCTATTCAACCGCTCTACCAGCCCATCCGTCTGCGGGTGGTAAACGCTGGTCCGAATAGATTTGATCCCCAATAATCCGTACAGCTCCTTTAACGTGCGTAGGGATGATACTCGAAACCGGTTTTCCCGGTTGTTCGATAAGAAAAGAACCGAGTCCTCGGACTCAAATCCCTTTTTAAAAACCGGTACCCGTTATCGAGACCACTATAGTAAAGAAAAAGAGTTGGTTCTATATTCGAACCCCTCGGAACGAATCCCGTCCCGATCAGAAATGCTCCGTGTGACATCACAAGAAATCAGTCACGTAGCTCGGTCATTAAGCGCAGATAGCGAAAGCAGGAAAAAAATGGACGGGAAAAAGTGCTCCAAGGTGTAATAAAGTTCAAAACAAAAGGTATAATCCAATGAATAACTTTACTGGGAGATTTGAGCAGACTACAAACACATGACGAACACTTTTACGACCAACCGGAAACATAGCAACGCACCTCCTTTACGGCAGCTGTCGCAACGTTCTTATAGCAACCGCAGCACATACATATATGACATGATCTCCCTTTTTCAACTTTTGTTTTTCTTTCCTTGTAAACAAAACAAAATCACACTGTATATGTGTTGTCTGTCTAATTATAAATAATGCAGACGAGGCGTGTTGGCTGAGTTCTGGACATTTACTTTCACGGGTGACGACATGCAACAACACTTTTCGGGGCTACCGCGCATGCTCGTCACTCCCGTTGCATGATGGGTAGTGTAGTTGTTATATTCCCTAGCTCATAATATCTTTCCCCCTATAAAGAAATAATGTTAACTCAAAGTGTATTTCTTTTTTTAGCTTTAACTTTTCATTTTTTAGCATTGTAACCACATTTGCAAACAACTTTTCTATTCATAGAATTTTCTTTCAATAAAGAAATAAAGTGCAAAAATGTCAAAGCGTCATAACAAACAGTTATGTCAAATAGCAGCAGAATTGCACTTTTTGGAGAGCTGTAATATTTCCAGTTTTGTGCCCAAGGGACTGATTTTATTTAACACTAGTATTATTTATACACCTATAGTGATCACAGAGACAGGTTGTTTTTGTGTTACCTTATATATTTGTTTTTCTGAAAAATCCCACTTAATATACTTTGGGTAACAACAGTCAATATTTTTATTTTTTATTTTTTTAGGGGGGAAACAGTCAATATTTATTTATTTTTTAGATTAAATTGTTTTCTTATATAATAAAAGTGAGCTTTTGTTAAACCAAATATTGTGTGTTTTTTTCCATATACAACAACCTATCTGGACTCGATAAGAGAATCGATAAGGAATCGGTTCGATAAGAGGATTCGATAATAGACTCAAACTCGATAATTTCTTATCAAACATCATCCCTAAACGTGCGTGACATAAAGGACGTGCCCTGGTCAGTTAGAATCTCTTTCGGGATTCCAACTCGGGAGATAACTTGAAATAGTGCCTGCGCGACACTCTTTGCAGAGATGGAGCGCAGCGGCACTGCTTCGGGATAGCGCGTTGCATAATCCACCAGGACTAGTGCAAAGCGATATCCCTGGGTGCTCGGGTGAAATGGTCCGACGAGGTCCATGCCAATTCGCTCAAACGGGACCTCTATGAGTGGTAATGGCCGCAAAGGTGCTCTAGGGGTGGCCGCGGGGTTGACTAGTTGACAGTCCGGGCAGGCCGTGCACCAGCGGCGCACGTCTGCCCGAATGCCTGGCCAATAGAACCGGACCATTATCCGATTACCGTAAGTGTTTTATCATAACCCATGTGACCGGCCATCGGGTTAAAATGCGCCGCCTGGAAAATCATTTCCCGACGGCTTTTTGGCACCAACAATTTGGTGGATTCCTCCCCTGTCTGAGTGTCACGACTCACTCTGTATAATCTATCCCTAATCAATGCAAAGTGAGGGAAATCCCGCGCTATACCCGGGCGAACCCGCTGCCCATCAATTGAAATCACTTGGTCCCAGGTCGCGCGCAGAGTGTCATCTCGAGACTGCTCGAGTGGAAAATCATCCATTGGGGAACCGGGGAAACCTCCTGCGAAGCCCCCGCCGGCTCCCCTTCCCCCTCCCCCCCGGCAGCGTCGGATAATCTCGCGTCGCCGATGAGAACAGCGCGGACATTCCCTTTTCCTACCGGTCGTGAACGCACCCCTGCGCACTGCTTTATTAACCCGTTAAATCCCGCCCAATTTGTTCCCAAGATTAAGGGGTGCACCAGGCGCGAATTTACAGCCACCTTAACACTATGTTTTTCCCCTTTAAAAAAAATGTCCACCGGCACGATAGGGTACTCGTGAATATCCCCATGCACACATTTAACCCACACCCGTGTAGCTTTTCTCAACGCCCCGGGTCGAACCAGGTTTTGGTGAATCATGGACTGCTCGCAGCCCGAATCCACCATCGCCCGGTGTATACTCCCTTGTATCCTTACCGGTACATAGTATGTCTCTCCTGGCCCGGGGGAGGGTGCTGGAGGGTCGCCAACCCGAATCACCTGCCCCACTTCTATCGCTGGACACTCCCGCTGCAGGTGTCCTAGCCGCCCACACCTCCAGCACACCTGCCCCGGCATTCAAGGCGCCGTTTGCGGGGGAAACGCAGTGTCCGCAGCGGCCTGGCCCTGAGGAGGAGAAAGCAGACTTGGGTTGTGTCGTGGCCGTGCCCACGGCTGGGCTCCTTCTGCTGGCAGCGCCCGCATCCTGCGCGGCGCCGGGACTGGCCGCTCCGCTTCTCTTGCAGCCTTCTCCTCCTTCCCCTTCTCCCGGTGTACGGCCAGGTGGTCCTCCGCCAAGGCTACCGCTGCTGCTACGCCTTGTGGCCGATGGTAGCGGACCCACGCTGACGTCCGCGCCGGGATTGCCTCCAGGAATTGTTCCAGGATGATCTGCTCGATCACCTCCTCTATTCCTCCGGGTTGTAGCCATCTGGTCGCCGCGTCTCTCAGCTGTTGGCCCAGGGCAAAAGGCCGCTCCACTTGTCCGAGTCTCATGGTCCGGAACCGGCGTCTGTGGTCCTCTTTGGACCCTCCTGTCCGGTCCAACACCGCCCTCCTCATGTCCTGGTAGCTCACGCGGGACGCTGGTGGCAGGCTGAGCGCCGCTCGCTGCGCCTCTCCCACCAGCAACGGTAGCAGCCGCACCGCCCACTCTTCCTCCGGCCATGCGCATGCCTTCGCTGTCGCCTCAAACATGTCCATGAAACTTTGCGCGTCTTCTGTCTCTGCCATCCTGTGCATCCCCACCGTCGTCAATGTCGGCCTTGCTGCTGGGGTTGTCCCCGCTCCGGACCTTTCCGTGAGCGCTCGCAGGATCTGGCTCTGCTGTGCAATTTGGGCCTGCATCGCCTCATTCTGCCGGTGGTTCGCCGTCGACACCTCCGCCAAGAGCTGTCCCAGCGCCTCTATGGGGCTTGGTGACGACATCGCAGCCTTTCTTCTTTCACGTTGGGCGCCAGATGTAGAGGTCGTTCCCTACCCGTTCCCCTGATATTACGTCAAGAGTCAGTCGTGCCGTTTCACCAAGCCTTTTAATCACCATGTGTTACAAGTTATAATATCCAGTACAATCTTTTCAGACGTGTCTCTCTCTCTCCTCTCCTCCTCCGCTGGCCGCTCACTGTTAAAGACAACAGATGATCAGATTAACACGTACCACCTGCGAAATCTAATCACCTGCCAGCTGCGTCTCGCCGTCCCGCACATGCTCCGCCCCTAGTCGACGGCGCTCCGCTCTCAACACCATCGACTGAGGCGGTGACCTTTTGCTCCTGCAGTGCGCTAATCACAACCTCCTCCCACATGTCCCTAACGGTCCTTCGTAGTCACTCACCCTGTATTGTCAACACTTACGAGCAGGCAGCGTATGCACACACATGTAACAGCAGTCCAAGAGAAGCAACTAACAATTTGCAGTCATGTTGTTGTTATGATAGAATATACATTCAATAATAGCTAACGCTAGCTATCCACATTACTATTATTGGCTAACAACACATAAAGGTAATGTGTAATGTGTCATATAGGTACGTAATTACAGCTTTACGTAGGAGAAGCCGAGAGGGCGGGATATACTGTGTAAAATACATTGGAAAGTTGGCGCCCTCTATGCATCTGTGTAAACGTTGCAAACAGCCCCTTTTAAAAAAAATGTTAAGTCAAAAAAATGACTGTACTTGAGTACGACCTACAGTCGTCAGATTGTAACGACTTCCATGTAAGGCTGATAAACCTTTGATAAGGGCGCGGGTCAAGTCATTACAATATTTAAATAAGTGATTCTTTGGTGTACCACTACATACACCCCACGTATCAGTACGTACCACAGTTTGACAATCACTGCACTAAAAGTTAAAGCATGGGTATAAAAATAACTCCACACGTTTGGCATACTTTTGCAGTTCTGTTGACTTCTGTACTATTTTAACTATTATTTAAGTCCATCTAGATTTCTAAAGCAGTGAAATAAACCTAACTGGTACACCATTAATGGGCTAAAATGGCAAATATATATAGGATGTATTGTCTTTTTATTTATGACTGCATTTCTAATGTGTGTCTGTTGTTGTAAATCTATTTGCCTGATGCTGATTGTGTTTGTCATCTTGTCAAAGGTCTTTTAGGTGTTCTGCGGGACAGAGTCACTGCCTTCGGTAAGCTTGGAGTTTGAGATTAAACTGCTTTCCACCACATGCACTCCTGAATAAAATCTTAAAACACATTTTGCTCTGGTGTATTGCAACCAGATTGGCAAGTACAGCATTAAAATGCAAAAAAAAATCTAATAGTCAGGAAGTTATTTAAAGCTGATGAAATATAAGCTGATGACATGTTTAAGACCATAGCCTTAGAAGGTGCAGATCTGCACCTTAAACTGGTTTAAATGCCATTTTTTTGTCAGATATCCACAATGCCAAGACCTCAAAGGCAAAAAAGCTTTCTATCATTGGGCAATGACACACTTGGCGTTTTGTTCAGGAGTGTACAATGAGTTCACTGTGTGTTATTTCTGCTCGACAGACAGCATCCGACTTGTAGATGGTGAGAACAAGTGTTCCGGGCGTGTTGAGATCCTTCGACACAACCAGTGGGGAACGGTTTGTGACCACGGCTGGGACCTCGTGGAGGCCAACGTGGTGTGTCTGGAGCTGGCCTGCGGCTTGGCGGAGTCTGCCCACCACCGAGGGTCTGGGCCTGGCAAGGGAGAGATCTGGCTGCGGCACATCCAGTGCTCGGGACACGAGTCCAGTTTGAACCGCTGTGCGGTCGTCCTCCATAGTAGCTCCCATTGCACACATGACAATGACGCAGGAGTAACATGCTCAGGTGAGACACGCTAGTACCAATTAGTTTTTAAAGAATTTGCGGAGAGACGCACTAATTTATAGACATCTTTCACACACACAATACTAGGGATTGATATGCTGTGATGTACATCTTTCAGCTCAGTATTTACACATCTCTATGCCCACAGGTACACTTTTCATGCCCATCCTCTCCCTATTATCACCCTACAATGTGTTCTCTGCCGGGGAGGCAGTTCGCTTCAGCTGCAGCGTCCTGCTGGCTCACATCAGTGACTTCCACCTGTATAAGAACGGCCTGTCCAAACCCGTGGTGACTCAGAGGGTGGACCAAAGCCAGACCCGGGTGGAGCTGACCGTGTCCGACATTGAGACGTTCCAGCAGGGCAGCTATAGTTGTCGCTACAGTATCAGAGGCAGCTCGCCTTCTCAGTTGCTCGGCTCACCACCCAGCAACTCTGTCAACATTACTGTGGGTGAGTTACTTATTCGGTCAGGCTAAAACTATCAACCATTTACACTTTTTCTGCTGGTGGGGGCAATCGACTTCTTTGCTGGTTCCTGTCACACTTTTTTGCCTTCACATTTTTTCAATCAATTTGAGCAGCTTGAAAGAGAGAAAAATAACTGCTAACCTAACTGCAGCTATGTTAAGAGGCAAAATGTGTCAATGGGAAAACGTCACAATTTGGGCAAATTTCAAACGGCTCGTTTGGAGAAAGTATGAAGGAAGGAAAGATTGTTTAATAAAGATCTCCACAATGTTTCCACGATTTGATTTCAAATTTTCGGGACTTATGCCAATCCCACATTCACTACAGCAGGTACCAATAAGTAAGAAACGTTGTTTTTTCGTAATGGGGTCCCTTTAATCGATTTATCGTTGCGGCCCAAGTGCCACATATGGTAAATGGGTTGTACTTGTACAGTATAGTGCTTTTCTACCTTTTTAAGGAACTCAAAGCGCTTTGACACTATTTCCACATTCACCCATTCACACACACATTCACACATTGATGGCGGGAGCTGCCATGCAAGGCGCTAACCAGGACCCATTAGGAGCAAGGGTGAAGTGTCTTGCTCAAGGACACAACGGACACACAAGTACAACCCATTTTACATATGCTCCAGCTGTTGTTGTATGTTTTGGTTTCTTAAAATTCTCGATCTTGTGTCTTGTAGTTATTAGAATCACAGATCAGTCTATTTCCCTGCTTTTCCTAGGTAACAAATACTTGGCAATTCGAGGTCTGACTCCTTCTGTTTTAGTACATGAAAAGGACTGAAAGTAGCAAATGTAGTATTTTTTCAAGCCGATACAGATAACTTTCGGTTTCTAAAGACCGATACAGATACTGTACTCATATTATATACCTATTTATATGGCTTATATTAAAATTTTGATTTAAGTGTAGTCTGTGCAGCACACCTAGAGGTAAGATAGACTCAGACAAAGGTGGATTTGACAAACTGTACCTGTAGAGTTATTAGATCACCATTATGATGACGCAATGACTAACATCCCAACCATAAATCAGTTTTGAAGGGTATGTTTTTATTTCCATGTACCAGTGTGTGCAGGAGTGTGGCGATCACGTTGCATTTTGATAGCAAACGTACATCTGAAAAAGCAGCCGCTCAGAAGTACAAACCATGGCTTTGGGTGGTGTGGTGGCCATTGGGATCCATTGTCTTCAATGATGGTGGTAGGCGTCCAGCCGTTGCGCCATTATTTCCATGAAGAAATTGCAGATATCCTTGGCCCTAGGGTCATCAGTGTGCTTTTTTCATTTTTTGGATGCAGCGGCAGTAGGATCGGCCAATGGTTTTTCTTTGCTGCTGGCTTTGGGCAGCTTCTTGGTGACGCAAACATCTTCATAGGTTTTTGGACATGGGTTCTGGTGGCGTTTCGGAGTGGCTGATGAGACCTGATGTGTTTAAGATAGTTTTTATTTTTATGTGTTTGCTGGGCATTTGGTGCAGGCGGCATGTGGGCTGTCTTCCTCTGAAAGACAGCTGAATAAAATCCCGCAGAATCGACGCCATGTTTGTTTACACTGTGAGCTCAGGGGAATTTTAGGACCTCCTACAAGGTTGAAGCGCCGGATTTGTTCATCCTAACCCACCTACAGCTCCGTATGGGTAATCTCAACTCATTTGAGGAATATTTTTTTGATTTTATTGGTTGTATTGGTGTGACGTCACAAGACTGATAATTATCGCGTACTCCTAAATGTTGTTTGTAGAGGTGTGACATTCACTTTAACTTTCCTATTTTGTTTTCTTATTGTGTGTGGTCACAGTGGAGCTCCTGACTCCCCAACACTGGTACAACACGTCGTCTGACGCCCCGGCTGGTTCCGTCCTTAAGGGCCACAGTTTTAACATCACATGCTCCACACAGCAGGAGTACCCCGGAGGCTCCTTTCAGCTGCGGCTTATCCGCTCCAACGGCACGGTGCGGCAGTCTCTGCCGGCCCTCGCCCCTTCCGTCACTTTCACCTTCCCCAGCGCCCAAAGCTCCAATGAGGGCTACTACTACTGCCTGTATCGAGTGCAGCTGGGGGGGCGCACATTTATCTCCAGAGAGAGCCAGGCTCTGCCCATCGCTATAAAAGGTGACACTTTTATTTTTCACTTAGTGCTTGTGAACTTTGTTCTTCAATGTAAAACTAATTTTCCCTTTTAGACCCAGATCCAGTTCTGAGTCCAGTGGTGATCAGCTGGCTTGTTTCTGGTCTGACATTTGTTGTAGCTGTCATCATAATCGTCATTGTGGCCAAAGTGCTGTGCAACAAGGAAAAAAGGCCCTCTGAACTGGAGCGGGAAACCCGATCATGTAAGTTATATATGTATTCCCTTTCTTACACGCTACAGCAGGGGCGCCCATCGGGTAGATTGAGAGCTACCGGTCGATCGCAAAGGATGTGTCTGTCGATCACCAGCCAGCCATTAAAAAAAATAGACCTAAAAATTAGCAATTATCTCTCTTCACTATGACGCCACTTTCGTCACTTGATAGACAGTTACGGCACCCGAGCATCTTGTGAGATGACGTTGGCTGCTGCGAGCTCAGTATGAAGAAAAAAGCGACCGGCAGGAACGGCAAAAGCAATTTTATTTCAACCGACTGTCTCGCCTTACCTGCTGTCAAACGATGCCATTTGTTTCAGTGTTGTTGCTAATTGCAATGCAAAATGTTGTTGGCTTAGTTCCATTAAAGGCCTACTGAAATGAATTTTTTTTATTTAAACGGGGATAGCAGATCTATTCTATGTGTCATACTTGATCATTTCGCGATATTGCCATATTTTTGCTGAAAGGATTTAGTATAGAACGACGATAAAGATTGCAACTTTTGGTATCTGATAAAAAAAAGGCTTGCCCCTACCGGAAGTAGCGTGACGTAGTCAGTTGAACATATACGCAAAGTTCCCTATTGTTTACAATGATGGCCGCATGAAGTGAGAGAGATTCGGACCGAGAAAGCGACAATTTCCCCATTAATTTGAGCGAGGATGAAAGATTTGTGGATGAGTAAAGTGCAAGTGAAGGACTAGTGGGGAGTTGAAGCTATTCAGATAGGGAAGATGCTGTGAGAGCCGGGGGTGACCTGATATTCAGCTGGGAATGACTACAACAGTAAATAAACACAAGACATATATATACTCTATTAGCCACAACACAACCAGGCTTATATTTAATATGCCACAAATTAATCCTGCATAAAAACACCTGCGTGTTTGTTATGCTAGCTCCTAGCTCCTCTGCTAGCTCCTAGCTCCATAGAACACGCCAATACAATTCAAACACCTGATCAACACACACAATAACTCAGCCCAAAAGACCGTTTACCTAACCCAAGGTTCATAAAGCTTATATATTTTTAAAAAGTTACGTACGTGACGCGCACATACGGTCAAGTTATCGAATGTTTAGCAGCCAAGGCTGCATACTCACGGTACCTGATATTCAGCTGGGAATGACTACAACAGTAAATAAACACAAGACATATATATACTCTATTAGCCACAACACAACCAGGCTTATATTTAATATGCCACAAATGAATCCTGCATAATAACACCTGCGTGTTTGTTATGCTAGCTCCTAGCTCCTCTGCTAGCTCCTAGCTCCATAGAACACGCCAATACAATTCAAACACCTGATCAACACACACAATCACTCAGCCCAAAAGACCGTTCACCTAACCCAAGGTTCATAAAGCTTATATATTTTAAAAAAGTTACGTACGTGACGCGCACGTACGGTACGGTACGTGTTATGCTAGCTCCTAGCTCCTCTGCTAGCTCCTAGCTCCATAGAACACGCCAATACAATTCAAACACCTGATCAACACACACAATCACTCAGCCCAAAAGACCGTTCACCTAACCCAAGGTTCATAAAGCTTATATATTTTTAAAAAGTTACGTACGTGACGCGCACGTACGGTACGTGTTATGCTAGCTCCTAGCTCCTCTGCTAGCTCCTAGCTCCATAGAACACGCCAATACAATTCAAACACCTGATCAACACACACAATCACTCAGCCCAAAAGACCGTTCACCTAACCCAAGGTTCATAAAGCTTATATATTTTAAAAAAGTTACGTACATACGCAAAAAAAAGCCAAAGCTGCATACTCACAGTAGCACGTCTGCGTCTTTGTCATCCAAATCAAAGTAATCCTGGTAAGAGTCTGTGTTGTCCCAGTTCTCTACAGGCGTCTGTGTATCCAAGTCAAAAGTCCTCCTGGTTAGAGTCTCTGTTATCCGAGTTCTTCCATCTTGACTGCATCTTTCGGGAATGTAAACAAAGAAGCGCCGGCTGTGTACTGTTGTGGCTGACTACGTTCGAAAAATACGTCCATTTCGCACCAACAACTTTCTTCTTTGCTTGCTCGGCTTCCTTCTCCATAATGCAATGAACATGATTGAAACAGATTCAGGAACACAGATGTCCAGAATACTGTGGAATTATGAAATGAAAACAGAGCTTTTTCGTATTGGCTTCAATGTGGAAGGCATACCCGTGTTCGCCGGTCTACGTCACGCGCATACGTCATCCTCAGAGGCGTTTCGAACCGGAAGTTTAGCGGCAAATTTAAAATGTCACTTTATAAGTTAACCCGGCCGTATTGGCATGTGTTATAATGTTAAGATTTCATCATTGATATATAAACTATCAGACTGCGTGGTCGGTAGTAGTGGGTTTCAGTAGGCCTTTAAACTCATATGTTGTGTTGGACAGATTTTTTTTTTCCTTTTCCATCCATCCATCCATTTTCTACCACTCAAAAAGAGCCCAAGCCTGAGAATCGAACCCAGAACCTTCTCATTTTATGAAATCATATTCAGAAAAAGTTGCTTGTCTATCAATGAAATAATTGAATCAGTTCGGATTTCCATTATAGTGCATATGTTGGTTTTCGCAGTGCCGATGTTCGTGAATGCCCCTTGCTATGTGTGGGATTGGTTGAGACTCCAGCATCAGAGAAAGTTATACCTAAATTTCACACTAAAAGGGTGACTAGCCAAGGGCGCCATTGAAGCTAGAATTATCACTCATTCTAGTTATCCAAACAATTATGTCACTGTATTTACATATTGATGGGTTTATTTTTAATGGTGTATAGAGGCAAAAAAATATTTTTAAAAAATCTGTAAATATCATTTTCTATCTACAGGTGTGGAAAACACATATGTTGCCTTATCAGTTAACAAGCTATGATGGCGTACGCAGGCTAGCGCATGGCTGAAGGTATGCAATGATTTTTTATGTTTTGTTGTGAATGAATTTAAGTTGATTGTAAATCTGTTTCATATTCCACATCTTGCTATTCTGCTGTTAATTGTTGCAAAAAAGCCACCCTGAAGTGTACTACAGCATTTACTTTGATGCACTGCAACAGTGAAATATTTAAAAGGGCAAAGAGAAATACAGAAAGTCATGGAGACTACAATAATCTCACTTTTTTTCTTTCAGTCGGCAGGGCCGAAATTCTGGTCATGCTGGATTCAGGCAGCAGAAGCTGTACCACAGAACCAAAAGGTCGGAATCCACAAAAACAACCAGTTCAGTACAGTCCGGATCATACCAGGTTTCTACTTGGTGATAATGTTGTTTTGGATTTCATAAAATGTTCAGATTTCTGTATCTAGCCATAAAAAACAAACATCTGAACACTTTGGGCCTTCTCTTTAGCCTGGTTCACCAAATGGCATTGCCAAGACAAATTACAGCGAACAAATGAAATGTCATCCCTGCTTTTAACGCATCCCAGTGAACACGACAAACACGTTGTTAGTGACACACTAGTGCAGGTGTCCTGATGACAGCATCTGTAAGCATCCCACAAACTGTTAAATCTAACCATGGGATTCTTTAGGTGTCTTCTTTACTGTGTTGATGTAGTTCGGTTTTATTTATGTTAAAGGGGTCAGATTATATGTCAAATCTACATTTAACACACCTCTTTGTGTTCTTTACAACCAATAATGGTACTCAAACATTGGTTTTAAAGAATCATCTTCAAGAACCTTGAAAACTACCGTAGTTGTTTCAGGGTCTGTCTTTTTTAGATGCAAATGATCTCCTCCACGTCTCGTCCCCTCCAGCTGACTGAGATTGTTTCCACGCCCCATTAGACATTTTTGTAGTTCTCAAGGTACGTTTTGTTGGCCTTACCAAAAAATACAAGATAGAATGATGTAAGTAAGTTAGAAAAATATAAGTTAAAACGGCAACAGGTACACGCTAATGCAGTGGTCCCCAACCTTTTTGTGATTGTGGACCGGTCAACGCTTGAAAATGTGTCCCACGGACCAGACCGGGGGTGGGGGGGTTTGTCAAGAAAAAAATACAATCATGTGTGCTTACGGACTGTATCCCTGCAGACTGTATTGATCTATATTGATATATAATGTAGGAACCAGAAATATTAATAACAGAAAGAAACAACCCTTTTGTGCGAATGAGTGTAAATGGGGGAGGTTTTTTGGGTTGGTGCACTAATTGTAAGTGTATCTTGTGTTTTTTATGTTGATTTAATAAATAAAAAATAAAATTGTTTTTTTTATTTTCTATAATTTCTTGTGCAGCCCGGTCCCAATCGATCCACGGACCGGTACCGTGGTTGGGGACCACTGCGCTAATGTATCATTACAAATTGTCAAAACTACTGTTATTTGATTTACCGCTTCATTGTCTCCACAAAAAGTAGTTTTTGAAAAATCCTTTTGTATTTTGTCAGCAGAGGTTGGTAAAACCGCTCTCTCAGTGTTGTAGGCACATTGGCAGGAAACACAAAACTTTAAGCAGGCACTTCTTCAGACGAGGTTGATGTTTTGACCCGTGCTGGTTAATACAACAAATAACACAATTTTCGTTCAAACTACACACACGAGATGAGAAATAAAAATAGCTGACTCATTAAATCATTTACCTGGTATGGAGATATCCGCAGTTGGCGTATGTCGCAAATCTGGGCAAATCTCAAACAGCTCGTTTGGAACAAGGCAACATTTATGACATTTATATGGATGCCAGATACAAAAAAAAACAGCAAGAAAAGTGGATTTTGCAAAATATGACCCTTTTAAGATTATTTAGTCACACTCTGGCTTTCTGCATGCAGTAAGCACATGACCAAATATTTAACTTCAAACAACTTGTTAATTCACATAAAAAAACTTGGTGTTCCTTAAAACGACCGAGAGGGACAAGCAATATGTTGGGTAGGGCCTTAATTTGCACCCCTGCTATGACGAGTGGTTAGTGGCACATATACAGATTTAACCTTTTGACTTGTTTAATTTAGGCCTGGCAGACTGGACTTTTGTTTCAACTGTTTTCAAACAATTTCTAAATGAATGTAAATCTCACATACCTTGCACTTCAGATGACTTAACGAGAGCCCTTTGTGTTCAAAGTGAGTGTTGTCTCAACTCAGTGTTAAGGCAGGCATCTCAACAGCTGCTACTTGTGGTTTTCAACATTTCAGTTGTTACTTGATTTATACTAATGACAAACACCACTGACATGTTGTATACTTCGGTTTTACACCTCAACTGTATTGTTTTTCTACCAAACCCGCCTAGGAAATGTCTATGTACTCCACTGTACTAAAACGTATTAAGTCACTCCTAATTAAAATGCGATTGTTGAGTTGAATGCATTTAAAGCTGTTTAATTGAGTATCATATGAAATATCAGAGCTTCATCACATTGCACACAGTTTTTTTTTCCTTCTTTTGCTATTAGTTAAAACATTACATGTGTTGTTTGCATACTTGTGATCATGCAGTAACAAAAATAATCAAGCCACATTATTAGTTTTGTATCAAAACACCTGAATTATTGATACAGTGGAACAAATACTTTACTTTTCCTGACACAACAACACAGAACATTTTATAATTAAGTGCTTTTCCTTCCTTAACCACTTAGGCACTTATGTTTGTTTAAAAATAGTCAAACAGTATAAAGTGTGAAAACAGTGAACAATACCAATGAGCTCTACGTTCATGCAAAGATTTTGCACAATGAAGAAGCTTAGTGACACATTTTGGACACTTACTTAGATTACAAAGACATCATTAAACAAAATAAAACATTTTGGGATAAAATATATATGTCATCTTTAAGTAAAACAGCCCAATAAACCGGACTTGAGTTTTTTTCTTTCTTATGAGAATTACTGCAACTTATTGGTGTATGCATTCGTCTCCATACTGGAGAAGACAAGGTAGAGGAACACCGCTGCAATGAGGAAGAACACCAACTGGACCCAGAGTGGGACGAAGCGGGTTGACTCGGGTTGTGGAGGAGCCTCTCTAGATGTTTTGGGTGTTGAGTTAGTGTACGGATAGCCTTTGTTGTAAGTGTAGTGTCTATAGAGAGAACACAATAGGTGGTTGTTATACATTGTCAGTAACTTAGTGCTCATCTTGACCCAAAACAGTACAAAGTGATGCCATCGTTCTGTGGACTGAAGTTACGTTTGATCTGAAACTTCAACACGCAAAAATGCGGTTTTTATTTTAGGTGGGAGACAAACTTACTCTGGTTCAGTTTCTCTTTCAGTCCACTCTGGTCTTGACCTCATGTGAAGCCTACTGTTGTAAACAACAATACACACACATTAGTAATTAAAACTACAAATATACATTTAAATGAAAATTTGATGTAACTTACTTGTCCTCTGGAACATTACTCCGGGTCTATAAAAAGGACAAAAGATGATGTATTCAGTGCAGAAATGGACTATTAACCTACCGCAATTAGAAACGATGTTTAAGGCAAGCAAGAGGAAAAAATACATAGAACGATTGCTGGGCTGTAAATGATGTCACTTCCTGTTTGCCTCAGACTTAATCACATGGGTGTACACTATCGCCGGTCCGATATTTGGCATTTTGATGTTTATCCCTATCGGCCTCTTTTTTTTGGTATGGTTTTTGAATTTTTTTTTTTTTTAGGACTACATCAACAGATACAATATATACACATACAGTATGATGCAGTATTTAAAAATAAAATAAAAGGATAGGTTGATTGGCAACACTAAAATTGGCCCTAGTGTGTGAATGTGAGTGTGAATGTTGTCTATCTGTGTTGGCCCTGCAATGAGGTGGCGACTTGTCCAGGGTGTGCCCCGCCGTCCGCCCGAATGCAGCTGAGATAGGCTCCAGCACCCCCCGCGACCACTAACGGGACATGCAGTAGAAAATGGATGGATGGACTTTTGTACTTCTTGAACTCTTAAATCTTGTCATAAGTATGTGTTCTTAAGAGTGTATGGCTCCACTCTGTCTAATTTAGCTATATTATGAAGATATAATAAATAAATGATAAATGGGTTATACTTGTATAGCGCTTTTCTACCTTCAAGGTACTCAAAGCGCTTTGACAGTATTTCCACATTCACACACTGATGGCGGGAGCTGCCATGCAAGGCGCTAACCAGCACCCCACTCAAGATATCCAGCGTGCATTTTTGCCTGTAAGCCTTCCTAACACGGACATGTGTGTAGCTGGGTGCTAAAAAAACAAAACCGGAGCTACTGAATGTTTGCCCCCAAGTCCAAACCTGACACAGTTGCAAGCCAGCAATAGAGATTTCAAGTGTGATCATACAAATGTACTTACAGGTGTCCTGTAAAGGTATGTAACTTCTTCCTCTGAAAAACAAAACATTTTGGTAAATGAGTTTCGGGCATGTTGGGCACTTCTTAGCTTATGTAAATAGATGTCAAGCTTGATTAACTCAGCTAAAAATGGATTATTGTGCAATTGAACCCATTAACAACTTCAACTTCTATGTCCCTATTATACAACTGTTTGCAGTGAAAAGTTGATAGCGCACATATTATTTAAACCATCCTTGATTATAAAGCAGTCGCAGCAAGACATTAGTTAAGGGTTAATATCACCTATATGTGTTTATTAATCAACATTACCTTCTTCTCTGTAGTAGGTTTTGTCCGATGGTGCAGCTCGTTTCGGGTTGACCATTGCTTCTTTAAGTTTCTTCAAGTACAGATTTCGGGTAGACTCTAGAGTATAAGAAGGTTATATTTATTAAAAAAAGGCACATTATAAGGTCATGGTTGAGCATAGCACACTCGTAAGCGGCGTAGCCTAAGCTACCACGATGAAACAATGTAGCATTCAGTGCCTACCGACAACAGGCCCGTGTTTTATCCCGTACTCATCAAGCAGGTCGCTTATCTCCTGCGCAGACTTGTTGTTTAGTTTATGCATTATGCTTATATTAATATTTAGTTACTGTAAGACCGTATAGTAACTGCAGGGAGTTTTTTTCAAAAAACAACCACCATGGCAGCGCTGGAGAAAACGGGGCGTTGCTTTTGCTGTACTGTTGGCAGTCGGGAACTTCCTTATGTGGCGAACAGTCGGTTTACCGCCCCCTTTTTTTAGACCCGATAGAGAAAACAATTGCGCCAACGGGTGTATTCACTTCCGTGTCAGCCTTAAGCCGTTATTTTTTCTAAATGCAGCGCCACTAAGAGGCCTTTGGTGGGTATTGCACGTAGGGCATATTTGCATTAATATCTACATACTTAGATCTCATTATATTTGTATACTCTTCAGTTAAATTCCGTAGTTTTCTATTCAGAGACAACCTTTTTTCAATATTTATATTGTATTTTTTTTTTTTGTAAAAAAAAAAAAAGACATTACCGCAACACATTTAGAATTACCGTCCTTTTATTATGAAAATACACACAATTGAGCCTTTCCAAGTGTCACATCTACTGTATTACTAATTTGAATGGATTAACCGAGTCTTATAAATAATAAAAAATAAATTAAGTGTCACCAGGACTAAAAAGTCCTCGGAGTTAAAATTGTATTTAAAAAAATTGGGAATCCATCCATCCATCCATCCATTTCCCACCGCTTGTCCCTTTCGGGGTTGCTGGAGCCTATCCCAGCTGCATTCGGGGTTTATAATAAAAAAAATAGCTAACATGTCATGTTTTTTTTTTTACTTTACATTTTGAATGACAATTTTGATCCAATTGTCAAAAATAGCATAACATGAGTTATCATCATCCATGCAGTAAATGTAAAAGAGCTGTGACACTGAGATAAAGATCCGACTTGTAGTAATACAACTAATTGTGATGCATTGGTTTATGTTTTGCTGTGTCAAGATTCCAAACCTAATAGCTTTTTGGTGTCATTGGACAATAAAGTCCCCACCATTATAGCAAATATTATTAACTGCACAGGTATTACACAATACAACCATGCATTTCTAATTTCAGGGTTTTATTTTGGAGGAAAATATGGAAAAAAAAATATGAATACAGAATTTATTTATACACACCTGATTCCAGGAGGACTTTTTTGTTCTGATCTAAAATAATTTCTCAGTGTATCATTGAAATATGAAAGAATTTGAAACAAAAATATTAAAATTGAACATGAAATTTTTTTTTTCTAGGGGGGAAAAAAGTATATTCACAGTAACAACCAAAGTTATGACCAAAACTAGAGCAATTTGCCTGAAAGATGAAATCTCCAATATACTTTAAGGGTTAAACAAATCTAATATAGCCTTTGCTTACTGATATGAATTGTTCATCTAACTTTGCACCATGGATGACAAACAATAAAAATCACTTAAAATAAAAATATGTTATGAGTTAACACTGCAGTCTGCGGGCTTAAAGCTACTATTCTCCAATTTTACATTGAAATGCAAATTAAAGTTGTACATATGCAAACATTATCTTACAGTCATATACTTTTGTTTTGTAACAAATATATATTACAGCACAAGGACACATGATTATCAAGCTATAGTTTTACACATCAGTGCACTCAAAGTGTAGCCATAAAAATAAAAAAATAAAAAATACACCCCTTTCACCCTAAAAGAAGACACATAAAGCAAGCCAGTCCATTTGGTGTACAGCCAACCAAAACATCAGCAGGCCTATTAGAGTCACCAGACTCGTCATCAGCATTAGCTTCAGCAATCTTGGATACTGAGGGAAAACAAAATCAAAATAAACAAGAGGCAAGATAAATGAATATTTTAATATCAATGTTAACATCACCTCATGTCTGCTTTTGCACAACTGAGTGTTGTTGATGTTTGTCTCATGTTTTAAAGCGCCTGATGGAGAATCTCTTTTAATCTGCAGACTTTTTGGTCGCTCCATCCATTCCTGCATGGCGACAAAACATTTCAACATCCTGTGTATTTTTAATGCATGGTTAAATGGGTCCTGTACGTATACTGTAAGATGTTCATGTTGTGGAAGTGCCATAATTGCTGCTCAGCTTCTTCTGGAAAATTATCATCCAGAAAGTGTTATTTTTAGATGTTAAAATTGACTTCCAAAAGAAACGGAAGTAAGGGAGGAATGGGATTTTCTTTTTGTTTTCTTTTGAGTTAAATACCTATATCTCCTGCTGGCCCCACTATGGACTGGACTATCACATTATTATGTTAGATCCACTATGGACTGGACTCTCACACTATTATGCTAGATCCACTCGACGTCCATTGCACCGGTCCCCACATCTGCGGTCCCCCCAAGGTTTCTCATTGTCATCCCATTGGGTTGAGTTTTTTTCTTGCCCTGATGTGGGATCTGAGCCGAGGATGTCGTTGTGGCTTGTGTAGCCCTTTGAGACACTCGTGGTTTAGGGTTATATAAGTAAACTTTGATTGATTTATTGACATATAGCGAACAGTCAAGTGGCGGCCATCTTGGCAAGGGCTACTTTCCCATTTTCAAGGCCCCTTTAATGCTGACAACATTGGCACTTATTTCATGGTTCTGGATTTTAAAATGTCTACAGGTAACACCCTCCCAAGAAATAAAAAAATAATTACATGATAGTGATTTTAGACTTGTTTCAGCACATTTTGGAACGCTTACTTTTAGTTCCAAAATGTGGGCGGGCCTGCATTAGCCTGCTGACGCTACCTACAGAAGACTATGTGAAATTTCATATTGCGTAGTATGTGTTTAGGTGGCATCTTTTATATATTATTTTCGCTCAGCGTATGGAGGAATTATCAAATATGTCTGCCAGATGCATTGTTGCAGGTTGTATCAATACAACTAAAGAAAGGGTCAGCCTGCATACGTTTCCAAATGATGGCAATATGAGGAAAGTATGGACCTCTCCAGTCCAATTGAGGCAAGAGGAGTGTAATTTGCAGCAATTATTTTAACGATTCTGATTAACGAGAATATGGGTTTTGGTCAGAGTTTTTAAATACTGAGTCAGAACCTGGGGAAAAACAAAGAAAAAAGAGCACACTTAGCAAGATACGAAGGAGGTTAAGCTGCTCGTATTCTATTTCGCATCCTCTTCTACTGATGTTTTCCTCAAGATGCTTGAGGAAATGCTGGAAGAGCACGAGGGAACATATTTGGAAGGGCAAGGAAGTCCGGAAATGGTGGTCATCTTATATTTCTTTTTTACTCATAATGTTAACCCTATCAGTTTTGAAGTAACCATGGCCCAGGGCGACAAAAACATGCAATTAAGTAATCAAAATAATAGTTTAATGTGCCTTTGTCCACACTGTCTATGCAGAGAATGAGCTCTGGTTCTGTAGAATAGATGACGTTACACCAGAATGGGGCGGTATATTTAGTCTGGGGAGGGAAAGGGGGCGTTTTAAGTTCAGTTACTTATCTAGCCATTACTCATATACACTGATATTATGAGAAATGACTGCCAGATTCATTTTAGGAGCAGAAATACACAAAGATAACTTGTTAGTGAAATTTCTGTCAGCTATGAAATTTGTACAGTGAAAATAACTCATAACTCATAACCTGCTTATTTTTCTATTGATTTTTATGCGGTGTACTTTATTTACAATGCGAAAACATGCTATTAATACCCATTTTATTGTATTGTTAAAAAAAACGTACGTATGAAAGATAGTGTATTGCGTATTTTGCAACCGTATGCAGCACTGTTAGTATTCTTGTTGTTTTCGTTTCCGTGCTGTCTATAACAATAATAATATTCTGACACTGTGCCCCTATACTACCTTAGGCTTATTTTGACGTGTAACGTAAAGGGGTGTGGTCTATCTAGTTATGTCTGTGTGTAGTTAAAAGTTCGCCGATGTATTGTCGTGGAGATAAAAGTCACTGTGAATGTCCATTTCGCGTTCTCGACTCTCATTTTCAAGAGGATATAGTATCCGAGGTGGTTTAAAATACAAATCCGTGATCCACAATAGAAAAAGGAGAAAGTGTGGAATCCAATGAGCCAGCTTGTACCTAAGTTACGGTCAGAGCGAAAAAAGATACGTCCTGCACTGCACTCTAGTCCTTCACTCTCACGCTCCTCATCCACAAATCTTTCATCCTCGCTCAAATTAATGGGGTAATCGTCGCTTTCTCGGTCCGAATCGCTCTCCCTGCTGGTGTAAACAATGGGGAAATGTGAGGAGCTTTTCAACCTGCGACGTCACGCTACTTCCGGTACAGGCAAGGCTTTTTTTTATCAGCGACCAAATGTTGCGAACTTTATCGTCTATGTTCTCTACTAAATCCTTTCAGCAAAAATATGGCAATATCGCGAAATGATCAAGTATGACACATAGAATGAATCTGCTATCCCCGTTTAAATAAAAAAAATTCATTTCAGTAGGCCTTTAAAGTACCAATGATTGTCCTCTGCTTTCTTCTTCATCCCCTATTTCTGCGACTTCACCGCCCCCTATTGTACAAACTAAGGCCAAGTTGGTCAAGAGGAGAAGAATGCAGATTTACCTTGTACAGTAGCCCACTTGAGATTTAATCGATGAGGCCTACTAATGCTGTGAATAATATCATTTCTAAAATGAAAAGTATAGAGCTCGTTATTCTTACTTCAGGTTCTTCTACCATTTTCAGGCCTTGCTCCTCCTCTGAGCTGCTGAGGGACTCACTGCTGAAGATGCAGGGATCAATTATTTTTGGGGTATCTCCAAACAAATCAGCTATTAGTAATAATAACAACAACAGTAAGTAGATTACCTGTCATATTGGCAGACTCCAGACACTGGTTTTGTGCAAAACTGAACTTTGGTCTCCCTTCCTATGCACACAACAAATACACATAACTCATTTTTTATGTTGACATCACGGGTGTCATGTGATCTTACCTTCTCTTTCATGCTCTCTGTCGCTGTCGTTATAAAACCTGAAAAAGGCCTTAATTCTTTCCTGCTCTTCTTCGCATTGAGCCAACATGGTGACCTCATTCTCAAGGTGTGGAGGGACGTTCAGGTCTAACATTTCAGCATCTTCTGCTCTTTCGGGTATTTTTGACGCAATGTCGTCAGTGCTCCCCTGGAAACATCGTTCTGCTTCATGTTCTACATATTCACATGAAGAGAAATCTGAGGGATAATCTGCATAGCTTTCTCCTGCCTCCTGGTGCTCCTCACCTGAGAAATCTTTCATCTTGTGGACATCAGCTATTAGTTCTTCCACATTTTCCTTTACCTCAACCTTTGTATGAAATGAGTCCACTTGCGTCTTTTCTTCTTTCTTTTCATTTCCTTCATCACTTTTAGGAATAGTCACAAAATCCTCACTCACATCTTCATCTTGACGGTTGTCCAGGATTAGACCTTGCACCTTATCAAACTCCTCCCTATTTTCTGGACTACAGGTGACATCATGCACTGATAAGAAATCTGCCATTCCTTTCTCCTCCTCTGCCGAGTCGTCATATTCCTCTTCCAGGTTCCTGTGGATGTCCTCAGGTGTTCCATGGAAGCTGTCTTCATGGGTCTGAACATTTACATCTTCATGTGTGTGTGCAGTGTCCTCAACACACACATTTCTTGTGTCATAAATTGCTTCCTGGCCTGCCTCTTTCGTCTCTCCTCCATCACTTTCATCCAGCTTCAAAGTCTCAAAGTCCCCGTCAGGGAATGATGTTACTGTAAGAGCCCAAATCATTGTCATCACCTTTTTGCATTCACACATTGTATCTCGACACCAGAGGGCGCTGTCTTTCTTAAATTGTGGCATGGTAATTCACGGAATCAGGATCAGAGCTCACCTACAGTCGTGGTCAAAAGTTTACATACACTTGTAAAAAACATAATGTCATGGCTGTCTTGAGTTTCCAATGATTTCTACATCTCTTATTTTTTGTGATGGAGTGATTGGAGCACATACTTGTTGGTCAGATGAAACCAAAAATTGAGCTGTTTGGCCACAATCCCCAGGAATATGTTTGGAGGAGAAAAGGTGAGGCCTTTAATCCCAGGAACACCATTCTTACCGTCAAGCATGGTGGTGGTAGTATTATGCTCTCAGCCTGTTTTGCTGCCAATGGAGCTGGTGCTTTACAGAGAGTAAATGGGACAATGAAAAAGGAGGATTACCTCCAAATTCTTCAGGACAACCTAAAATCATCAGCCCGGAGGTTGGGTCTTGGGCGCAGTTGGGTGTTCCAACAGGACAATGACCCCAAACACACGTCACAAAGTGGTAAAGGAATGGCTAAATCAGGCTAGAATTAAGGTTTTAGAATGGCCTTCCCAAAGTCCTGACTTAAACGTGTGGACAATGCTGAAGAAACTAGTCCATGTCAGAAAACTAACACATTTAGCTGAACTGCACCAATTTTGTCAAGAGGAGTGGTCAAAAATTCAACCAGAAGCTTGTGGATGGCTACCAAAAGCACCTTATTGCAGTGAAACTTGCCAAGGGACATGTAACCAAATATTAACATTGCTGTATGTATACTTTTGACCCAGCAGATTTGGTCCCATTTTCAGTAGACCCATAATAAATTCATAAAAGAACCAAACTTCATGAATGTTTTTTGTGACCAACAAGTATGTGCTCCAATCACTTTATCACAACAAAATAAGAGTTGTGGAAATTATTGGAAACTCAAGACAGCCATGCATCAAGGGTTGGAATTGGGGGTTAAATCACCAAAAATGATTCCCAGGCGCGGCACCGCTGCTGCCCACTGCTCCCCTCACCTCCCAGGGGGTGATCAAGGGGATGGGTCAAATGCAGAGGACAAATTTCACCACACCTAGTGTGTGTGACAATCATTGGTACTTTAACTTTAACTTAACTTAACATTATGTTCTTTACAAGAGTATGTAAACTTTTGACCACAGCTGCACATAATCCTCTCTAGAATAAGATGACTGAACTTGAGGTGCGAGGACTTTTTGTAATCAATCAATCAATCAAAATCAGGTCAAAAATAAATGTTTTACCCTTACGATGTGGGATTTCTTTGCACTAGATGTTTTTAGTACTTCAGAAAATAACATTAGCATTTTTATTCATTCATTATTTTATCCTTGATTACAGTGGTTTTCAAGCTTTTTTTCACCAAGTACCACCTCCAAAAGCATAAAAAATAAGGCAGAGGTATATTCAATTTTTTTGCCCACTGTAACATTACACACAGATTGAACAGTAACACTATGTTTGAGTATAGGAAAAAACCCACTGTACTTTAATCAAGTGATTTTTTGGCGTACCACTAGATGAAACCTAACTAAACCCAACTAAAAAACAAGCGCCATGACTACTACCAAGGAAGTGTGCAGCTGTGCCCAGATGCATGCAATTGCTGTCATTTTGACGTTAGTTTTTCTGACGAAACAAACCAAAATAATCTAAAATTCTCCAGCTCATAAAATCACAATAAAACGTTTTTATTTCATGAAAGTATAATTTTACGGTTGTATTTGACGCACTCTGCTGCTACATTCCTGCAGTGTTAGTGACCAACAGGGACTCTAACACGCACCCGATGGCGCAATAATCATTAAAAAAAAATACAAAGAACGACCAAAAAAATAATAATTATTACCCTTATTTTGCCAAAATCTTCATTAGCTTTAAAACATAAATCACAGTGAAATTGTCACTTGTGTGTGTGAAGTATGTCAACTGTGGTGGCTGCCTCCAATGTATTTGTAATCACTTTATGTCACTCATTGAGTATTATTCTAACTGATCTTTCTTTTTTGTAATATGCTAAGTGAATAAGTGTGCTTTTGTAGTTATTTCCCCATATTTCTGCACAATCACTCAGATATGGTAACACTAGCGAGTAGTAGAGAGAATATAGAGAGATTTTTGTTCCAGAGGATATTTTGCTTTGTTTATTATTGACATATTTCTTGCCACTTTATGTTGTGTCCGCCCTGAGATCGGTAGGTTGTGAGTTCAAACCCCGGCCGAGTCATACCAAACGACTATAAAAATGGGACCCATTACTTCCATGCTTGGCACTCAGGATCAAGGGTTGGAATTGGGGGTTAAATCACCAAAATGATTCCCGGGCGCTCACTGCTCCCCTCACCTCCCAGGGGGTGATCAAGGGTGATGGGTCAAATGCAGAGGATAATTTCACCACACCTAATCATTGGTACTTTAACTTTTAACTTTTTATATTTTTTAATGAGATTTCCAGTTAATATTTTCATCTATTATTACATGCAAAATGTGGATTATTTTACTCTTTTAATATTCGTCTATTTGTATTTATGTTTAACTTTCTCTTTTACTGTTACCGAATTGCAATATTTTAGTTTTACTGAGATTAAAAAATTGTCTGTTTTTGTCAAACCATCTTTTTAATTTGTTATTATTTGTATTAGCATCTGTGTGTTCCCTCCTGAACAAAACACAGATGTTGTGTTATGTGTTTACCTCGCACAAGACACTGTAATCAGTGGCTCTCCAGTGTTGATAATGGACCTTCACTTCCAATACTATTCTTTTTTCCGGGTTGTGGGGAGTTTCCTGCTGACCAATTTCAAGTTTATTGCAATGTAAAAAAGAAATGTACTTGGCTTCTTGCATGCACACACTTTAATACATCGGAATTTTTCTGGCATACTTAATTTTCTGGATTGGAATGTACGTCTATTTTTAGTAAGAACACAACTGTTGTTACAGGAGGCCCCAGCCGTTTGATTGTAACCTGCGTTTTAGTTGTATTTTTTTTATTACCAAATTGGGAGGAGTTGAAATCGCCATGTGAAATTGCTAATGCTAATCAGTGGCACGTGTATGGCAAATCCAATGTAAATTAGCATTGAACTTGCACATTTTAAAAAGTAGTTTGAGCGCCCTCTTGTTGCTCTGCTGGTATGTAAAATACTAACATTACTTAGAGGCAGTCTGGCTGAGTCTGCTCCAAGTGCTAACTGGTTGTTTCCCCACCAAATAATAATAATAATAGATTTTATTTGTAAAAAGCACTTTACATTGAGTAAACAACCTCAAAGTGCTACAGTGTATTAAAAAAAAAAAAAAGATAATAAAAAAAAAAATAAAAATAAAAACTAGAACAGCCAAATAGCTAAAACTAGTATGCATATATCTAAAAAAAGGCTTTTTTTTTTTTTTTTTAAAAAGAAGGGTTTTTAAGCCTTTTTTAAACCAAGTCTGCAACCGAACGTGACGTCACGTGCAACAGGGGGTATTGAAATACAACACCGTTTGATTTTACGTAAATTGATGATACCTGGTAGTACAGTAGATACTTGGGTTGGTACCTATACAAGTATACCAAATTCTGTTTCCATCCCTAGTGAAAGGAGAACTTTGTCCCCCTGGTCCTTAGTGTCCTGAAAATGTGGCCCTTAGAACAATTGAACTGAATATCCTTGGTTTAAAATATTACCATCTACTGCAGCAAACAAGTCATTACACAGTTGCGAAATTTGCTCCTATATTTATGCATACCACATATACCATAGGTTGGTCTCTAGAGGTTTGTTTCCTGTTCATGTTCCTTGCACATTTTGTCTTAAATTACATGAAGTCGGGCAGTTGTCAACAATTACATTTTCTGATTTGGTTTAATCGTCTTGCCTTTAAAATATATTTTTCCCATGAAAAAAAAACACCTTTTAGTGTTTGAAAACCATCCTATGATTGGTTTGTTGTCACAATATGTCAGTGTCTTTTTTTTTAGTTTACCTCTTTGTTACAAGGAGTTGGAAAATAAGATTTCAAGCAAACACTTTAAGCTTCTTTCTCATGATATTAAAAGATGTTTTGATGACGAGAAATTCACACCCGAGTAAACTGACAACTAACCTTTTTCTCCCCTATTGCTTACCTGAAAATGCATCACTCAGGAGGTCCGTCAAACCGGGGTCCATCTTTACGAGTCAAAACAGTATTTGCATGCGCATGAAGACGCACTGCGTGACCGCATCGAGACAGACGTCTTTCTTCTCTCACAAAGGAAACGAGAGCAAGGTTAAGTCAGAAATTGACTTCCTGTCACAGACGACAACACTTCAGATGAAAATAAACAAATTGCAAAGCGCTGCGCTCACGCAATGCATTTTACTCTGGGATGTAATTTGAGTTAGTCTGTTCCCTTGTCAAACTACACTATATTGCCAAAAGTATTGGGCCACCTGCCTTTACTCACATATGAACATGAAGCGCCATCCCATGGAATTGTCCAAAATGTTTTGGTATCCTGGAGCATTCAAAGTTCCTTTCACTGCAACTAAGGGGCCAAACCCAAATCCTGAAAAACAACCCCACACCATAATTCATCCTCCACCAAATTTCACACTCTGCACAATGCAGTCCGAAATGTAGCGGTCTCCTGGCAACCTCCAAACCCAGACTGGTCCATGAGATTGCCAGATGGAAAAGCGTGATTCATCACTCCAGAGAAGGCGTCTCCACTGCTCTAGAGTCCAGTGGCGACGTGCTTTACACCACTGCATCCCACGCTTTGCATTGGACTTGGTGATGTATGGCTTTGATGCAGCTGCTTGGCCATGGAAACCCATTCCATGAAGCTCTCTGCGTACTGTACGTGGGCTAATCGGAAGGTCACATTAAGTTTGGAGCTCTGTAGCAACTGACTGTTCAGAAAGTCTTTGCACTATGCGCTTCAGCACCCGCTGACCCCTCTCTGTTAGTTTATGTGGCCTACCACTCGGTGGCTGACTTGCTGTTGTTCCCAAACTCTTCACTTTTCTTGTCATAAAGTTGACTTTGGAATATTTAGGAGCGAGGAAATTTCACGACTGGATTTGTTGCACAGGTGGCATCCCATGACAGTTCCACGCTGGAAATCACTGAGCTCCTGAGAGCGGCCTATTCTTTCACAAATGTTTGTAGAAACAGTCTCCATGCCTAAGTGCTTGATTTTATACACCTGGCCAAGTGATTAGGGCACCTGATTCTCATCATTTAGATGGGTGGCCAAATACTTTTGGCAATATAGTGTATCACTGTCCTCCAATTGCAATACGATGGTAACACTTTTTTTTTTTTTACTCAGTTTTTGTATGATACAGTTATTGCGGAAAAATATTTGCCAAATTTGGCCTACGGTTACAATAAACATTGCGCATAACAGACATGTGTATTCATGTGTATTATTCCTCAGAATTGAGTGCACAAACAAAGAATCCAACAGCTCACAATCACCAAAAATGATTCCCGGGCGCGGCACCGCTGCTGCCCACTGCTCCCCTCACCTCCCAGGGGTTGATCAAGGTCAAAGATGGGTCAAATGCAGAGGACAAATTTCACCACACCTAGTGTGTGTGACAATCATTGGTACTTTAACTTTAACTTCACTTGGTGACTCATTCGGTGTCCTTTTTACATCGAGTATGCCTGCAAAATAAGTCACCATGTGGTTAGTTGCTGCAGCAAATGCCACCGTAAACGCCGCAAGACACGCCCCAAAAACATCATGTCCTACTTGCTAGCATCAGCTTACAGCTAGAGATCGAAATAACTTTGTTTTTCAACCCTTAGCAGTCGTCGGTCTGTCGCTCCGCCGCTCTACAAACCGGCGATGTCTCCGCTCCTGCTGCTGCCCAGCCTCGTGTGGTAGTACCACTCCCAGCACATTGCCTAAAGCAGTGTTTTTCAACCACTGTGAGATACAGTCTGGTGTGCCGTGGGAGATTATGTAATTTGACCTAATTGGGTTAAAAATATTTTTCGCAAACCAATAATTATAATCTGCAAATGTGCCGTTGTTGAATGTCGATGCTGTCTAGAGCTCGGCAGAGTAACCGTGTTATACCATACCATATCAGTAGGTGGCAGCAGGTAACTAATTGCTTTGTAGATGTCGGGAACATGGTTTGTCGGGATCACAATATGCGGGAGGCAGCGTGTAGGTAAAAAGGTATCTAACACTTAAACCAAAAATAAACAAAAGGCGAGTGCCGCTAAGAAAAGGCATTGAAGCTTAGGGAAGGCCATGCAGAACGAAACTAAAACTGAACTGGCTGCAAAGTAAACAAAAACAGAATGCTGGACGACAGCAAAGACTTACAGCGTCCACAAAGTACATCCGAACATGACATGACAGTCAACAATGTCCCCACAAAGAAGGATATAAATATATAGTATAAACATGCACTTTATGTTAATCTTGGAATTGAATAGCATGATTGGTCATGCATGAAGTGCGGTTGGTATAATAATAATACATTGTATTTGTATTGCACTTAACATTTGAATAACAAATCTTAGTAATGCACCACACTCATACATGCAGCTCATGTTTTATTGATAGTTAAAGGGGGCCAAGGTGCTGAAATGTAAAACGTGTAGTTGTCAGAAATTGCATTGGGTTGTATTTTCATTAATTAAATATCTAAAAATGGAATAAAAGTACAGTTTCTTTTACAGCTCATTGCGGAGGAGGTAGCGATGGTTTGGCTTCAGGTCCACCTCCACGGGGAAATGATCGCTCACCTCCAGGGCCTAATGTGTCAACGGTTAAAAAAAAAAAATTCAGGTATAAATCCAGAGCAAAAAAAGTGCTTTACTTTACAAGTTATTACCTCCTCTTCTGACAGATGGAAAGTCTCTTTAAAGTTGAAGGGTCGAGCTGACCCAGGGATTATAGTGGAAATAATCTCACGGCCATGGACAATAATCCTGATTTTGAAAGATGAAGTCAACTTTTCATGCTAGCTGCAAATCACTTATACAGATAAAATCTCCAAAAATGTTAATTTGAGCTATAAACATACAGTATGTCTTAATGCAGCTGCATGATTTCCGTGCATGTTTTCCCAAACACTTTCATTCCCACCTGTCGTAGGCACAGTGAGTCTTTTCCCGGACGGTCGTGTCCTGCTCGTCTCCAATCAGCCAACGGAATTTCGGATCACTTCTCAGACGGACGGCTCGCCAGCCCTTGATGGTGACGTAGCTGCACGCGGCGTTCAGGTCCCCTAAAATCATCGCGTTCTGCAGGTAAACGCCAATGGAACAAAAGGAGAAGTTCCACATGACTTCCATTTCATCATCAAGCATGCGGTGGGAAGGAAGCAGCACAAGTATAGACCAAGAATTATGCATACACAAAAAAAAAAATATCACCTCTGTGTTCCATTTCCTGTAGATCTCTTTGAACACGACATAAAGTTCATCCATCTCCTTCATGGCCGTTTTGGGACTGGTGTGTTGGCCGATGAGGACCACATCCTTCATTACTAAAACACAAAACAAAAACAAAGTGCAGTCGTCCATCGCCACAACACGCTTCACTTTTTAAAGCATAGTCTGTGTTTTATTGACCTAAATTAAGCATTTCTTACGCGTGAAAATGTCTAAGTGAACTAGAAATATCAATACTACAGCAGGAGACCAAACCAATCACTGCATGCTGTTTAGTTTTGTGGCCACTGATTGGCTCACCTCAGACAGCATTACTATATTGGATTAAATGAGTATTGAAGTGAATTAATTAACTCATATTGCGTTCTACAGCACGGTGGTACAGGGGTTAATGCATGTGCCTCACAATACGAAGGTCCTTGGGTCTTTCTGTGTGGAATTTGCATGTTCTCCCCATGACTTCGTGGGTTCCCTCTGGGTTTCCTCCGGGTATTCCGGCTTCCTCCCACCTCCAAAGACATGCACCTGGGGATAGGTTGATTGGCAACACTAAATTGGCCCTATGTTTGAATGTGAGTGTGAATGTTGTCTGTCTGTGTTGGCCCTGTGATGAGGTGGCGACTTGTCCAGGGTGTACCCCGCCTACCGCCCGAATGCCGCATCCAGAATCCAGCACCCCCCGCAACCCCAAAAGGGACAAGCGGTAGAAAATGGATGGATGGATATTATGTTCTACATATGGTGAATGTTAAAATTCACCTTGGAGAAAGAAAACCACCAAGTTGAATTAAATAGTGGTATTTCAGTTTGAGCACATAAATAGATAAGGCCCCTTAGTTTGATATTCGCAGGTGGATTGGATCACTTCTCGTAGGAAAAGAGGCTCTAATTGGGACTTCGGAATGCAAAAGTGATAACCATATCCTTGAGAAAAGACTACCTGTCGAGCTCCACGCCAACATTTGAGTTATGACTTAAAGCAGTTGTTTTCCAGACACTTACACACGAACATCTGCTTTTATGGTCAGGATGCGCTCTCCTGACTTAGAACACACACCCAGAGACTGAAAGGAGGAATATAAAAACTGATGGTTTGGCTTCTCCAGTGAGGAGTCCTTCATTTTTTGACATAGGCTCCTCCGGATACTGCAGACCTGTTTAATGACGCTCGCTTGTGATAAAGCAACTAAAGCAAATCGCAAAAAGCCGCTGCCTGACCAGGGCTCAGAAAATCTGCAGACACTCCTCACACCCCCACCAAGGACTGTTTTCACTGCTGAACTCTAGAAAGAGGTTCCGCAGCCTCCGTAGCAGAACCTCCAGGTTTTGTAACAGCTTCTTCCCTCAGGTCATCAGACTCTTGAACACATCAAAATAATTCCCTCGATTCCCCCCCAAAAACGGATTAACTCGCTGGAATATAAAGACAATATAACATACATCCATAAACGTGGATGCATATGAAAAAGTGCAATATATTTATCTGTACAGTAATCTATTTATTTATATCTGCACCTTATTGCTCTTTTATCCTGCACTACAACGAGCTAATGCAACAAAATGTTGTTCTCATCTGTACTGTAAAGTTCAAATTTGAATGACAATAAAAGGAAGTCTCCGACGTCTCTTTTGGTCCAGCCGCACTGCCGTGTGGCCCTCCTGCCCGGGAGGGGGTAACAAGACCAGAAATCCACTTCAGTATAAAAAATGTATTACATTGTTATTTTATGTCTTGGGGTTTCTCATAATGTTAAAGCAGCACTAAGTAACTTTTCAACTTTCATCAAATATTTTCATAACTTTTGGGATGATACATGGACTTACAACTAGTTGAATGACAAATGAAAAGGACAGTCAAGAATCAACATTGTTCCGGCTTTCACTCGCTGACACAGTGTCCGCCCTGAGACTGGGAGGTTGTGAGTTAAACCCCGGCCGAGTCATACCAAAGACTATAAAAATGGGACCCATTACCTCCCTGCTTGGCACTCAGCATCAAGGGTTGAAATTCAATCAATCAACAATCAATGTTTACTTATATAGCCCTAAATCACAAGTGTCTCAAAGGGCTGCACAAGCCACAACGACATCCTCGGCTCACGTCCCACATCAGGGCAAGGAAAAACTCAACCCAATGGGATAACAATGAGAAACCTTGGAGGGGACCGCAGATTGTATTATCCATTCTTATGTGTATCAAATAATCTCTATTTTTACACTCTGAAGTAAAAGAAAACTTGACTTATTTTTATATTAGATTTATATCTTAGTATTATGTCCATCCATCCATCCATTTTCTACAGCTTGTCCCTTTCGGGGTCGCGGGGGGTGCTGGAGCCTATCTCAGCTGCATTATTATTGTATATAATATAATATTATTATCTGTTTATTTATATGTAACTGAATAATGACAAGTTATATCATTATTAAAATTCATATTCTGGTCACTTTATATTGAATTTGATGGCATTTTTCTTGTAAAAAACCCACATTATTTAAGGGGGTTTATTTAGATGTGTTAATCCCATCTTTAAAAAGTCAAACGCCGAATTAAGTTTAATTATTTTTACATGTGTTTTAAAATGCTGGTTTCAACCAAATCCATGCAATAATTAGTTTTTTAGTGCATGTAAACATAAGTGTGTGTGTGTATGAGGCGGCGACGTTAAGGGGGAGAAGTATGTACAAACATTATTCTTAACAAACTAGTCTATTTGTCCATGTATCATAATGTGGAACTGAGCGCTCAAACAAAGAATCCCACATGTTGGTGATTCAGTCTGTGTTCTTTTCTTAGTATGATTGCAAAATAGGCCCCATGGGGCCAAATAAAGTTGCAAGTGACAACACTTTGATAAAGAAGGTGCGGAACACTGAGTTCAAGAAAAAACTACAAAGAGTACAAAGGCGGTCTTTTCCTCTCGGCTCATCGCCGTCTTTGCCAACAAGACTCTTCAATAAAGGTAACATTATTATTTTGAGATAAATTGTATGATTCTGTCATTTACGAACATTTTGGTTTGGATTATTGACGAAAACCGAAGTATCGCTATGCAATATCTGAAAAAGTTAAGCATATTCCACTTTCAGGTAAGGCAGGGGTGTCAAACTCAAATACAGAGTGGGCCAAAATTTAAAACTGAACAAAGCCGCGGGCCAAGGTTGAACAAATTAACCTTTTAATAGGGACCCAAACAAGTTTTGCATTGAATATTGAACAAGTAAGGCTTATATAACTTTATAGTGACATGCAAAATCGAGTTTCAAATAATAATAATAATAATAATGAAAAAATATCAATGGCATATCAAATAAAATTTAAATAAAAATTTAAAGTCTCTTTTCTATTTCCAGCCTCCTGAGGTAAATATCAAAATAAACTTTTTCCACAGGCTAAAAATAAATTTGAAAATAAAATAACAATAATGAATTAATCAAACATTCAAGCCTTGAAGTAGCAAGAGAAAGTGCATGAATAAAACGTCAATTATTGCTCAGTTTGCTACACTGATTTGTTTTAACACTGAATATGGAACAAGCAACGCTTATATAACTTAATAGTGCAAAATCAACTTTCAAAAAACAAACGAAAAAACATCAATACAATTTAAATAAAAAATGTAATGCCTCTTTTCTATTTGCAGCCTTCTGCGGTAAATATCAACATTAACTTGGGGGGCGGGGTTTGGTGGTAGTGGGGGTGTATATTGTAGCGTACGGATGTTCTCCCGTAATGTGTTTGTCATTCTTGTTTGGTGTGGGTTCACAGTGTGGCGCATATTTGTAACAGTGTTAAAGTTGTTTATACGGCTACCCTCAGTGTGACCTGTATGGCTGTTGACCAAGTATGCATTGCATTCACTTGTGTGTGTGTAACGCCGCATATAGTATGTGACTGGGCCGGCACGCTGTTTGTATGGAGGAAAAGCGGACGTGACGACAGGTTGTAGAGGACGTTGAAGGCAATGCCTTTAAGGCACGCCCTCAATAATGTTGTCCGGGTGGAAATCGGGAGAAATTCGGGAGAATGGTCGACCCGGGAGATTTTCGGGAGGGGCACTGAAATTTGGGATTTTTCCGGGAAAATCGGGAGGGTTGGCAAGTATTAATATTAGCGGTGAAAGCGGTGTTACAGCGGCACCACTGCTGTATAATACCGGCGGGCCAGCTCTAATGTTAATTTGATATTGCCTCAAGGGCCAAATGAAATTACACAGTGGGCCAAATTTGGCCCGCGGGCCAGAGTTTGACACCCATGAGGTAAGGTAAGTAAGGTCCAATGATTCATTCTTAAATTCCACCAAAAGGCGAACATCTCTGAATTTTTGTATTTTTTAGATTTAATAACTCTTATATTTGTATTGTGTGATGCTTTGTTTGTTTACATGTGTTTGGGGAGTGAAAGCGAACGATGAAAGGCTCCCTGGAGAAGACGTCAGTGTCATTGGTCCCCTCTTGCACCTGTTTAGAGTACTGATACTGCTCCTTCACCTGCAGCACGTTGTTTCTATGGCGATGATGAGAAAGACAAAATATGAACATGATATTTTGACATCATCTACAAAGATGTTACCTGTAAATGTAGACGTACTGCTCCTTATAGCTCTTCCTTCCCAGTCTCTCACTTTCCACATAGGAATAAGAGTTTGATTGGTCAAACCTGCAGACAAAAGGGTGCGTTTACACTTTGTTAAAAGGTTCTCGGTCTACTTCCGCTCGAACGTGAATGCCACGCGGACCAAAGACCAGTGTTAATATTGCAGCAAAAAGTATGCAGAAATGAAAAATATGGAAGAGAAAATACATTGAAAGTGTTTTCGCTATGCTCTGTTCTAACCAAGGGTGTCCGATACAAATGTTTCACTTCCGATATTATATGTTAAAATAGGCTTGATCGAGTGAAATTACTCAGAACAGTCGGTATGAAAAGCACTAACCTTATAACTGGATAACATCTTGGAGAAGCTGTCTGCTCTGCGAAGTATGATGAATTAAAAAAAACAGAAACTGACAATTTGAGTGAAATGTTAAATCTGTTTTGGCTCGCTCAAACGCAAACATTCTAATCTGTATTGTTTTCCCCGGCTAGATCGAACTGGTAAGGTCGTTGCTTTGAGATTCTCCCTAAAGGACAGTGCAGTCAAGACGCTACAAATTCCTTCCTTGCCTTTTTATGGACACAAACCTGTTTGTTGACTTTTGTTGGACTGACTGGCTGTGTTATCACGATAACACCCGACGAACACCGAGGTCGATGAAAAAAAGCGACTCTTCTCTGTACTGTTCTGGAAATATAATTTTGTTGTGCTTTTTAAGTGCAATGACAATATATAATTCCATTCCATGGTAGATTCAAGTAGATTGATCATTTGTTTTTTTGGCGACGCCCGGGGGTCACAATATTTCATTAAGTTTAGGTCATGAGGCAGTAGGTTGAATGATGCGGACACTTTTGTTACTGGAATACTTGTATGTAAGTAATATGCAACTATAATTATTTGATACTTGTCTATATTGACAAATGTTGTTTTAGACTGCAATAGTGTTCAATTAAGGACACTTGTTTTGTATTTTTAGCTTGTGTGCTATTTTGTGTATTGTGTAGATCTTGGCTACTTGTAGCCGATAGCCTGTCATGTTTACCTTTCTTGTTTATCTTTTTGTGAATGACTTGACAAGAAAAGACCAACCTTGGGCTGCTTGTATCAGAGAGTTTAGATGCAAGCCGATATCATTTGTTTTTGTTTAGCTTTTTTTGGGGCATCGCTAGTTCCGATGTTTTAAAGGTATCATTTTTACAAGGTTTTTAATGAAATCCAAGCTGGTCAAAATAGCAGAATATAAAACTAAGTTAGTATTGGCATTAATGCTTGAAATATTTGACTTACGTCATTTGTCATGACAGCTTTGTGTTTATGTTGTTACTGCGCATCCCTCAGTCCTATGATGAAATGATCAGTGCATGTGAATTCTAAGGTTGAATCTCTTTTTTGTTAATTTCAGTCCCATAATACATGATATCAAGTTTTCAAGCCAGTTACATTATTAAACAAACCTGTTAAGACCTTTAACCAAGGCTTGCAATGCTCGTCCTTTAGAGTCCCGAACCTCCTGAATGAGACACACGTCACATCGGGAAATAATCTTTGGGAAGAAAATGAAAGAAAACGCTCATACAAATCAACTTATTGGAGCTGATGTTGTGGTTGCAAAAGTAATGGATACCTTCATTAGAACCCTCATAACTTTCTTGTTGTTGGCTTTGGCTTCACCAAAACTCTGCACGTTAAAAGCGCAGATCTTTAGAGAAAAAGCCAGGTCCAACGCACACATCCCCGTGATAAACAGCAGGCCTGCGGTCCTCATCTTGTGGCTGATTGACGCATGTCAAAGAGGACAAAGTGAACTTATTGCGAAAAAAGAGAGTCCAGGTGTGTCTTCTTACCTGCAGCGAGCAGCTTCCAGCTCGTATCCATGTGGTGAGTGCTGGTGTGGAACATGCAGGTAAAAGTGGGTGTCGTGGTTGTGCTGTGTCAGTGCCCGATGATAATAGAGCTGCATCTGGAACTGCTAAAACGACCCTCAATACAACAATGGTCACATGAGCACTCACTCAATTCAGCTTTAAAAGAGGCTCTTTAAAAGATGATTGCTTTTTACAAATGTTGCTGCAGTGTTATTGATTATTCAGGGAACAAGAAGGTGATGCTGAAATATCCTTCATACACAATATATCAGCGTGTTATACACCATGTATTAAAGCAATTGACCCACTTGGTGAGAGCCAATAATAATAATAGTCATAATAACAGCCCACAAAAGTAATTAACAATAGCCATATTATAATATAAAACATGCCCCACAGGATCTATTGATATGACTAAAATATTTAATTTAAGAATAATGCACCTGAATATTCGATTGAAAATCTGGAAGCAGCGTTTTTGTTTCATCTGACATCACATGGACAAAGATAAGACCTTCTGGAGGAAAGTTCTGTGGTCAGATGAAACAAAAATTGAGCCGTTTGGCCACAAAACCCAGAAATATGTTTGGAGGAGAAAAAGTGAGGCCTTTAATCCCAGGACCACAATGCCCACCTTCAAGCATGGTGGTGGTAGTTTTATGCGCTGGGCCTGTTTTGCGGCCAATGAAACTGGTGCTTTAAATGGGAAAATGAAAAAGGAAGATTACCTCCAAATTCTTCAGGAAAACCTAAAATCATCAGCCCGGAGGTTGGGTCTTGGGCGATGTTGGGTGTTCAACAGGACAATGACCCCAAACACACGTCAAAAGTGGTAAAGGAATGGCTAAATCAGGCTAGAATTAAGGTTTTAGAATGGCCTTCCCAAAGTCTTGGCTTAAACGTGTGGACAATGCTGAAGAAACAAGTCCATGTCAGAAAACTGAACTGCATCAATTTTTTCAAGAGGAGTGGTCAAAAATCCAACCAGAAGCTTGTGGATGGCTACCAAAAGCGCCTTATTGCAGTGAAACTTGCCAAGGGACATGTAACCAAATATTAACATTGCTGTATGTATACTTTTGACCCAGCAGAGTTGGTCACATGTTCAGTAGATTCATAATAAATTCATAAAAGAACCAAACTTCATGAAAGTTTTTTGTGACCAACAAGTATGTGCTCCAATCACTCTATCACCAAAAAATAAGAGTTGTAGAAATGATTGGAAACTCAAGACAGCCATGACATTATGTTCTTTACAAGTGTATGTAACCTTTTGACCACGACTGTACACACATTTGAAAAATATAGATATGAAAAATATATCCATCAAAATACAATAGTACTATAAATTAATGAATTGTATCGATATTAGTAATACAATAATATTGCGACTATGGGTGTCCTGATCCAATATTGACATTGGATATCAGTCCGATATCAGCAGAAAAAACAAGTATCTGATGATATCAACCTGCATCTAAACCACAGGTGTCAAACTAATGGGGGCCAGATCTGGTCCACCACATGATTTCATATGGTCTGCCCCATCATTTAATGTGGCTCTCCACATCTATCAATGTGTTTGATTTTATATGGTTTGCCACATAATTTAATGTGGCCCGACAACTTTTGTTTTGGCCCTCCACGTCATTAAATGGAGTCGTCACATGATTTTATGTGATGTGCAACGTCATTAAAGTGTGGCCCGCCATGTGATTTAAAGTGGACCTCCGTGCCAAGTGTATTACAAAGTATCCAGTAACAAACATGTCAAAAACAATTACCACTCCACTTCAACTTAAAGACAGCATAAGTACATTCCAGACAGTTAACAATAAAGAGGTTGGTGTTTTTCCATACATCCCATTATTCTGTTTGACTAATGTCCCTTGCTCAAACCTTTTCTAACATTGCACAAAATAATACAATAACAAAAGTACGTACTACGATCAGTGCTGTTATCGGTATCAGCCAATACTCAAAGCTCCAATATTGGTACGGATGGATGGATGTTGTCATTGCATTTAAAAAGTACAACAAAATTGCATTTTCAGTACAAACCCGTCCAAGAACAGACATATGGTAACTGGGTGGACGGAAGGGGAACACTGATCGAATCACCAAATGGGCGGCGGCCCGTAAAAAATGTAGGAAAATGGTAAACATGGGGGGAAGCAGGAGGGAAAAAAGTACGCAGCTAAACACCTTGGGGGGAGGAGAAAGCATCCTGCCTGAAGTTGCCGCCACCAGGGGCGCTGCAACCGTTTTCCATCCTACCGCGTGGGTTGAAGCGTCGAAGGCGTTCAATGTGGTTTGTGTGTGTGTGTGTGGTGTGTATTTTCCGTTAAAGTGTGTGTGCAAGCCTGCAGAGTGGCTCTGTTCCGCGACCATGGTGCTCTCGCAAATGTGATAACAGCCAGTCAGTCCAACAAAAGTCAGCAAACAACAGGTGTGTGTGTCCATGAGAGACTTGGAAGGAGTTTGTTGCGTCTTCGCTGCACTGTCCTCTAGGGGTCTTGAAGCAACCATCTTGCTAGGTCGCTAGCAGCCAAGGAAAACAATCCAGATTAGAATGTTTGTGTTTGAGCGAGCGAAAACTAATGTAAACTTTTCCCCTTAATTGTCTAGTTCCGGTCCTCAAATTCATCATACTTCTGCGGAGCAGATGGCATCTCCAAGATATTGTCCAGTTTACGATTTAGTCCAAAATCACAAAAGTCTCTGGCTGGGTGAATCCTTCCATCATTTGTGGCAGCTTTAGGGTAGCTGCTTATTTCAGCAAGACAATGCCAAGCCAATATCTGCACGTGTTACAACAGCGTGGCTGTAGTAAAAGAGTGCGGGTACTAGACTGGCATGCCTGTAGTCCAGGCCTGTCTCCCGTTGAAAATGTGTGGCGCATTATGAAGCGTCAAATACCACGACGACGACCCCGGACTGTTGAATAACTTAAGCTGTACATCAAGCAAGAATGGGAAATAATTCCACCTGAAAAGCTTAAAAAACTGGTCTCCTCATATCCCAAACGTTTACTGAGTGTTAAAAGGAAAGGCCATGTAACACAGTGGTAAAGATGCAACTGTGCCAACTTTTTTGCAATGTGTTGCTGCCATTAAATTTTAAGTTAATGATTATTTGCAAAAAAAAAAAAAGTTTCTCAGTTCGAACATTGAATGTCTTGTCTTTGCAGTCTATTAAGCTGAATATATGTTAAAAAGTGCAAATCATTGTATTGTGTTTTTATTTACAAATTACACAACGTGACAACTTCACTAGTTTTGGGTTTTGTATATATTGCGCACGTACGATTGCACCATGCAAACATCAAAACAAAAACACAATTTTAGACACAAACACACACCGCGGTGGCCTCTGCGGTGCTCAACGCCATCGTCTGCTGGGGGGGGGGCGGCGTGGCCAGAGACAGGAACAGATCCAACAAAGCAAAATTATTCACATGTGAATAATGCTGTCTAATAGACTGTATTTATATTATTCACATGTAAAAAATACCTAAGTGTTTATTGTGAGCAGCATGGTTGTAGAGGGGTTAGTGCGTCTGCCTCACAATACGAAGGTCCTGGGTTCGATCCTGCGCTCGAGATCTTTCTGGGTGGAGTTTGCATGTTCTCCCCGTCAGGGCCGGCCCGTGGCATAGGCCGTATAGGCAAATGCTAAGGGCGCCGTCCATCAGGGGGCGCCACGCCAGTGCCACAAATGTTGGAGGGAAAAAAAAAAAAGGTGGTACTATTATTTCTAAATACATAAAATAATCCCACATTAATTAAAATGCAAAGTAAAGCCTATTTAATAGAAATATTATTTGTTACAACATTACGCCCCCCTCCCCCGGCACGGTGCGCCCCCTCCCTTCCCGTACCATGACTCTTTTTGGACGTCACCACATAAAAAAATCAACACAAGATGTCAAAACGGCCAAAACTGTCAGGTGCCCAGGGAAGAAAAAAGAGAAAAGAAGAGGCGAAACGAGAAAAAGACAGAGGTAGCAGTATAGGTTAGCCTACATGAAATTATTTGTCTGTTACAGAATGTGATAGTAACCTGGTTTTTAGCATTAAGCTAATGCTACATGATTCGGCAATTGCTAATCAATAAATAGCTAGTTCTGTTTTAACGTCGGGTTAATATTGTGGAGGGGGCTAAATTGTTATGGAAAATAATAATGTAACGTTAGGTAATTACAGTACTCCCTGGTGTACAGTAATTTGTAAGTCATTCTAGTTAATGCAATATTAAAAAGCACAAATAGAGAACTCTGTAGGATCCCCTTTTTTGTAATATAGTTGTTAAAGTCATACTGTTTGATATCTTGTTTTGTGCAGTGCCTTATTTATATTGTATTTTTAATTTATTTTATGCAACTTGTTGACACGTTTTATTTTGTGTTTATGTATGTAAAAAATATTGTATTTCATATATACATTTTTTATTTTTTGTATTCATTTATTTATCCATATTTTTTTTTATCTTGTTAACTATTCTGATTGTTAATTTGCTTTCTTTAAGTAAAAAAAAAAGGTGAAAGACAAAGCTATTCGGTTTCTTGTGAGTATATACACTTCACTGCCGATGTGGGGGGGGGGGCGCCACCTAAAATCTTGCCTAGGGCGCCAGATTGGTTAGGGCCGGGCCTGCTCCCCGTGACTGTGTGGGTTCCCTCCGGGTCCTCCGGCTTCCTTCCACCGCCAAAGACATGCACCTGGGGATAGGTTGATTGGCAACACTAAATTGGCCCTAGTGTGTGAATGTGAGTGTGAATGTTGTCTGTCTATCTGTGTTGGCCCTGTGATGTGACTTGTCCAGGGTGTACCCCGCCTTCCGCCCGAATGCAGCTGAGATAGGCTCCAGCGACCCCCACGACCCCGAAAGGGACAAGCGGTAGAAAATGGATGGATGGATGTATGGGTGAGCGAACTGTGGTGCTGAATTTCCCCCAGGGATCAATAAAGTACTTTCTATTATATTCTAACCAAGAGAGCCAACTCTGTCCTAGGCTGCCCACTAGCTCATGTCCGGTTGGCCCGGATGAGCAAAAATCCATCTGGGAGACTGAAGTTTCCGATAGATGCTAATTCAGCCAGGGCTCCGTGAAGCTCGTCCTGGTCACTGGTCTGTGGTGCATACATGGCCATTACCAAAAGGCATATTCAAAATTCCACCAAAAAAGCAGCGCAGAAGTCACAAATGTGCCTAAACCTTCTAATTTCATGAAACTTTCTTATTCCAACCCTAACCATCAATATCAGCGATATGATCATACATTTTTGTGTCTTTCATTTATTTTTTTTACACACATACAGTACATACTATCACATCACACCCACATTCAACTTCAAAGTAGGACAGACATCAACAAGCAACACATTAGCAGAGGAAAGGACAATCCTCCCAAATGGTCAAAATGCCGAAAACAGCCTGGGCGTTTCGGGGATGTCCTTAGCATGAAATGCTCTTCAAGTTGTTTCTCCATGTGAGAGTAGATGTCCACCACTTGCTCCCTGAAAGGCAGATGCTGCAGCCACAACAAGATGACACCACCCCCAGCCAGCAGGAGGAGGAAGAAGACCACCATGGTAAATGGATTCCACCAGAAGACACGTCGCTTCTGCGTGGGGAAAGCAACCATACGGCGCATTTTGGTATGAAATGGCAAAATACACACACACACACACACACACGCACACACTTGTATTTCTTACCTTCTTGGGACCTCCGAAAAATGCCTACCTCTTTAGGACCACCCTTTCCAGATATATAAAGATTTGTATTTACAACATTAATAATATATACATAATATGCAAATATAAAAAAGCTTGTTGTGAATAACGAGTTGGAAGTTCACAAGAAAAAGGTTACAATTTCACCAGAACATTTTTGAATTTTGGCTGTATTATAATAAAAGTCGTAATTTTACACAGCGCAAGTCAAAATTTTACAAGAAAAACTGAACATTTGTGCAATGTTATGATAAAAGTTGGGATTTTACTCAATAACAGTCGCAATTTTACAAGAATAAGCTTAAAGTTCTGGCAATTTTATTAAAAGAGTCGGAATTTTACTCGACAAAAGTCACAGTTTTATAAGAGAAATTAAAAATTTGGGCAATATTAAGATTAAAAGATTAAAGTACCAATGATTGTCACACACACACTAGATGTGGTGAAATTTGTCCTCTGCATTTGTCCCATCCCCTTGGGGAGCAGTGGGCAGCAGCGGCGCCGCGCCCGGGAATCATTTTGCTGATTTAACCCCCAACTCCAACCCTTTGTTGCTGAGTGCCAAGCAGGGAGGTTATGGGTCCCATTTTTATAGTCTTTGGTATGACTCGGCTGTATAATAATGATCTGAATTTTACTTGGCAAATTAATGACAAAAGCAATTTACTCAAAGAATGTCACTATTTTACAAGAACAACAAAAAAATTGGCAATATTGTAATAAAGTCAGAATTGTATATGACAAATGTCACCATTTTGCATTAAAAAGTAATAATTTTGCTTAAAAAAGTAATAATTTTACGAGAAAGAATTGCAATATTACAGAAACAGAAAGAATATGAGAAATTGTTCCCAATTTTATAGGAAAAAAAGTCAACTTTATAAGAAAAAGATTGCTTTTAGTTAATTTTTTTTTGGGGGGGGGGGGGGGATTTTTTTGTTCATAATTGGTTTTTAATCTTCATTATTTACTTCAAGTTACTACAGAATTTCTCTATATACATATTTATTTTATTTTTTTAATACATTTTGGCCAGAGGGGGTGCATTTCAATTTCTTACACACACTTGTTATTTCATATGTTGACCAGAGGGGGAGCACTTTTAAAACCGACACACAGCCAATTTGAAAAATCCCTCCTGTTTGGGACCACCCTAATTTTGATAGATTTCACCACCAGGGTGCAAATGAGACATTCTCTATTAGATGCAACGGTTTTCCATATTGGGACCATGATTTATGTCCTAACTTGTTCACCGGTCCTCATATGGAAGCTACTTTTCCTTGTTGACGTCCTTGTTGACGTCTCAAGAAGGGTAGAAATACAACACACACACACACACACACACACACACACACACACACACACACACACACACACACACACACACACACACACACACACACACACACACACACACACACACACACACACACACACACACACACACACACACACATAATTGTATTTCTTACCTTCTTGAGACCTCCGAAAAATGCCTACCTCTTTAGGACCACCCTTTTCTAGATATATAAAGATTTGTATTTACAACATTAATAATATATACACACTATGCAAATATAAAAAAGCTTGTTGTGAATAACGAGTTGGAAGTTCACAAGAAAAAGGTTACAATTTCACCAGAAACATTTTGAATTTTGGCAGTATTATAATAAAAGTTGTAATTTTACTCAGCGCAAGTCAAAATTTACAAGAAAAACTGAACAGTTGTGCAATGTTATGATAAAAGTTGGGATTTTACTCAATAACAGTCGCAATTTTACAAGAATAAGCTTAAAGTTTTGGTAATTTTATGAAAAGAGTCGGAATTTTACTCGACAAAAGTCACAATTTTATAAGAGAACTTAAAAATTTGGGCAATATTATAATAATAATCTGAATTTTACTTGGCAAATTTATGACAAGTCATTTTACTCAAAGAATGTCACTATTTTACAAGAACAACAAAAAAATTGGCAATATTGTGATAAAAGTCTGAATTTTACATGACAAATGTCACCCTTTTGCATAGAAAAGTAATAATTTTACATTAAAAAAGTAATAATTTTACGAGAAAGAATTGCAATATTACAGAAACAGAAAGAATATGAGAAATTGTTCCCAATTTTAGAGGAAAAAAAGTCAACTCACTAAGAAAAAGATTGCTTTAAAAATTTTTTTTGGGGGGGATTTTTTGTTCGTAATTGGTTTTTAATCTTCATTATTTACTTCAAGTAATTACAGAATGTCTTTATATACATATTTATTTTATTTTTTTTAATACATTTTGGCCAGAGTGGGCGCATTTCAATTTCTTACACACACTTGTTATTTCATATGTTGACCAGCACAACCGACACACAGTCAATTTGAAAAATCCCTCCTGTTTGGGACCACCCTAATTTTGATAGATTTCACCACCAAGGGTGCAAATGACACATTCTCTATTAGATGCAATGGTTTTCCGTATCGGGACAATGATTTTGGCTCTAACTTGTTCACCGGTCCTCATATGGAAGGTACTTTTCCTTGTTGACGTCTCAAGAAGGGTACAAATACAACACACACACACACACACACACACAAAAACACATAGCTCACCGGTCTGTCGCAGCGTTGGCTGACTTGCCGGAGCTCTTCCCTGCACATTGATAGTCTAGTCTGGCTGGACTGAAACTCTTGTTCCATTGTATGCAACTCAGTCTGCAGGAGCTCAAACTGTGCAGAAATCAATCAATCAATCAATACAATACCTGTACATCAATTAATTTTTCTATGTTGCGTATCCTAAGGTTTGTGTGTGAGCTGGAGCCTATCCCAGCTGACTTGGTGTGAGTAATCTACATAGTCTATTATTGGCCTAGCATTCATGTTTTTGAACGTGGGAGAAAGTAAACAACATTAAAAAGTAAGAGTTTGGACTTAATTGGTAAAAGCTACAAAAAAGTATTAAAGACAATGTAAAAAAATATGCTTAGAAAATGAATTAAAAATATGAATGATGTAGAGTCTAGAAAAAGAAAGTTGCAATATAATGGAAAGAACTGATAATTCTATAAAAATGTAGCTCTAATATTACAACAATATAAAGATGAAATACATTTTACAATAATAAATAATTTATTTTTATAACGAAGTATGGAAATAACGTAGTAATGTTACAAAAATGCAGGGCTGCCATGCAAACTCATGGCAAATTATTAAAAAAAAATGTTTGTAGTGCAAAATAAAGAATTTGACACAAATAAAACATAAATGTGCATATCTTGCTGACACATCACTGGCCAGGATTTGATTCCATTATGATTGTTTACCAGCCAAAGACAAGACCAAAAGAGTATCTGTGGAAATTTGCCATTGTTTTCTTATCAGTGACATCTGGGGAAATTTACCATTATTTTCTTATCATTGACTAAGCAGGAAAGGGGTAAGAATATGTTTGTGGTAAAATTTCAAATGAAGCACCCTGTTATTCATTTCATTGATATTTTGCATGTGCTTTGTCATGCAAAACAAGTGGCCCCCACAGATGCAGGGCCCTATGCACAATATCAGCCATATGAAGGGGCAGGTCTGTAAGAAATACATTATATTTTATGTGAACTAGCTCATTCATGAAAATAAAGTCAAAAATTGATGTTTTTATAACAATCTAGTTTTAATATTTCAATAAAAAATTTGCAATATTACTAGAGAAAATTGTAATATTACAAGAATGTTATTGTTATTTCATGAGAATGTTTAATTTATGAGCAAATTCATGTTACTTAAGTCACAATGTAAACAATGATAGTTATAATAGTTTTTTAAAAAATGCTGTAATGTTACAGTAATTATTATTTTATATGAGATTAATGTTGTATTTTTATGAGGAAATATTGTGACGACCAGGTCGCATCGTGGTGCGAGGTGTTCTCCCAAGGATGCAGACGGGCTCGGACACAGCTTGCAGGTAGGAAAAATGATTTGCTCAGACAGAAAAAAACAAAAACGACTAGCGTGGGAGCTAGCAAGCAAAATAATGTAGCATGGGAGCTAGCAGGAAACAAAGTGGTCGTAACTTGTTGCATGAAAGCAAATTAGGAAGCCAGGCAGAGTGCTGCCCGGGCGAAGACTAAATAGCCCTCTGATTAGCGCTCGGGCAACAGGTGCGCGTCCCGAAACGCTAACCAGAGGCAGGTGAGCAAAATCTGCCGTCATGGCAACAGAAACAAAACACACGTGACACTAAACTGTAAACAAACTGTGATCCGAGCAGCGGATCCTAACAGTACCCCCCCCTAAAAGGACAGATTCCAGATGTCCCTTGAAAACAAAAAAAAACAACTGGAACCCGAAAAAAAAAAAAACAAGCAAAAAGTTCACGAGTCAAGGCGGGGCGGGGGGGTGACTTGGTGGTGGGTCGCCAGGCCACGTGTCCCCGAATCCACCGGGGAAGGGTCAGGTGGCGGCGGCGAATGGAACGCCGCCGCCGCTGGCGAGGCGGGCGAGGCGGGCGACCACGGTAAGGCCACTTTCGTGGCCGCCGAGAAGGTGGGCGTGAGTGGCGCCAGAATCTCAGCAGCCTCTGAGTCCTCGAGGGCTGCATGCGGGGACCTGCTTTCCGCTTGCGCCGCCGGACCACTCGAGGTCGCTGAGATGTCGCCGTGGGAGTCGCTGTCGTGGCAGCCGGAGTCGCTGTCGTGGCAGCAGGAGTCGCTGTCGTGGCAGCAGGAGTCGCTGTCGTGGCAGCAGGAGTCGCTGTCGTGGCAGCCGGAGTCGCTGTCGTGGCAGCCGGAGTCGCTGTCGTGGCAGCCGGAGTCGCTGTCGTGGCAGCCGGAGTCGCTGTCGTGGCAGCCGGAGTCGCTGTCGTGGCAGCCGGAGTCGCTGTCGTGGCAGCCGGAGTCGCTGTCGTGGCAGCCGGTGCTGGTGCGAGAACCAGCTGTGGTGCAGGTACTGGTGCGAGAACCAGTCGTGGTGCAGGTACTGGTGCGAGAACCAGTCGTGGTGCAGGTACTGGTGCGAGAACCAGTCGTGGTGCAGGTACTGGTGCGAGAACCAGTCGTGGTGCAGGTACTGGTGCGGGAACCAGTCGTGGTGCAGGTACTGGTGCGGGAACCAGTCGTGGTGCAGGTACTGGTGCGGGAACCAGTCGTGGTGCAGGTACTGGTGCGGGAACCAGCCGTGGTGCAGGTACTGGTGCGGGAACCAGCCGTGGTGCAGGTACTGGTGCGGGAACCAGCCGTGGTGCAGGTACTGGTGCGAGAACCAGTCGTGGTGCAGGTACTGGTGCGAGAACCAGTCGTGGTGCAGGTACTGGTGCGAGAACCAGTCGTGGTGCAGGTACTGGTGCGAGAACCAGTCGTGGTGCATGTACTGGTGCGAGAACCAGTCGTGGTGCAGGTACTGGTGCGAGAACCAGTCGTGGTGCAGGTACTGGTGCGGGAACCAGCCGTGGAGCAGGTACTGGTGCGGGAACCAGCCGTGGTGCAGGTACTGTTGCGGGAACCAGCCGAGGTGCCGGTACTGGTGTGGGAACCAGCCGAGGTGCAGGTACTGGTGTGAGAACCAGTCGAGGTGCAGGTACTGGTACCTGTGGTGGAGCAGGTGCTAGCCTTAGCCTTGGCGCTAGCTTAGGTGCAGGTGGCCTAGCTGGCGGTTGCGGCTTAGCAGGCCGTCGGACTGGTGGCGGTGGCCGAGCAGGAGGTTGCGGCTTAGCACGCCGTTGTGCCACCCCACTCGCACAGCTCCCGGTACTAGCCCCCCCCTCAAAAAGCGGATCCCAGACGCGCTCCTTGCGGATTGGAACCGTCTTCAAGGGTGGGTGGAGGGAGGTCGGGGGGAGGGCTGAATCCTCTCCTCTAAATTGTCCAAACTGTCTATTGTCACCCCACACTTGAGACTGGGACTGACTAGATTTAGTCCTTAAAAAAATGTCCTGATAATGATTAATCGCAGAGTTAAGGTTACTTGAAAATGGCTGGCAGGAAGAATTGACATAATGTCTAAAAAAGTCTTTGTCTATGACGTCATCCAAAGTGGGCGGGATGACGTCATCCGTGTGGGTCTCCAGCTGACTGACAGCCCAATCGGTGAAATGTTTGGCAAAGTGGTCGATAGGGTTGCCAAACATCAGAGGGGAAGCTTGGGAAGCTTGTAGCTTGCTTCGGTCCGGGGGAGGAGCTTGCGGGAGCGGCGCGTCTTGACGGCGAGGGAAGGACCTTCTGGCCGGCTTCCGTCTTTGCCGGCGCGCCCGGTACTGCGGTGTAGCGGTGATGTCTTCCGACCAGAGGGAGTCGATGGGGATAAGAGAGCCTCCAGCTCCCCACATGAGATTCGACCTCTCCTCCGTCGAATAGCGAAGCGTCTCGGCTTCCATCGCTCGCAACACCTCCCACGTACCTTCGTCCAGCTCCTCCGACGTGCTCGCTGCGGGAGAACTTCTTCTTGCTGGCTTCCTACTGTGACGACCAGGTCGCATCGTGGTGCGAGGTGTTCTCCCAAGGATGCAGACGGGCTCGGACACAGCTTGCAGGTAGGAAAAATGATTTGCTCAGACAGAAAAAAACAAAAACGACTAGCGTGGGAGCTAGCAAGCAAAATAATGTAGCATGGGAGCTAGCAGGAAACAAAGTGGTCGTAACTTGTTGCATGAAAGCAAATTAGGAAGCCAGGCAGAGTGCTGCCCGGGCGAAGACTAAATAGCCCTCTGATTAGCGCTCGGGCAACAGGTGCGCGTCCCGAAACGCTAACCAGAGGCAGGTGAGCAAAATCTGCCATCATGGCAACAGAAACAAAACACACGTGACACTAAACTGTAAACAAACTGTGATCCGAGCAGCGGATCCTAACAAATATGAGTATATTCATGAAAATAAAGTTTTGAAAAAATATTTTAGAAGAATTAAGAATTCTTCATACATAAAAATGAAGTTGCGTTATCTAAAAAAAATGAGAATATTGGTTTAAATATTTCAATAAAAATTCTACTAAAATGATTTAGTATTTGATTTTGCAACAATAATGTTGTAATTTCTTGACAATTTATGAGTAAATGAATGGAAATACAATTCTTTGTTCCAATTGAATTTTAGAAGAATAAAAAATAATTATTCATTAATAGATAATAATGTTGTAATCTTACAGTATACATAAGGAAAAAAATCAATTTTACAAATTTTACAAGAATAAAGTTGGAATATTCATAAAAGGGAAGTTGTAATAATATGATAACTTTTTTTTGCCATAAAGTAAAAAAAATAAAGTTGTTATGTTACGATATTATAATTTTTTTAAATGAAAATAACGCTGTAACTTGTAATGTATGAATACATTCATGAAAATGAAGTTGTAATGATATGAGGACAAATATTTTACGAAAATGAAAAATGGTTTATGAAAATGAAGTTGCAATTTGAAAAAAATAAAATATTGGGACGGTATAGCTCGGTTGGTAGAGCGGCCGTGCCAGCAACTTGAGGGTTGCAGGTTCGATCCCCGCTTCCGCCATCCTAGTCACTGCCGTTGTGTCCTTGGGCAAGACACTTTACCCACCTGCTCCCAGTGCCACCCACACTGGTTTAAATGTAACTTAGATATTGGGTTTCACAGTGTAAAGCGCTTTGAGTCACTTGAGAAAAAGCGCTATATAAATGTAATTCACTTCACTTCATTGCTTTAATATTTCAATAAAAATAGCAATTTTGCACAAAATAATTTGTATTTGTTGCAAGATTTTTTCGATTTATCACACAACAATAATATTTATTTCATGAGAATGAGCAAATTAATGGAAATAAAGTTAGTGTTATGAAAAACCCCCAATTAATTTTACAAGACTAAAGATGATGTATTTATTCATAGATAAAAAAAGTTGTAATGTTATTACAAAAATTCAATTTTACAAGACTCTAGTTTTAATATTTCAATAAAAATTAGTGTTTTTATTGAAATATTGAAAACATTTTATATGAAAAATAATGTTGTGATTTTTACGAAATTTACAAGTAAAATCATGGAAATAGTCTTTTTTTTTTTAAAGAAAATCTATTTTTTGAGAATCCAGTTTTAATATTTTGATGAGTACTGTTTTGGAAAAAAATAATTTTATGAGAAGAATGATGCTCTAAATGTTTATGAGAAATACATTTGTGGAAATTAATGTTACATGAAACAAATTTAAATGTAATCTTATAATTCTAAGAGAAAAGCTAAATATTTGCCAGTAGTTGTGAGCGTACAGTAACATACAGAGTGTATATGTATTCTTAGTTTCCTATTCACCTCTTTCTCCTTAAAACTGAGCTCCTCCTGCGTGCGAAGAAGCTGCTCCTCCAAGTCAACGTTCTTAGATATTTCTTCTTTTTCTTCAAGTGTCCTCTCAACCATCAAGACTCCCTCAGGTTTCACTTCGTCCTCTAATGACTTCTGAACCATCGCATCCTTTTTCTCAACGTTGCCACCTTGGACAGCGTAAGAAGTGAATTACAGTAATAATTCATGTCTTTTGGAGAAAATAACGGGCGTTTAAATCTTACGGTTCTGCTCTTTGTCTCTGAGAAATTGGTTGTATTCTTCCAGAAGACCCATGCTGAACTGTAACTCCTTCATGTCTTGTCTCTGAGACACCAGCTCCTCTGTCAGCGCAGCCTCTCTGCATCTGGACAGCTACACAGCAACACTTTCATCACCAAACACCTTCACATTATACACCTCTTATGAATTCTTCATGAAACATATCTGGGAATACTTCAATCTGGACTTGCTGCTGTCGCAGTTGATCCGTGCGGAGGTCTTGTTGCTGCCTGAGATTTTCAGACGTTAGCTTGAGCTCCTCGTAAAGACTCTGCATCTTCAGGACGTCCACCTTTGCAGTAATCAGCGCTTCCTGCTGACACAGCAATTTGACACTGCATGAAAGACTTGTGTTGACTGGTTTCATTTCTATGGGCCTGTTTGTTTGTGCACAATCTCCTGTCTATATGCCGGATTTATATTGGTTTTTACTGATTAAATGTTTCCATGCAGGTACAACATTTGGATTAAAAAAAACCCAACAAATTATTCGCTTTTTTTAAAAAAAAAATGCATTGATAAAAAAGGGCTTTCATTTCTATGGGCCTGTTTGTTTGTGCACAATCTCTTGTCCATATGCCGGATTTATATTGGTTTTAACTGATTAAATGTTGCCATGCAGGTGCAACATTTTGATTTTTTTTAAAAAAATACAAATTATTCGCATTTATTTTTGAAAAAAATGCATTCATAAAAAAAGTGTATCCGTCAAATTTTAGTAAATAAAAAAAATCTGACTATAACATGAGAGAAATGCTTTTTAAAATGTTATCTTGTAACATCAGGTTGCAAAAAAGCCGCTGCCTGACCAGGGCTCAGAAAATCTGCAAAGACTCCTCCCACCCCCACCAAGGACTGTTGTCACTGCTGGACTCTAGAAAGAGGTTTCGCAGCCTCCGAAGCAGAACCTCCAGGTTCTGTTACAGCTTCTTCCCTCAGGCCGTAAGACTCTTGAACGCATCATAATTAAATTATCCCCTCAACTCCCCCCAAAATGGATTAACTCGCTGGAATAAAAAAGACAATATAACATATATCCATAAACGTGGACGCATATGAAAAAGTGCAATATATTTATCTGTACAGTAATCTATTTATTTATTTATATATATTTATATATATTTATTTATTTTATATATATATATATATATATATATATATATTATTTATATACATATTTATTTATTTATATATGCACCTTATTGCTTTTTTATCCTGCACTCCCATGAGCTTATGTAACGAAATTCCGTTCTTATCTGTGCTGTAAAGTTCACATTTGGAATGACAATAAAAAGGAAGTCTAAGTCTAAGTATAAGTCTAAGTCTAAGTAATTTTTGTTTATTTTTATTCAGTTCCACACGATTGTTAATTACATAAACGGTTGATTAGCTTTTTTTAATTTAATTATATATATATAATGTGTTTGTCAAATTGTAGCATGAAAATGTGAAAAATGCTGATTATTGCATAAGGTTGTAATTGTTCTTTTTTTCAGTCAGTTCCACACAAATGTAAATAAAAAAAAACAGTTTTTAAAATGACTACTGTAACTTCATGTTGATTCATTTTTTTCTTCTTTATTTTTGAGGTTTTTTTTGTAATTATTCTTTTTATTGGAATCATCTCATCCTATTTTTTTAAACCACAAAAACATAGGTATTTTTATGTTGAACTGACAAAACGACGATTTATAATTTATTATAAACTATAAATACAATATATATAAATATACCTGTGCAGTATTTATATGCCAATTTGTGTTAAACTATTGTATTGTGTCTGTTATTCAGGGGAAAAATATATATTTTCTATCTTTGCACTGAACTAAAATTAATAAAATTCAATAATTCAGGAATAATTGAAGTAAAATACATACAATTATTACATTTTTCTATTATATATATATATATATATATATATATATATATATATATATATATATATATATATATATATATATATATATATATATATATAAAATGAATATTTTCACATTTATATTTATATATTATAATGGAATTATATACATACGTATAATATATTTTAAAACTTTTGTATCACTCTAGCACTCATTTTGATATAGTCTAACACAACAGTAAGTGAACATATTATTTTGATATTACTGTGGGGAACGAGATGACCGAAACATTCTTTTTTTCAAATTAATTTACAATATGTACACTTTTTGCATTGTCATCATTGACTCACACACACACACAGCCTGTAATATATGTAAATATATATTTGTACCCCAGCCTCATGTTTCTCCTCGGTGACCTTATGGGTCTTCTCCCCATACATGACTTTCTGCTTCTTCATTTGGAGCACCAGCTTCCTCGTAGCATCCTTTGGAAACTTCTGCAAGGTACAAGCAGGCTTAATGTAAATACTCTGTTCAAAAACTCAAGGGTTTGCCATATGTTGTGTTTTCATACCTGCAGGCAAGCTTGCAGCTGTACCTCCAGCACCTTGATCCTGTTTCTTAGCACTTCTTCGCTGCAGCGAGCCTGTGGTTTGCAAAGGAAACCAGTTCTGCACGTTAAAAAGATATGGTTCATGTGCCTAAACATTTACACCTGCAACTTGACACTAAAAGCATTTTTCATTTAAATCAACAAATGATATATAAATGGTTACAAATGATTTTCCCAGGTGAACTACAGTATTTAACACAAAGCAGGGCCAGCTTCTACAGAGAATGCTGTTTTACATCGTCATCAATTTAGTCTTTGTATTTAACTCAATTGTGTACTCAAATTTATTTGATCATCTTTATATTTTCCTGTCATTCAGCATGTGGAGCAATAATTGAGGCCGTTAGATTCAATTTGAACTAACTCTACCTAGCAACAAACAGCTGAGAAATCGCATAACTTGATGTGTACATTGTTTTGATATTGAAAGGGAATTGCACTTTTTTTTTGATCATTCACAATACCCAAAAATGCATTACTCATTGAAAAACAACCAAAAATGGTTCATAATTTTGAAAACCCAGAAATTGAGTTAAAATAATACCCTTATAACCCCAAAAAATGGATTGCTCCTCATAAAAATAACTCCAAAATTTAACCCAACACTCGCAACTCATAAATTGGGTTATCAAAATAACCCAGCATTTTTTAGTGTGTATCCTGCAGTGGCGCCCCACCGGTTTGGTGTTTAGGTGCCGTGTAAATGCGAAAGAAAAGTGTTTCCATCATCCTTTTGTGACAGTCTGAAAAACCACCTCAATAGAGCGTAAAAATATTTCAGAGGTTTTTCAAGGTATGGGTGATTCCATTACCAGTTTCTTATTGCGATATTTGCGCATTTCCTAGGGGTAATAGAAAAGCAGCTATTGATAGCCACCTGGCACTTGCCATATTTTACAATTTAGAATGCATTATAATGACCAGTGTTGGGACTAACGCGTTACTAAGTAACGCGTTACTGTAACGCCGTTAGTTTTTCGGCGGTAACTAGTAATCTAACGCGTTATTTTTTTATATACAGTAACTCAGTTACCGTTAATGCATGATGCGTTACTGCGTTATTTTACGTTATTTGTATGTAGTATCGGCTAGAAACTGAAGATCTGAGTGTGTTTTATTGGAGCGCTCCGGTGGAAAAGAAGAGGCGTGCTTTCCCCCACCCACAGAAAGCACGCCTCCCCGCAGGGGAGACGTTCCTCCAGAGCCGTACTTCGGGTCTAACAACCTTCACTTTACCCGGAAGAGGGTCTTTACAGCTGAGGGTGAATGACGAGCCCGGCGGTTTGTTGCAACTTTGTGACTTTATTGCACGCAGCCATCCACCAAGCTAGAACACCTGCACGCACTCACTGTCGCCGCTCCCTCACCTCTCTTGCCCACTCACTCACTGACGTCACTCACCTCTCATGCTGTCATATCTTAAAGGGCCACACACACACACACACACACACACACACACACACACACACACACACACACACACACACACACACACACACACACACACACACACACACACACACACACGCTACTCTCATAACAACTAACAAGACATCATGGCGAAGCCAGAAGTCGAGTTTTTTAACATGGAGACATTCTCAATACTTTTCTTTTGTCGAGCACAAAGAAAATAACATTTTAGTTAAATGTAAGTTGTGTCTTGGATCAAAGATCCTATCTACTTAGAGTTAAAGTTAAAGTGCCATTATGTTGCAGCTATTTAAAATAGTTTTGTCAATTTTTTCTGGCCTGAAATAAATTGGCCCTTTGAAACATATCTTTGTCTTTGTGTGTTGTATGTAGACCACATTGCTTTCTGAGTTCAGTGATGCAAATGCATGTCAAGTTGATCAACAGATTGTATTATTCTCCAGTGCAATAACAGTACTGAAATGAAGGCTAAAAGGGCATTAATGGGAGCCTTAAAAAAAGGGGGGGAAAAAGAAGTAACTAAATAGTTACTTTTCACAGTAACACATTACTTTTTGGTGTAAGTAACTGAGTTAGTAACTGAGTTACTTTTGAAATAAAGTAACTAGTAATTGTAACTAGTTACTGGTTTTCAGTAACTAACCCAACACTGATAATGACAGGTACAATTCTCAAAAAAAGTGTGGTTCCTCTTTAGCATACTATTGGCAAAAATCTGTTTGACATAGTTTTAATGACTGCAGCGGCCTTCCTGTGCATTCATCAGAGTGAAGGCAGGAAGCTGAAAGCAACCGCATGTGTGTCTCTTCCTGCCTTCCTCTCAAAGAAGACAGTGTTGAGTCTTCAACACGGTCTTACGCAACGTCAACCGCTTACCTTCCATATTATGTTGGAGGAGTTGAGGAACTGTGCTGTGCTCTCCTCCAGCTTCTTCTTGATGGCTTCCTCCCTCCACAAGGCCTCCTAATGAGGGGCAAAGGATACAAGTGAAGTAAAGTGTTACACTAAATGTAATACAGGTGTTTACTGTATTTAAATGTACTCTATTGGAAGTGTGTTGGCCAATGTCTAAACTTGATGTTAGATTTTAGACTTCTTCTCTGGGTCTGTAGCTTTAATGCTTCTCTGTGTCTGTTTGTCCAGCATTTCTTCAACAAACTGTGATTGACAAAAGTGCGATTGAATGCACTTTATTCATTTTTACTATTACATGCACTTTATCAACTTTTTCCTATTCTTTGCATTTTATCTATTTTTTACTATTCTATGCAGTTAGCCACTTTTTACTATTCTTTGCATTTTATAATTTTTTACTCTTCTATCGATTTTATCCACTTTTTACTATTACATGCACTTGATCATATTTTTACTATTCTTTGAATTTTATCTTTTATTTTTACTATTCTATGCATTTTATCCACTTTTTACTATTATTTGCATTTTATCAATTTTTAAAAGAAAAAGTGGATAAAGTGCATGCAATAGTAAAATATTGCATGCAGTTTATCCACTTTTTACTATTCTATGCATTTTATCCACTTTTTACTATTGCATGCACTTTATTCACTTTTTAAGGTGCATGCAATAGTAAAAAAAAGAAGTTGATAAAATGTATAGAAGAGTAAAAAGTGGATAAAATCGATAGAAGAGTAAAAATTGATAAAATGCAAAGAATAGTAAAAAGTGGACAAAATGCATAGAATAGTAAAAAATGGATAAAATGCATGCAATAGTAAAATATTGCATGCAGTTTATCCACTTTTTACTATTCTATGCATTTTATCCACTTTTTACTATTGCATGCACTTTATTCACTTTTTACTATTCTTTGCATATTATCCACTTTTTACTATTGCATGCACTTTATCCACTTTTTACACTTCTTTGCATTTTATCCACTTTTTACTATTCTATGCATTTCATCCACTTTTTTTTACTATTGCATGCACTTTATCTACTTTTTACTATTCTATGCATTTCATCCACTTTTGTTTACTATTGCATGCACTCTATCCACTTTTTACTATTGTATGCACTTTATCCACTTTTAAGTATTGCATGCATTTTATTCACTTTTTTACTATGCGTGCACTTTATCCACTTTTTAGTATTGCATGCACTTTATCCACTTTTTACAATTACAAACACAGTATCTACTTTTTTACTATTACCTGCACTTTATGGATTTTTTTTTTTTACTATTATTAACACTTTATCTACTTTTTTACTATTACATACACTTTATGCACTTGTTTACTATGCATGCACTTGATCCACTTTTTTACAAATGCAATGTAACTCTATAATAGATATTACATTTGCCAAAGTAACGTTATATAGTAGAACAAGAGGACAGAAACAATACCAAAACTATATGTGAGCCAGAGTGCTAACATTATAAACAGGTTCCATTGTATGCAGGGCCAAATAGGACACAATTAAATGTATATACAGTACATATCCTTAAATAATGATGCATGTCAATAATTCATCATAAGTGAAATTAAATATGTAAATGTGTTATGAAATGTGGCAATAATTGATTTAGTGTAAAAATAAAATTATGAATGTTATCATTTACGATTAATTATTCAATCATTTAACTAATTGTTGTTTGTATTATTTAATTAATTATATTTAATTAATAATTTCACGATTTAATTAATTACAAGAAACCATCATTTATCCCTGTTATTTGGTTGCGGGTACCTGAATTTCTGCAAAGTAGGAATTATCAACTATGAATCAAATATTTACATGTATATTATAAAAACACTTTTAAATACAAATTTTAACATTATGAGAGCCCTCCAGACATGAAATTACATCCACATAGTCATCCTGACACTGTAAAGGCAGGATCGGATGCTGCCTGAGGCTCAGCCAACCAGGGGCCACGATACTGATCTCATCTAATGTCCAATACTACAATAGTATTGATATTTTTTGTTCACTTAGCCAATCTTATGCTTGAAAAGGCTTCATTTAGGCCAAAAGTATGCAGAATATGCAAAAACAAATGTATATATTCATTTAATTATTTCATGTAGTTATGTATTACAAGTCCACATATTACAGTTATACCATTATGTCAGTTTTACATGATAGGGGATATTTAAGTTGACTTATTGTATAAACACAAATCCTATGAGATCCAAGAAGTGTATTAGGAGAGCAGAGGTGTCTGTCACTGCAATCTAGAACCATGCACATGAATAAACATGCTCTTATGTAAAAACATTGCACAATTTAAAAGATAAAGTTATAACTAAAATATTCCAAAATAATCTATAAATGAATAGGTTGAAAGTAAATACAAGAGAAATTTAAAAAAAGAAAATAAATATATAAATATTCCTTTAAAAACAAAAATGCATACTATTTGTATACTGTATGTATAAATACATCATAAAACCTCCAATATAGACAGCTTTCTACTAGTCAGGAGAAGCAGGACAAGGCAGTGTTTGTATTCTATGCTATTGTGAAGGTGTACAGTATAAACATGTCGACTTACGCAAAGTGAACACAAAGAATTGTACTATGCAGCACTCTACACTCCCAGACATAGTACCGTAATATAAACAAACTCGCATGTCATTGTGCATGGATGTCATCTTTTTGCAACAACAAAACAAACATTTTGAACAACAAAAGCACACAAATATACCTGCAAGTAGTCTTGTAACTGCAGAACATCCTGTACAGACAACATCAAGTTAGTTGTAATGCAGTTATATATTTGGGACATGTTTGTGAAACTCACGGATTCTTTGACGGTCACAAGGCCAGACCTGCTTGAATAAATGATGAATGTGATTTAATGCCACGTGTATGTAATATAATATATACAGTACAGGCCAAAAGTTTGGACACACCTTCTAATGTCATGACTATTTTGAAACGTTATTAGTAGATTGCACAGTACAGTACATATTCCGTACAATTGACCACTAAATGGTAACACCCGAATACGTTTTTCAACTTGTTTAAGTCGGGGTCCACGTTAATCAATTCATGATATTTACATTGTAGATTGTCACTGAAGGCATCAAAACTATGACACCTGTGAAGTGAAAACCCTTAAAAAAATGTTTTATCAATTCAATAAAATAATACACAATAATACAATAATAATACAATTCCAATTCCAGCAACATTCAGAATAGCAATCAACAGAGCAATTGAGAGGACACACTAACATGACACAAAACAATCCAAAGGTAGTCAAACAAAAATGAATAGTATCAATATTAATAAAAATTCCAACGTAGCAGTGATTAAAAATCCCTCACTGACATTATCATCACAGCCATTTATAAAAAAAACAAAAAACATTTAGTGGCTTACACTCGCATCGCATCTTATAAGCTTGGCAACACATTTTCATGACTATTTATTGGAGATTGTCACTGAAGGCATCAAAACTATGATGCCTGCGAAGTGGCAGTATATGGT
>NC_084737.1:61823130-62028130 GCF_033978785.1 Entelurus aequoreus
ACTCAATGCATTCAACTGAGGGATGCACTACTGTCACGAGTGGTGGAAAAGTTGTCACGGCGCATGTGCAATCCCGCATGTCATCTGCTGCAAACACCTCTGCTAGAAGCGTGTCGGGACATGCCCCACACGCCTGCAGAGTTGCAGGCAATCACCAATCAGCGCACCTGGGTCTGATGAGGGCAGACAGCATAAAGACCAGCGGACCCGAAGATCCAGTACCGGAACATAGTCCACTCCTCGTAGTAAGCATCCCGTCTCTGGCTTCCCTCCGCGTACTTGCTCTCTCTGTGCTTTCCCTGTGCCTGTGTCTTATGTCCTCTGTGTTCCCCACAGTGTACCCTCTGTTTCTCGTGATCGAGCTGTGTGCCTCGACTTGCCACTGGATTCTGGACTGCCTCCCTCGATCCTCGACTCCTGCTTGGACACGGACCTCGTTACCTCCCTCCAGCCCCCGACCTATCGCTTGCCCACGGACTGCCTTCTCTCCTTGGCCCTTTGGTCTGACGAAGGATTCATCCAACACGCACTTACAACAAACTCTGGTAAAATTCTACATTAATAATTCTACACATCGTCCTGCACCATTGACGTTTAGTAGCATACACATCCCAACACATCATCAGCATCAGTTTCAATAAACCTATTGAACTGATCCCTGCCGTTGTGTCGTCTCCTTCCCCCGTCGTACGTACCAAAAGTATTACAACAGAGTGCCTATGCTCGACCTCAAATGGGGGTACGCGTACCCTTGGGGGTACTTGAAGGTACAGTATGCCAAGGGGTACGTGAGATTTTTTAAAAATATTCTAAAAATAGGAACAATTTAAAAATCCTTTATAAATATATTTATTGAATAATACTTCAACAAAATATGAATGTAAGTTCATAAACTGAACATCAAATCAAGTAGGCTATTCCATTCAGTACAATGCAACAATGCAACAATGCAATATTCAGTGTTGACAGCTAGATTTTTTGTGGACATGTTCCATAAATATTGATCTTAAGTTGATGATTACTTCTATGTGTAGAAATCTTTATTTATAATTGAATCACTTGTTTATTTTTCAACAAGTTTTTAGTTATTTGTATATCTTTTTTTCCAAATAGTTCAAGAAAGACCATTACAAATGAGCAATATTTTGCACTGTTATACAATTGAATAAATCAGAAACTGATGACATAGTGCTGTATTTTACTTCTTTATCTCTTTTTTTCAACCAAAAATGCTTTGTTCTGATTAGGGGGTACTTGAATTAAAAAAATGTTCACAGGGGGTACATCACCGAAAAAAGGTTGAGAACCACTGCTCTAGTGGGGACTGGCGGCCCAACAATGTTTAAGAAACACTGTTATAGTGGACAAAGCATACTATTATTGGTCTTATAATATTTTAACCTTTATCACAGCTTGTTACTCTTCTTTGTGCTTTTGTTAATTGTACAGAAAGTGCCACGGGTAAATCAAATCAAGCTGTGGACAATAAACGGCCCCCAGCCTGCACGTTGCACACCCCTGATTAGTGCATTAGCTGCCATACATGCATGCATTCATGATGAGTTATGCTTTGGATCATGACAAACTTTTCCTTCTCCATTATTTTCTCTTTCCTTACACTAAGATAGAACTTGGCTTTGGTTTAATCTTTACTCGAACCACCTGGTTTAGCTCCAGGTGACACTGGTTGACGTACTATTGCCATCTTTTGCATGAAAAGTGTTAATATTTGAAGTTTTTTTTAAAAGGAAATATCTGTAAGTGCAGATGTTATGCATTGGCACACAATTACCTCTAGTTTGTATTGAATTGAGTAAATTCACCAAATGTAGAGTAGATGTTTTTCACTAGATATGACAATTGTTGGAGTGTATCTCCGTTCTCTTGCTGGATTTTGAATGAAACATGCAAGAAAAGACAAACATGTGTTAGGAGGCTGAAATCAGAAGGTCACATACCGCACCATCCTCTCATCCAAACTGAACGTGTCCTTGTGTGCCCATTTAAATATCATCCGTGTTTTCTTCGAAATGTACTCCCGCTTAAGTTTAGCTTGTCTGTCTTCCACGCTCTTTCTGTTGAGCATAAGTTTGCAGGAAGTGAAGGACCACGTCACTTGTTCCTCTATCTCAGCAGCCACTCATGCCTAAAATGATACCATACACGGGTGGGCCCAAAGATTACAAACAGAACATTACAGTACCCCCTACATGCTGCCTACATAGAACACACCACGTTTTGATCCTAATAACATTTACTGATAATATAAATGGCTGGAAAACATCAATAACTTCATGAATTAGTTTTTTCATTTCTAACTTAGGTTGTTGATTTTTGTGTTAATCCTCCTAAAGCATCCATAATAATCTAAAATCCCCCTTTGTGTTCTTTAGAGGATTGGAGAAGTTTTAATTAATTAGGAGGGTGTACTTTGCTGTGCTGTAAAACCGCCTCATACTGAGAGCTGTGTCTAATATTTTAGAATATAACAGAATATTATTAATGGCGTAGTGGGTAGAGCGGCCGTGCCAGAAACCTGAGGGTTGCAGGTTCGCTCCCCGCCTCTTACCATCCAAAAATCGCTGCCGTTGTGTCCTTGGGCAGGACACTTCACCCTTGCCCCCGGTGCCGCTCACACCGGTGAATGAATGATGAATGAATGAGTTGTAAAAATGAATGATGGGTTCTCACTCTGTGAAGCGCTTTGAGTGCCTAGAAAAGCGCTATATAAATCTAATCCATTATATTATTATTATTATTATTATTAATGTATTTTCCTGAAAAATGGGGAAATTAAAATGTCTCTGTTTAAAAAAGCATGATACGGAAAATGAGCAGCAGCAGTGTACCTGGTTACTGTACACAAATAATAAATACTATACTGTATATGCCAGTGTACAGCAACTTCACAGATAGAAAATAGTAGGGTAATTGGGTGTATCCCACAATGGGGGAATTATGTTGTTGCATTGCAGGTTTTAAGACTTAGACAGACTTTGATGATCCACAAGGGAAATTGTTCCACACAGTAGCTCAGTTACAAAGGATGGAAAGGATAAGGATGGAAAGGATAAAGCACACAAGTGCACAAAAAGAGGGCGAAAACAAAAGGTATAAAGTAGACAAAAAATGTACCATAGTACAGTTTTACATACAGTAGCAGAAGTAAAATGTGATGAAAAACAAAATAAATACAAAATATATACTACATATTGCGCACTAATATGTATGGATAAAAGATTAAAAAAAAAAAAAAAAGTATATATGTATGTATATATATACATGTGTGTATATATATATATACATATATATGTGTGTGAGAGAGAGAGAGAGTGTGTGTGTGTGTTCTTGTATTTATACTCTTCTTGAAACACCGACAAGGACAAGTAGTTTCCATATGAGGACCGGTGAACAAGTTAGGACATAAATCATGGTCCCAATATGGAAAACCATTGCATCTAATAGAGAATGTCTCATTTGCACCCCTGGTGGTAAAATCTATCAAAATTAGGGTGGTCCCATAAAAGGAGGGATTTTTCAAATTGACTGTGTGTTGGTTTTAAAAGTGCTCCCCTTCTGGTCAACATATGAAATAACAAGTGTGTGTAAAAATTAGTAGTGCTCCCCCTCTGGCCAACATATGTAATAATAAGTGTGTGTAAGAAATTGAAGTGCAAAAATAAATAAATAAAATAAAATAAATATGTATGTACTGTAATAACTTGAAGTAAATAATAAATATTAAAAACCAATTACTAAAAAAAAATAAAAATAAAAAAATTACTGAAAGCTTACCTTTTTTATATTTGCATAGTATGTATATATTGGAGTTTGTATGTTCTCCCTGTGACTGCGTAGGTTCCCTCCGGGTACTCCGGCTTCCTCCCACCTCCAAAAAAAACATGCACCTGGGGATAGGTTGATTGGCAACACTAAATTTGTGTGAATGTGAGTGTGAATGTTGTCTGTCTATCTGTGTTGGCCCTGCGATGAGGTGGCGACTTGTCCACGGTGTACCCTGCCTTCCGCCCGAATGCAGCTGAGATAGGCTCCGGCAATCCTCGCGACCCCAAAAGGGACAAGCGGTAGAAAATGGATGAATGGATGGGCATATATTATCCCATCCATCCCATCCATTTTCTACCGCTTATTCCCTTCGGGGTCGCGGGGGGTGCTGGAGCCTATCTCAGCTACAATCGGGCGGAAGGCGGGGTACACCCTGGACAAGTCGCCACCTCATCCCAGGGCCAACACAGATAGACAGACAACATTCACACTCACATCCACACACTAGGGCCATTAATGTTGTAAATACAAATGTTTATATATCTAGAAAGAGGCATTTTTTGGAGGTGTCAAGAAGGTAAAAAATACAAGAATGTGTGTGCGTGCGTGTTTGTGCGTATAGTTGTGATTGAATACACCCTCTTTACTCTTTACTCTTACATGAGATGTCCCAAACATGAAAAAAATGATTCGATATGATGCAGTGCAATTCTTCACCAAAATTTTAAAATAAATACATTTTATTTTTAAATAAAGTGTCCTTACTTCACTGCTGTTTCAATTCAAATCTTGTTAAATCTACTATTATTTGACACATCAGACATATTTTGTGTTGTATTTATTTAAACATACTGTAAATATATAAATAAAAGACACCCGTTGTGATGGTTGAACCGTATCCTTGTGAGCAGCACCATCTAGCGGTCGTTTTATTTACCAACTCCAAGGTTGTACACGATCTCGCGAGGTTTCGCTGCAACCTCTCGTTTGTCCGCCATCCTTGCGGCTCTTTGCAGAAGGGCACGAAGAAGACCGAACCAAGGTGCAAACAAGCTGGCCCTTCATTCTTCCAACATGCTGTCCAGGCTCGTTATACTTTCAGGTATGAACATCTGTCGTGTTTGATGAGGTTTATAAAGTTCCATTTGACCGTGACATGACTAAAGACAAGCAAATGTTGGGGTTGTGAAGCTTGAAGGGTAAAGTGAAGGCCGCACAATGAATGAGTGGCTAGGTCAAGATAATCATGGCTAACCAGAATAAATGTTTCGCCAAAATGCGTTTTTGTTATTGTTATTATTGCTAGTTTGTCATATTTTACAGCATTTATCTTACTTTGTGTCTTAGCAAGTGCTACATGATCAATGTGGACTGACCAGCCATGTTAGCATGCGAGCTAGCAGCTCCACACTGTTTTTTGGATGTCACCTTTTTGACAGTTAGTTTAGAGCTACTTCGTGCACTTAAGCTATTAAAACACAACAAACTATTATTGGTCAATAAATGCAATGGTGTGCTTTTTACTGTCAGCTTTGCAATAAATATGACTTTGAGCAGTGTTTACTTGAACAAACTCATCTGATGTGTCTAAATGTGTCCATCTTAATTAATTTTTGATTAAAATGTAACTATCACTTTAGGGCAGGGGTGTCAAACTCAAATGCAGAGTGGGCAAAATTTAAAACTGAACAAAGCCACGGGCCAAGGTTGAACAAATTAACCTTTTAATAGGGACCCAAACAAGTTTTGCATTGAATATTGAACAAGCAAGGCTTATATAACTTTATAGTGACATGCAGAATCCAGTTTCAAATAATAATAATAATAATAATAATAATTAAAAAATATCAATGGCATATCAAATACAATTTAAATAAAAATTGAATGCCTCATTTCCATTTGCAGCCTTCTGAGGTAAATATCAACATTAACTTTTTCCACAGGCTAATAAATTTGAAAATAAAATAACAATGAATAAACCAACCATTTAGGACTTTAAACTGCTCAGTTTGCAACACACTGATCTAATCTGATGTGCCCAAGCCAGATACCTGGCATCTTTTCTTGGGTGCTAGTTCATTAATGTCGGGGCCCAGGCGCGCAGTCCACCCGGACCACAGTCTTTGGGGGCGTGCCTTAAAGGCATTGCCTTTAACGTCCTCTACGAGCTGTCGTCACGTCCGCTTTTCATCCATTCTAACAACGTGCCGGCCCAGTCACAAGATATGTGCGTTTTCTGTACGCACACACACGTGAATGCAACGCATACTTGATCAACAGCGATACAGGTTACACTGAGTGTTGCCGTATAAACAACTTTAACACTGTTAGAAATATACGCCACACTGTGAATGCACACCAAACAAGAATGACAAACACATTTCGGGAGAACATCCGCACCGTAACACAACATAAACACAACAGAACAAATACCCAGAAAACCTTGCAGCCCTAACTCTTCCAGGCTGCAATATACACCCCCCGCCCCACACACACACACTTTGTAGCGTCCCGGAAGAGTTAGTGCTGCAAAAGATTCTGGGTATTTGTTTATGTTGTGTTACGGTGCGGATGTTCTCCCGAAATGTGTTTGTCATTCTTGTTTGGTGTGGGTTCACAGTGTGGCGTATATTTCTAACAGTGTTAAAGTTGTTTATACGGCTACCCTCAGTGTAACCTGTATCGCTGTTGATCAAGTATGCGTTGCATTCACTTGTGTGTGCGTGCAGAAGGCAGCACTCGTTGGACTTGATGAAAAGCGGACGTGACGATTTTCGGGAGGGGCACGGAAATTTGGGAGTCTCCCGGGAGGGTTGGCAAGTATGAGAATTAGCGGTGAATGCTGTGTTACCGCGGCACCGCCGCTGTATATAATCGGCAGGCCAGCTCTAGTGTTAATTTGATATCGCCTCAAGGGCCAAGTGAAATTACATGGCGGGCCAATTTTGACACCCATGCTTTAGGGGGTCATTGAGTGAACAAAAACAAACAAAATTGACCCAAAAATAAAATGAACTCCTAAATGTGGGAGTATGTAAACATCTTTAAAAAAACAACAACTGTGTTCAATTTGAAGTAAGTCCCAAAAATTTGAAGTTCAACCGCGGAGGCATTGTGGAGATATTTATAAAATCTTGCCTTCCTTCCTACTTCCGCCAAACGAGCTGTTTGGAATTTTCACAACTTGTACAACGGTGAGGAAAAACATAACTGAATTATCCATAAATGGTATAAATACCAAGAGTGCCTTGTGCGCTTCCGGCATTGTCACCTGCACTGTTGTCAATAAGCTCCTTCTTTTTCCCTATCCTTTTGTTGTGGGGCAGACTGCATGCATATTTTGCTTTTGCCATTTCTAATACAAATTAGTGTATAGTTGGAACTTATTATATCTGTCAGTAGTCTTGCCATGGAAGCGTTAAAAACCACAACAAAGGAGAAGCGGAGTCAAAGTGGGGGCAAGTAAATGCGTAAAACAGCACATTCTTAAGAGACGGTCAGAAAACAGCTTAAACGCTCTGTAAAATATAATCCATGCAAACTTTTGACCAAAGAACCACCATTACATGTTGTGTAGACAACAGGGAAGTGTTTTGAAAGTAGAAAAACATCATGATATGACCCCTTTAAAATTAGCATCATAACTATTGATAATGTATATAGGTACAGTTTAGTGTTCATACTTGTATCTTTGTCATCAGACCAAAGTTGGCGCGTTCAAATTGTCTTTAAAGTAAACACATGAAAAATATTTTATATTTGGATTAATATGGTTTTAATGTAATAATATACCAACAATTTCATGTCCATGTTTTCTTGTCCTGTTTGCAGCTAATTCTCTGAAAAGCAGTGGCCACCTTGGAGCTGGGTATGTAGTTTTAATACTTTTTTAAAATCCACTCTTGATTGTTGATGTTGTAGAAGTGACCACTGATATTATTTTTTCCATATTTATGTAGGCTGGTCCAGGCATCTCGCTCCCTTCACACATCGTCCCAGAGTCTGGCCCCATTGCCACCCCTTCCAGAAACGGGAGGCAAAGTCCGTCATGGCTTCTTCCCGGAGGAGCTTTTCCAGCTCCTGTACCCTAAAACTGGTGTAACAGGTCAGTTGTCATAAGCCAGAAGCATTATTTACTTTTCAGCAAATGTGCTGTCGGTCAGACACGCACAATCAGTTGGCTTTTGTAAAATTAAAACATCCCAAAAAATTACTGTCAGAGGCACACCATAATCCATCATCTGATTGATCCAAAAAGGTGCATTTATAGTGGAATTAATTTCCATAAGAGATAATGAAAACAGAAATAATCCGTTCCAGATTTCAACTGTTCAAAAAAACAAACTCTGATTACTGTTCCAATACAATAGTAAAAGTAAGCAAACCCCTTTAAATAATAGCAATCACAAACAATTAAGATGTGGGTTTGGCTTTTGTTGCTATATGTTCAATTTCTGGTTTTCAGGTCATCGTGGTGTTCTTTGCCATCACTGGTTCCCCTTAGCATGGCATCACAAAAAAGGCAAATCAAAATCAAAACACTCCTGAAGTTCATTCTTATAAATAAAGTTGATTTGAGAAGCTCACGGCAGGGTTTCCCCTACTGTAATTGATCGTGGCACCCTGCCACGGCAAAATAAAAGCCGCCACTCCCTAAAAATTAGGGTTTTTTTAATTGTGAAAACAAATTTAAGTAATATAGGAATGGATACATACAGCCTACTTGTGCACTATGGACCCAAAGAGGGACGAGCGGTGGAGAATAGATGGATGTATGACTAGTGATGCACCAAAAATTTGGCCACCGAAAAGAATTTGATTTACATCTAATCCCTTCAGCATTGCCGAAACAGGATGTTGTGATGACGTAACCAAGATGCATGGGATTGTCTGCGGCAGAAGCAGGATGTGTGCAACGTAGACACACTTCATTATATTTGAGATATACTCGCGGACAGCGTTCTACGGACATGGAGTGACAGAAATAGAGTATCCAAGCACGAGTGTAGTCTCCCAAAACACTAGAAAAAGATTATTTGGATGGCGTGGCTCTGATGGTAGAGCGGCTGTGCCAGCAACTTGATGGTTCCAAGTTCAATTCCCGCGTCCGCCATTCTAATCACTGTCACTGTTTCCTTAGGCTGTGGGTGGCACTTTACCCACCTGCTCCCAGTGCCACCCACACTAGTTTAAATGTAGCTTAAAGATGTACACTACCGTTCAAAAGTTTGGGGTCACATTGAAATGTCCTTATTTTTGAAGGCAAAGCACTGTACTTTTCAATGAAGATAACTTTAAACTAGTCTTAACTTTAAAGAAATACACTCTATACATTGCTAATGTGGTAAATGACTATTCTAGCTGCAAATGTCTGGTTTTTGGTGCAATATCTACAGAGGGGTATAGAGGCCCATTTCCAGCAACTATCACTCCAGTGTTCTAATGGTACAATGTGTTTGCTCATTGGCTCAGAAGGCTAATTGATGATTAGAAAACCCTTGTGCAATCATGTTCACACATCTGAAAACAGTTTAGCTCGTTACAGAAGCTACAAAACTGACCTTCCTTTGAGCAGATTGAGTTTCTGGAGCATCACATTTGTGGGGTCAATTAAACGCTCAAAATGGCCAGAAAAAGAGAACTTTCATCTGAAACTCGACAGTCTATTCTTGTTCTTAGAAATGAAGGCTATTCCACAAAATTGTTTGGGTGACCTCAAACTTTTGAACAATAGTGTAGATAATGGGTTTCACTATGTAAAGCTCTTTGAATCGCAAGAGAAAAAGCGCTATATAAATATAATTCACTCCGTAGATTTGTTACAAGTCAATTATAATAAAGAAAAATTCACTAAAAAGATTGGAGAAGTCTCTAGAAACTTGAAAAATCCTCAACAAAGTGCATTGTACAATAAGTGAAGTGAAGTGAATTATATTTATATAGCGCTTTTCTCTAGTGACTCAAAGCGCTTTACATAGTGAAACCCAATATCTAAGTTACATTCAAACCAGTGTGGGTGGCACTGTGAGCAGGTGGGTAAAGTGTCTTGCCCAAGGACACAACAGCAGTGACTAGGATGGCGGAAGCGGGGATCGAACCTGGAACCCTCAAATTGCTGACACGACCGCTCTATCAACCGAGCTATACCGCCTATAAGCATCAACAATTGAAAAATAAAGCAAAATTATGTTGTGTTAATACTAAGTAATAAAACAGATTTGTTTCTAAATGTGTAACATTTCTAAGCTTTTTTAAAGGAAATAAATGCTTATTACCTATTCTGTGTTATGTATCTTATGTTGCACGATTGCACCAAGAAAAATTCCTAGTTTGTGAACCCGTTCTCAAACAATGGCAATACAAACTATTCTCGTTCTGATTCTGATCAACGCTGATTATGCAAATGGAATGGTTACATCATATTGACCATGCCCCCACCAGGCCATAGCCACACCCCTATTGCCACAGATATACTGGCAATCTGAGGATACATACCTTCATGGAGCAACTTTTTCTCGAAAAAAGAAATGTGTAACTTCAGGGTCAGTCAAATGTCGAAGGTCCATTGTGCTTGACCATTAAAAGTGACCATGAAGGAACTCCCTGTCATCTAGGACCCTACATGCTGGGTACTGGTCTGCTGACCTACTTGCTTTCCAAGGAAATTTACGTCATCAACCACGAGACTTTTATCGCCATCTCCGTCCTCTCTATCATTGTGTATGGTGTCAAGAAATTCGGCCCGAGCGTGGCAGCGTTTGCTGACAAAATCGCCGAGGTAGGTTGACGTCATTCTGAATGTGTTGAAAGTACCAGCTTGCGCTCACAAAACTGTCCCATGTTTTTCTGCAGGAAAAAGTTGCTAAGGCTCAGGAGGTGAAGGACCAGGCCATCACCGTTCTAACTCAGGCTATTGAGGGTGAAAAGAAGGAGCAATGGCGAGTAGCGGGACGCTCAATGCTGTTTGACGCTAAGAGGGTAAGGTCTTCTCTGTTCTGACCTTTTTGCGGGGGTTAAATTCTGAGACCATGCGTCAAAAGTGAAAAAGTGGAAGTAATAGATAAAAAGGTCTATTGTTGACATTAATTAAAGCATGGATTAGCCCTCTTGCTAACTTGTTGATTTTCTTCCTTAATGTAGATCAACATTTGCAATAAATGTTACTTATTAGACAACCCATCTTACAATGACGTCATGTTACGTCATACATGTATGCCATGTTACGTTATGAGTTTTATGCTTTACTCGCACATATAAATTACCGACTTGGTGTAACCCAGGTATGTTCTGTAAAGAAAAAGTACAACTGAGCCGGTTTCACCAAAAATACAAATTATTGGTTGACCTCTGCTGGCCACAAGATGAAATTGCATAATAAGAGTCAGTAATTAAGTTCAAGTTAAAGTACCAATGATTGTCACACACATACACACACTGGGTGTGGCGAAATTATTCCCATCACCCTTGATCACCCTTTGGGAGGTGAGGGGAGCAGTGGGCAGCAGCTGTGGCCCAGGGAACCATTTTTGATGGTTTAACCCCCAATTCCAAGCCTTGATGCTGAGTGCCAAGCAGGGAGGTAATGGGTCCCATTTTTATAGTCTTTGGTATGACTCGGCTGGGGTTTGAACTCACAACCTACCGATCTCAGGGCGGACACTCTAACTACTAGGCCACTGAGTAGGCTACTGCAATAATAATTACATCTTAATTACAGTTATAACCATCACTTATGCCGGTTTATTGTTCTTCTCAGAACAATGTGGCCAGGATTCTGGAGACTAACTACAGAGAGAGATTGCACACGGTGACCAATGATGTGAAGCGGCGCCTGGATTACCAAATCGCCCTGCAGGACCTGCAGCGCCGCATGGCCCAGGAGCACATGGTCAACTGGGTGGAGAAGAGTGTCGTAGGCAGCATCACCCCTCAGCAGGTAGGGGACTTCTCACTACAGGTTGTTTCAACTTCAGCGGTTAATACATTTCAACAGATAGAAAACATAATTGCAACTTAATTTACAGATGACAAAAATAAAGCAGACCTACACTTTGGAATGCAATGCAAATTTGATATATTTTCCCACTTTGTTGAATATCAAACAAAGACATGTTCATTTTTAACAAAAATGTTTTAGCTGTATATATGTATATACAGTGCACACATGCATACACAGACCTAAGTCCATATGACCAAACTTAAGAGAGATAGTGAATACTGATGTTTGAATCAGCGAAACACCTTTTGCTAATATCTTGTAAATGAGCATCTAAAATAACTGCTTAGGCAGACAATTTGTTCTTAAAAATGTTGCTGCATCAAGTGTTTTGATTAAGTTTTCTCACTCACACAGAAACACCTGCTCAGCTATTTTGGTAAATGGGAAGTTTTTGACACTAAACAAATTAAATCCATAAAGATATGCTGACTATATAATAGATTTAGTAGGTGGGTAAAGGCAGTCTTTTTCGTTCACACATCTTGGTGGTGTGCAGAGCGACTGCTGTAGTGATCGCTCTGTTCATTGTGCTTCTTTCTCGTCATACATGGTATCATTTTACATACATTGTGTAAATGCTTCCACCACAGTGAGATGCATTTTAACCGGTGTTTGTTGTTTGTTGTAGTCTTGCTCGGATCATAGAATTGCATTTTTCGCACTCGACTGGAGGTTTCGGTTTCGGATGCTGGAATAAGTTTGTGCTGCTACCTTTTTTTTAACAAACTTTGCACCGTTCAGTCATTTGTTCCAAGCCTGTTGCCGCAAAACCAAAGTGCAGACAACACTTTTGTCTCGCTCTCGTTGGCATTAGCCATGTTTTTCATTTCTGCTAAGGAAGTGAGGGTGTGGGCGAGGGCTAGGAAAGTTCATGGGGGCAGAAAGTATGCCAAAGCATGAGGAGAACTTTTTTTTTTTTTTTTATCGTCTGCAACAAAAAACTGTAATTTATGGATAAAATCAATATATCGCCCAGGCCTTTTACAAAAGCAGATTACTGGTACCTCTTTTTTTTGTTTTTTGGCTGACAAGCGGCTAGCAGCTAATTAAATGTGTGCCTCCATTCCTAGTGCGAAGCCAACCCCACTCCATTCCTAGTGCGAAGCCAACCCCATAGCTAATAATAATCACCTCCACTGCGGAAAATAAACTGCATTTCTTAGTATCTTACATAGTGTTATCACTGGAGGATGAGGCCAAACATGCTACACACTGAGAGCAAGCCAGGAGCAAGCATGCTAATAGCTAAGCTAACCGTTCAGCTAGTTTAAAACGAGACTAAAAAATATGTACTTCAAGAAGTCTAGATAGAACCAGGTTGCAGCAGAAAGTAACCATCTATTAATAAGTAGATTAATAAGCGCTACAGAGAGGATAATATAACAACTGTTGGTGTGTCAGCATTGTAACAGTTAGTACACATTTTGAAAAGTAGGCCAGATCGATCCACAGTCTGGTGGTGTCAATATCAGTAGTATCAGTATATGATCGATACTGGAGTAATTACATCAATCTTCTTCATTCCGAGAGCTTAATTTGTATTTGTTGTTGTTTTCAGGAGAAGGAGAGCATTGCCAAGTGCATCACAGACCTGAAAGCTCTGGCTAAGGCCACACAGGCCAAAGCTACAGTCTAAACTGTCCAATCTTCTACAAACTCTTTGTTCCAAGATGAGACGGGCACTTTGTCTTTACAGCTCCAACTCTGCCCCTTGTGGTCAGTCTCTCACTCTTGTGGGTGTGTACAGTCCTTCCACATCAGCTGATAGTCAAATAAAATAATTCCTATTCAACATCAAATTTCTGGCTGCTCTTTATTTTCACTGTTGTTCTCTTGCATATATAAGCTGTGACTTGAATATGACTCATACTTAGGTTTTACTATTTTTATGTCTACAATTACACACATTAATAAATACTTGCCCAATGCAAGTTTTTTTTTCTCAAAGCGTCTCCACCTTTGAACTTGTGCCCACCTTTGGACTCATCATAAACATTAAATCTAACGCCCTTGCAACAACACCTGTAATACCAGCCCACCTGTATGACACAGGCCCAGCCTGGCGATCTTTGATCCCTGTGTGTGTAAGCAGGAAGTGAGGGAATATTGAGCATAATGCCACGCGAGAAAGACTTGCTCCCTTCTTTGTGGTGAAGATCTGTCATAATGTCACTGGATCAAAGCTGAAAGGTAATAAAACATTTGTGATGTCTTCAGACTGTCATTAACAATGTTGGATGCTATAGTTTTTTAAAATAGTCTTCTCTTGTTTTTTGGCCTTATTTAATGAGTAAATATCTAGCTTTCATGTGACAGTTAAATGTTTTTGGGGATTCTCAATCATGTCATAGTTTAAAGCTTAATATGTAAGATATATACCGTATGTAAAGTATACAACCGTTCAAAGAAAATTGATTAATACGTCTAATTGCTATCCAACATTTAATAGGGGGGAAATCTCCTTTCTAAGAGCAGAGCAGAGCAGAGCAGCTTTATTTGTCCATTCTTAACATGTACAAGACACATAAGAACTGAAATTACATTTTTGGCACAATCCCGCTAAGACGCGACCGCCAACGGATCAGCCACTTAGGGCGCTCCTTAAGAAAGAAATTATACTGATAAAACATTCATATTCAGAATGTTGTTAAAGTTAATTATGCAATATAAGTCACAGAAGCCTGAGTTTAAACAGCCTGTTTTACATTAAAAACCTAAAAATACCAGAACACCAATGTTATAATTTTAATACTTTAAACATCATTTGTTATAAAGGGAATTTATCTGCTCAATTATTGTATATAGCTGAATTTACTTTATATGTATTTGTTGGGAATTGTCAGTTGCAGTATGATGAATTATAAAATAATTCTTTGTTGTAGATAATTCTATATTGTTGTATTTTATTTCACACCCCAATAAGAATAGCTTATGGGGATCCAAATAATAAACAAAAGATTAAATGCCATAGCAAATACCTCAATTTATTAAACTATTTTTAATGACTCAATTTATAAATTCTATTAACCTTTGAGGTGTTTTATATTTGAAATGTCTATGTGCAAAGTAGGTAAACACCAGCATTCATTGACAAGTGTATAATTAACCTGCCTACTTGTGTATTTAAGGAGTTCATGTGTTGTAACACACCTTCAATGTAATAAAAACATGACTTTTCCTTTATAGGTTTGAATTGATCCATTCTTCCTGTCTTGGAACATTGAAAAGAAAATAAGACCTAAGTTGAAAAATGTTGGGAAACTCTCGTCCCTTCTCTTACTCACCGAGGTTAGTTAATATTTACTTGTGTTATTAATTTGGGTCTTCAGTTTCTATCAGAAATGCAGCCGTTTAGCATACAGTATTGTTGCAATAAATCTGCAGATTTAAGTTGGACTGGTTTGGAGAGGTCAAATTGATTCAGTTGAAATGGTTATGTAACTTTTTTATAAATTCTAGCCTACCACCGTTAGAGAATGCATTGTAGTATTACTTAAAAAAAAAAACTCACTCATTTTACATTTTTACAATTATTTCTTAAGGGTTGTGAACCTTTTTTTAACCTTTGAAGCTGGTGCTCATTCAAATATTTACACTGAAAAAACATGTATTTACAGTTGTCAAATATGCAAGTAATAACTTTATTATTTCAAACATTAACAATATATTGTGTCATTTATGAGTATAAAAACTGATCAGCTTTCTTAAAGGGAAACTGCACTGTTTTGGGGTAAATGATCTATCGTTCACAATCTTGAGAGACAAGACGACGGATGTTTTTTGTTTTGCTTTCTAAATATTAAATAAATGTGATCAAAAGTCCGCTTACAATGGAGGCTATGAGAGTCGCTCTCAAACACCTCCATTGAGGTTTTATATACACACTTTAAGTATACGTATGTGTAATGTAGTAACAGGCACATTAATTATAACATTTAACATTTACGTATTTTGATTATTTTTAGCATACGCGGCACATTAATTTCAAACACGCATCACGTTTGCTTTTTTTTTTTCTTTCTTCATCACTGGTTATTACTCACTGCAGACTTCATGTGAGCCAACAGTACATCACTTACTGTACAATGTCTGCTGTCATAAGGATGCCCACTGCTGGGATGTTCATATATTCCCATTTAGATGAAGAATGACCATAATTCTCACGAAGAAACAGTGTTGGGGGGTGGGCAAGTGTGGTGTGGTGTCGTGTCGTGCTCGCCATTTTCGGGTTCTAAATGGCTGTCACAGTTTACCAACTTGTCGGAATACGTCCTTAGACTTCTCCTGTCCAGGTGAGATGCATGATCTACAATAAACTTCCAGGAAGCGAGGAAACACCTGGCTAGTCGATCATGTCGAAATTGTACACAGGCTTGTGATTACAGCACCGCTATAAATAGTTTGTCTGCGTTAGCGCTTATAAAGTTAAAGTACCAATGATTGTCACACACACACTAGGTGTGGTGAAATTTGTCCTCGGCATTGGACCCATCTCCTTGTTCACCCCCTGGGAGGTGAGGGGAGCAGTGGGCAGCAGCGGTGCCGCGCCCGGGAACCATATTTGGTGATTTAACCGCTAATTCAAACCCTTGATGCTGCGTGCCAAGCAGGGAGGTAATGGGTCCCATTTTTATAGTCTTTGGTATGACTCGGCCGGTTTGAACTCACAACCTACCAATCTCAGGGCGGACACTCTAACCACTAGGCCACTGAGTAGGTAATATTCAAGTCACAAAATGTAAATGGAGTATTGTTGGCGCTTTTTGAATGGTTATTTATTGAATTTTATTGGTGAAATAAAGGACCTTCCATTGGCTCTGCTGTAAGCGGACTTATTTACGTTTATTTACAAGTTAGAATGCATTGGAAAAAAAAAATCCATCTATCATCTTGTCTTTCATAATGATTGTGAACGATAGGCAAAATTCCAAAAAGTGCAGTTCCCCTTGAAGGCTCAAGTCAGGCAAATTTTAAAAAAATGGGGGGCTTATAAAACTGATGACCAAACTATGAGGCGGTTAAAGAAATACACTGAAATAGTAACAAATTATTAATGTACTTTTTCTGAAATAAACTTTCGATATGGGTACAGTTACAGTGCAAACTGAAACCTAATTAATTCAACTGCCTGACTCATTACTGCCACAAGCTGTTGGAAATTGTATTACAACGGCGTGTGTGTCAGAGCAGATATTTTTCAAACTAGTACCACCCATTGGTAATTATACATTTCATTAAACCACATTTGTAACACATACAACTGTGTTGCTGAGTACCACTAAATAGAGCCTGTGTACCACTAGTGAAACTAGTAGTGCCACCTTTTAAGAATTTAAAAAAGTCTTTGACGTTTTTAATTCAAATCACATTTTTATTTGACACTTTTTAGGTTGTGTTTCTAATATAATTTCATATTTAATAAAAATAAAAAAGGAACTTGGGAATGTAAATGTATACCAGTGTACCAGTAGTGTGACTCGCCCTGCAGATTGAGAATTTTTTTATGTTACAGGGGTTTCTCACCAGAGGAGCTTCCTCAGTCCAGGTGGGCTTTCCAACAAGATGACTACAGGGGGTCCTCACCGAAGAGCCCCGAGAGAAGCTTATCCAGGCCTACTGGCAAATCCATATACAGTACGTCGACACGTGATTAAACATATATCAGCTGTTTCTAATGTGCATCATTGGACTTGCCGCATGTTTGTCAGTGCAGAGAAAAGAATACTCAGAGGTGCTCAACAGGCAGCCTGACAACCTTCACACCAGAGTGGAGGTACACTGAATGATCTGCGTGTGGGTAGTGACACACACACACTCACCACACTCCACACCCCGCAGCACGTGCTGACCTGCGAGCTGGACGGCCACCAGGTGATCACAGTGGACGACTGTGTGGCCAAGGTCAAGAAGCTGGACGCCAAAAGTCGTCTGTGGCCTCAGGAGATGATCATGGAGGTCCAAGGAGGATACCTTGTGCTCTGTGACACCCAGACCAAGGTAAGACACTCAAATCAGTAACTGGTCAGGTAAGGATACACCTTTCAATCAATCAATCAATCAATGTTTATTTATATAGCCCTAAATCACAAGTGTCTCAAAGGCCTTTCATGCATGTATACTTTTATATATTTATAATATATGCATTTTTTTTTTAATTATTATAAGGAGCTATGGACATTGTCCAAAAAATCTGAACATACTTTATACAATTCTAAGTTCCATGTAGTAACTCTTGAATAGTTTTTGCATATTCCTGCTATGTACATGTGATTTACCTGCTCAAAGAGGGTAATAGCAGTAGACTGCTTTAACTTTCTTAGGGTAGATACAGACGTCATTGTAAATATGTTCATTGTAAGTTCACAGAAAATTACTAGCTAATAATTGCATTAATTTCACAGTAACATTTACAGTAATTGACTGAAATATATTTACAGCAATCTACTGTAACTGCAGAGCTGTGATTTTACAGTCAAAGCAAAAAAGTTACAACTCTATGCTGTCACTTCACAATTGTATGTTTTTTGGTTAATTCCAATAAATTGACAACTATATGCTGTATCATAAATGGTAATAAATCATAAATAAATCATCCTAACTATGCTAACATGCACAAACCATGTAAATGTATACATTCACATGGATTGTGCATATTAGCATAGTATAATACATTATAATGTGTAATTATATTCATTATAAAAAAATATTGAATTTGAAGCTACAAAAATCAATGCAAAATTAATAGATTTTTTAGATTAAAAAAAATGAATATGATGTACTGTAATTTAATGAATGTTACCTATATGTATACAGTTGTCTTATAGAGGGTAAACTACAAATTTTGTTTTGGAACACCATTTTTTAAAATGAAATTTACTTTGAAAGTGAAATTAAATTAGTTTTCAAAATGTGATTTAAAAGAAATCTCACTCTTACACCAGTTTGCTTAAAGGGGAGCTGCACTTTTGTATTTATTTATTTTGAGTATCATTCACATTCCCTATGTGAGAGAAGCATAACTCGTAAATAAACACTAGCAAAAGTCAGCTAACAATGGAGCACAGAGGAGTTTCTCTATTCCACATATAAAGTGCTCTAAAAACCTCCAAAAACCTCCATCGTTTTATATACATGCTGTAAATATGTATGTCATGTAGTAACAGGCACATTCATGATAACATGTACATTTTTGTATTTTGCTTATTTTAAGCATACGGCGGTGTATTTATTTCACAGACACATCACAGCGTTTGCTATTCCCTTCCACAACAACAACTCTACTAATCATGGCAGACTTTGTGAGAGACAACAAAGACTACTTTGGGACAAATGATGATCCAAAACCTTATATTTTTGAGCCTCAATATAAGTTTTAGAAGCTATGTGCCAAACAGATCCAGCTCTAGTGAAACACTAAGAATCATGCAGCAGTATTGCTAACTGTTAAAACAAGAAATACAAACAACAACATAATAGAACAAACACTTACTGTACAATGTCTGCTCTCACTGGGATGCTGACTGATGGGATGTTCACATATTTCCTTTTAGATGAAGAATTATTCAGAATCCTCACCAACGGTTACAAAAAAAGTGCCGCAAACAATATTTTTTCGCGTCTTTCTCATAGGGCTGCACGATTATGGCCAAAATAATAAGCACAATTATTTTTAACAATATTGAAATCACGATCATTGATTACGACTCTTTACTATGTTATATATATATTTTTATTGCACTTTCTATTTTAAATGAACAGTATGTGAATTTTCATTTCAAAATGAAATTTCAAAAAATTCAGTGATACAAACTTTTGTACAATTAAATGTACAAAAGACAAAAAGCTAACTAAAAATAAATATGCCATTGCAGAGTGTGATCATAAAGTACAAACAGGTGGAAAAATAAGATTATGCACAAAAGGCTGCTCACAGTATATAAAGGACATGTATTTCCATCCATTTTCTACCGCTTTTCCCTTTTGGAGCCGCGGGGGGTGTTGGAGCCTGCTGCATTCGGGCGGTAGGCAGCAGGCGGTAGGCGGGTACACCGCCAAATAAAATGTCAGTTCAACCATTATTTATGCGGCCCGCTCTATGAGCAACCATAACTCTATTTGGATTATTAGTTATACATGGCGGTTGAGGAAAAAAAGGGGAATGTTTTAATGCTTAACCTGTCTCCGCAACTCGATACTTTGTTTGAATGTACACACCAACGCAGCTTTACCGTGCAACTTGTTGTGGCGTTTGTTGGTTTATACGCGCCAGAGCATTTCCGGGTTTGGGGGAACGAGCGTGAGGGGGCCTAGAGAACGGTGAGGCGTACAAGCTGTTTCAGAGTTACAATGCGTACCTGTTGGCACCCTGTGGGTCACTTTACGGGAGGGGACGGCACCGATGTATTAATATATTTATTTGTCCTAATATTTTCGGGAGCTACAAGTGACCTCCTGAGCAACTGTGACTGTCAATCGCCCTCCATTCTCATTCACTCTTACTCACTCTCACACACGAGTTCACCATCTTTTGGTTGCCTCTCAGTGGTTGGCTGACTGTTGGTTGTGAAAGTGCCTGAATTGGTATGCAGTGCAGCCTGCTTTTTAAAAGTTAATATCGCCGACGATCACCCTCATTTAATCGTAGCGGCAAAAAATCGTGTTCACCATTAAAAATTTGATTAATTGTGCAGCCCTACTTTCTTGCCTTCTATAGGTATAAATTAAATGTCAAAGTTGACCAACTTCTCGGTTTATGGCTACAAACTTCTACTATCCAAGTGAAAGGCATGATTTATAATCTAGAATTAACTTTTACCAGCTCAGAGGGGATGCAGCAGCAGCCTCTATGTATGTGTGTCAATAGCTGCACAAGCTAGTTAGGTCTCTGTGATCACAGCGCTGCTAAAAGTAGCCCTTGGTGTTAAGCGCTTATAAAAACAATATCCCTAATACTTGGTTGATATTCAGGTTACAAAATGTAAATGTATTGGTGGCAGTTTTTGGATTTTTTTTTCAGAGAGCCTTATGGGCGGATTAGTGTACTCCAATTAGCTCCATTGTTAGCCATCCTCATACTTAAAAAAAATTATATTTATACATTTATTTTGGGAGGACCTGATAGGAATGTTGATGTCTAGGCGATCAGACAGGTATGGCGGGGCGAAGTTGTGGAGGAGGATCTTGTTTAATGGGAAGCCAGTGGAGCTGGTGAAGAATGGGGGTGATGTGACTGATGACAGGAGTTCTAGTTATTATACGTGCAGCAGTGTTTTGGACAAGTTGGAGTTTATGGAGGAGTTTGTGGGGAAGACCAAAAAGTAGGGAGTTGCAATAATCTAGACGGGAAGTGAGAAGAGATTGAATCAGGATTTCAGCACTATTGGTGGACTTGACAGGTCTGCTTGGTCGGCCATCATACTTGCCAACCCTTCCGAATTTTCCGGGAGACTCCCGAATTTCAGTGCCTCTCCCGAAAATCTCCCGGGACAACCATTCTCCCGAATTTCTCCCAATTTCCAGCCGGACTCAAGGCGCGCCCCCTCCAGGTCCGTGCGGAACTGAGTGAGGACAGCCTGTCGTCACGTCCGCTTGGCCAACCAAAAAGTAAACACAGAACACTATACCGTATAGTGTTCTGTGGTTACTTTTTGGTTGGCCAACGGTTTACGTTGTATTGCGCACCCTGACGGCAAGTGTGGGTGTCGGTTCTGAAGTATGAAGTAAAGAGACGTAACTTTGTCACCTCGCCTGGTTATTGACTCCAACCCAGAATATTTCACAGCCCATACCTATGCTCCTTTAAAGGCTGTGCTACTGGCTGCAAAGCATTGCACTTCCAAATACAACAATGAGTAGAAAGGAGTGTTATGTGTCTAAATGTGTAAATAAATGAACACTGAAATTCAAGTATGTCTTTTATTTATATGTATATATATATATATATATATATATATATATATATATATATATATATATATATATATATATATATATATATATATATATATATATATATATATATATATATATATATATATCTCAATCAATCAATCAATCAATCAATGTTTATTTATATAGCCCTAAATCACAAGTGTCTCAAAGGGCTGTACAAGCCACAACGACATCCTCTGTACAGAGCCCACATACGGGCAAGGAAAACTCACCCCAGTGGGACGTCAATGTGAATGACTATGAGAAACCTTGGAGAGGACCGCATATGTGGGTAACCCCCCCCCCTCTAGGGGAGACCGAAAGCAATGGATGTCGAGTGGGTCTGACATAATATTGTGAAAGTCCAGTCCACAGTGGATCCAACACATCAGCGAAAGTCCAGTCCATAGTGGGGCCAGCAGGAACCATCCCGAGCGGAGACGGGTCAGCAGCGTAGAGATGTCCCCAACCGATGCACAGGCTAGCGGTCCACCCCGGGTCCCGACTCTGGACAACCAGCACTTCATCCGTGGCTACCGGACCTGTGCAACTCCCCCTCCATAAGGGAGAGGGAAGCAGAGGAGAAAAGAAAAGAAACGGCAGATCAACTGGTCTAAAAAGGGAGTCTATTTAAAGGCTAGAGTATACAAATGAGTTTTAAGATGGGACTTAAATGCTTCTACTGAGGTAGCATCTCTAACTTTCACCGGGAGGGCATTCCATAATATTGGAGCCCGAATAGAAAACGCTCTATAGCCCGCAGACTTTTTTTGGGCTCTGGGAATCACTAATAAGCCGGAGTTCTTTGAACGCAGATTTCTTGCCAGGACATATGGTACAATACAATCGGCAAGATAGGCAGGAGCTTGACCGTGTAGTATTTTATACGTAAGTAGTAAAACCTTAAAGTCGCATCTTAAGTGCACAGGAAGCCAGTGCAAGTGAGCCAGTATAGGCGTAATATGATCAAACTTTCTTGTTTTTGTCAAAAGTCTAGCAGCCGCATTTTGTACCAACTGTAATCTTTTAATGCTAGACATAGGGAGGCCCGAAAATAAAACGTTACAGTAATCGAGACGAGATGTAACGAACGCATGAATAATGATCTCAGCGTCGCTTGTATATATATATATATATATATATATATATATATATATATATATATATATATATATATATATATATATATATATATATATATAATAAAATTAGTATAAAAACTGATCAGCTTAATAAAATAATAAAATACATATATATATATATATATATATAGCTAGAATTCACTGAAATTCAAGTATTATTTATATAATACTTGAATTTCAGTGAATTCTAGCTATAAATAAATATACTCCTCCCCCCTTAACCCCGCCCCCCGGCCTTGCCCCCCAAATCTCCCGAATTTGGAGGTCTCAAGGTTGGCAAGTATGCCTGTAAGAACAGCTGGTAGGCAACACTCACAGTGGGTCAGGTGACCCTTCTGAAGTAGACTGCAGATGACAGTCGAAACAGGTCAGGTAAGAAATCCGTCTAAAATACTGAAAATACTGTCTGATTACAATAGATGTTGTATATGTAAGTATATGGATAAGAAGACCTAATGAACATTTTTGAGCAAAGGGATTGTGAACGATAAGCAACAATTCCAAAAAATTGCAGTTCTCTTTTTAGTATGTAAATTGTACCAAAATATGGCATTTAAATAAGCAAGAACAGATAGAAAAACATTTAACTTGATTTTAGATTTACTCTTGCAGAGACTTCGCTTTTTGGAGTGCAAGCCGCTATCTTGAAGTTGTCTACCTTTTTTTTTGGTAAAAGAACTGAATTGTTATGTTTCAAAAGTACACTCCAACATTAAAACATCCATCTCAAATTGACATGAATAATGTTGATGTGGGCTGTCATCACACTGCTGCTAAACTCTGCAATCTTCTGAGCTGCTTCATTTCTCCAAAGTTTTACATTTTCACAAAAAAAACTCACCTATTTATGCGGGTGTTTTACGCAAACCGAGGTGTTTTCTTTAAACAACTTTTATGTTTTTATTTTTGCCTTATTATATTTCAGCTGCATACTTTTTCACCATTTTATTGTTTGGTTTGTTTAGTTGTGTATTTATAACCTTGTCTAAACTTTATTGTAATTTTTATTTAAAAAAATGTTTAACCTTTTTTTTGTTTTTCTGTACAGCACTTTGGAGCAGTTATGGCTGTTTTTACAATTGTGCTATAAGAATAATTAAACCTTGACCCTGCTGTGTTTTGCACTAAAGGCGGAGCTGGAGGTTGTCCCTGTGACGAACATCCAGCAGACCAAAGTCGTGTTGGACAGCTGCTCTTACGACTCCCTGCTGATGGTGACTGCCAGGGAACGCAGCAAACGCTTCCCTCAGGTCTTCATCTTCCAGTGTGAAGAGACTGGGGTGAGTGTTTGTGTATTCTAAAATACAATGAACATTTATTTATCATTCATTATAAACCATCACACCTAGAAATAACATTGTATCTACCTAACGGGCGTGGCAATTTTCCTTTATCTGGTCATGTCACTTGGTTTTGTTTGCCCTCCTTGTTGCTAGGCAGAGTTTATATGGTGCTTTATTAAAGACTAACCACGCCCACTCGGCTGTTTGACTAGCAAAGGAAGGACTTTTTTTTTCTTTCTAAAACAACACAATATGAGACAAATATATTCATGCATGTCCATTTCACAATTTCAACACTCTGTATCATTTCTAAAATAGTGCACAGAAAGAAAAAAACAGTGCCATCTGGTGGACCATCCTCTTTCTTATTACAATTAATTAGGGACCGCAATGTCCCTTTGGGACAGAGGACCCTATTGAAATTGTAATTTTTGTTTTGTTTTACTATAGGCTGAACTCCTAAAGAGTGATCTAGACAAGTTTGTCCAAAAAGGAGGTGGCCAAGTGCAACCACGCTTTGAACAGACAGTCCAAAGGTACATTGACACACACTTTGTCTTCTGGATCAGGGGTCCTTCACCTTTTTGACCTCAGGGCCCAACTTTTTCACTACAAGCCCACTCAAATATTGAGATTGAATTAATAATCATACTCCTGATTTTAATCGTATTTAATAATTATATCCAACCTCCTTTCAGTTTAACAGGATAAACTTGTGAAATTATATAAAATCCATTCATCACAAATATTATTATCAAGGCTTAGGTCACATTGATTACAAAAATAAATACTTATCAAATATATTGCAAAAGGAGGGACTCATAAAAACTGATGAATTGTACATACGAATGATGCAGCATTTAAAGTAAATACATTCTAACTAAATTAATAATAATAATAATAATATGTATGTTTCCTAAATAAGTTGTCAATATAATTTAAGTGCAAAAGAAAATACCGTTTCACCAAATTAGTCATAATTTTTGTGCTTAAGAAACTTCTATGACTTTAGCTCCAGACTTCTTCTGTTTGTTTGATATTGTCATTACTGCCTATGGTAGACAAGTGTATTACAACAAGGATTGTCCCGATACCAATATTTAGGTACCAGTACCGGTACCAAAATGTATTTTGCTACTTTTCAAAATAAAGGGGACCACAAAAAAAAAATTGGGTTTAAATTTAACAAAAAAATCTTACGATACATTAAACGTATGGGTCTTATTGCACTCAAAGAACAATTTTAGAAGATTACAACAAAAATGAAAAGGCATTAAACACATTGGCCTGTTTTGTTGCACTCAAAGAACAATTTACAATTTTATATATTTCATATAGTCTGCCATAATCTAGGATTAGATTAGAATAGTTTACTAACATTTTATCAAATGCTTCATGATTTATGTTTGCCACTCTTGGTCTATACTTTAAGACAAATACAATCAGTGGTAATTACTAAAAACAATACCGTATTTTTCGGACTATAAGTTGCTCCGTAGTATAAGTCGCACCGGCCGAAAATGTATAATAAAGAAGGAAAAAAGTCGCATTTTTTGGGGAAATGTATTTGATGAAACCTAACACCAAGAATAGACATTTGAAAGGCAATTTAAAATAAATAAAGAATAGTGAACAACAGGCTGAATAAGTGTACGTTATATGACGCATAAATAACCAACTGAGAACGGGCCTGGTATGTTAACGTAACATATTATGGTAAGAGTCATTCAAATAACTATAACATATAGAACATGCTATACGTTTACCAAACAATCTGTCACTCCTAATCGCTAAATCCCATGAAATCTTATACGTCTAGTCTCTTACGTGAATGAGCTCAATAATATTATTTGATAATTTACGGTAATGTGTTAATAATTTCACACATAAGTCGCTCCTGAGTATAAGTCGCACCCCCGGCCAAACTATGAAACAACGGCGACTTATAGTCAGAAAAATACGGTACTATGGCTAAAAGTACACAGATAAGACATGTAGCAGTAAAACACACATTGTTAAAGATAAAACACAACTTGTAGCAATTTGTTACAAAATTCAGTTTTTTCACTTGCATTAGTTTACGCAATGTGGGCCGGTTTGGACTCCACTAATAATTGGCAACCAGCTGCGTGCCGTGCGTATCTACTTATCTATATGTGCACAGCAGGTGCACTGGTTAACTACATTACCTTTAAACTTATGATGCAAGTCTGGATGCTTGTTATGTAAAGGTTTTAAATCTTCCGTATTTAAAGCGTCACCTTGATCGATAGTTTTGAAGCCCAGATATCTCCGTATTGCACTTCCCGCACCCTCTTTATTAATCACTAGAATTGCCTTTATTTGGCATTTTTCCTTCCCGTGGTGTTTCTGCTTCAGCTCTCTGTTAGTGTGTGCGCGCTCACTCACTCAACATGCTACTCAGCTCGGCAACGTCACCGCAGCACGGCGGCCTGCGGGTGAAAAAGATACCGGTGTTTTTCAAAGGTAGTATGGTACCATTTTCAATTCCTTGGTACCGCTGTACTTTATTAGTACCCGTATACCGTACAAGCCTAATTACAATTGAGTACCGCTACAGCCCATGCTGACCACAGCTGAGAAACAGATATTTTTTGGTAGCCCACTATGGGGCGCTCACTGCCCAACAATGGGCGCTAGCCCTATGGTTAAGAATTACTGCTCTGGATGAACACAGGACAACATTAGACAATCAGATAGGTAGCAAAGTTGTATTTTTTTTGTGATACTTTTCAGAAGTAACAGCGAGAATACTATCGGGCTTCGATCTCCTGGAAGTTTCCAGCAAGAAAGACCTCACCAATCATCACTGCCGCCTCCAGGGCGCCCTCTACCACAGTGGACTGACAGAGAACCTGGTAAACTTTGCTCTTATCAACTGCAAGTAGTAATGTTTCAATTCTGTCGTATTATCTTTGTCTATGCTTTGTTGTATTGGAGTTTGTTAGATTGTGTGCGTATGTATGGATGGATGTATGCATGTATGGAAGTATGGATGGATGTATGTATGGATGTATGGATGTATGCATGTATGGAAGTATGGATGTATGTATGTATGGATGGATGTATGTATGTATGTAGGTATGTATACGGATGGATGGATGTATATATGTATGTATGTATGTATGTATGTATGTATGTATACAAATGGATGGATGAATGGATGTACTGTATGTAGGGATGTATGTATATGGATGTATATTATGTATGTATGTATATTATGTATGTATGTATGTATGTGTGTATGTATTTATGTATGTATTTATGGATAGATGGATGGATGTAATTTCGCCACACCTAGTGTGTGTGTGACAATCATTGGCACTTTAACTTCATGTATGTATGTATGTATGTATGTATGTATGCATGTATGTATGTATGTGTATGTATGTATGGATGGATGGATGTATATATGGATGTATGTATATATGGATGTATATGGGTGTAGCTGCCTCTGGAAATGGTACTGAAAAAATGTATCCTGGTTTCAGACAATTTCAATCAGGCTGGACCTCGTGTTGGACCGTGGGAAAGAATCCCACAGAGGTCGGAGCGCCCTCTGCCACAGTGGACTGACCCAGAACCTGGTAATGTTTCTAGTACAGGACAGTTGATGAGTTAAACTGTAAAACTTGAACTTGACAAATGTAATGATTGTAATTTGTATTTGGAAAGTAGCAAGAACATATTATCAGTGTAGTGAGGCAGAGCCATTTACAAATATGTATTTTTAAATATTGTAACATTTAAATAAATGTAGCAAATAAGTCTTAGTTAACAAAAGTGAATTATTCTCTTCTTTTCCTGTTACCCTCTTAAAGAGCAGCCTGTACTGTGTTAACATTGATGAGAGATTATGAAATTGAATTGAAATAAAAAACCTCCTAAGTGTCTCACCTGGAAGGTAGTGAGAGGAGTTATTTATTTGCTCAACACTGAATTTGGAATCTAGATGTTGTTGTATTAGATTGTGCAGGTGTACCTAATGTTGTGTCTGTCCATATGCCCATCCTTGTATCCAATCAGAAGACATTCCTCCTCCTAGCTACTACACCCCCAAAAAGGAAGCAGCGTACCGGCGTGAAGTTGGCGGCGCCCACGGCCGAGCAGATGTGTCGGAGCAGACGGATGTTGGCAGGAACACGGTCAGTGGCAAAAATATACTTCTCACCACTTGGCGCTCATTCATTACATGTGTCCCCTCCGCCCCACAGGACATTTTAAACCACGTTTTGGATGATCTGGAGACCTTCATAGGGAAAGTGTTTGCTGCCACAGACGTGACTCCCCCCCAGCAGAGCGACAAGGGCAAAAAGAAAGGCGTGTTTAAGAAGAAAAGCTCCAGGAGCACAGGTGAAGTCTTTGCTTGTGGACACGGCGCATGTTGTGATGGTTGACGTGTTACATGCTTTGTGTCCAGCTGCCCCTCTGCCTCCCACTCAGGAATTTGTCTCCTGTCTTCAGAAAATAAAATATGGATTTAACCTGTTGGTAAGTGCACATGCTCCCTCTGACTGCACTGCATGGATCCTGTGTATAAGTGGAAATACGTTACAGGGACAGCTGCACGGCTCTCTGTCCAACCCCAGCGCTCCTGACTATGTCCACATCTTATTTACCAGTTTAGCCACAGTAAGCGCTTCCCTCTCTGGATTTCTTAGCTCCCTGCCGCACAAAAACCATCAAATAAACTTCATTTGCCGCCCAGATCCTGCCTCACTACCACGCACAGCTGCCGCCCACAGTGGTCTCCCCCTTGCTGACGGAGGCGGCCCTGAGGCTGCTCAGGCAGGTGGTCGGCCCCGAGGAAGACCAGCTGTGGAGGTCTCTGGGAGACAGCTGGAACATCCCCAGGTATAGAGACACAAGGAGAGGAATGATTTCATTATTGGTCAAGAATAATAACAATGTAGGACGACCCCTTTTCTTCCACACTTTGTCTATCACAGGGGTCGGCAACCCAAAATATTGAAAGAGCCATATTGGACCAAAAATACAAAAACAAATCTGTCTGGAGCCGCAAAAAATTAAAAGCCATATTACATGTGTCATGAGATATAAATTTATTTAAGAGGACTTAAAGGAAACTAAATGAGCTCAAATATAGCTACAAATGAGGCATAATGATGCAATATGTACATATAGCTAGCCTAAATAGCATGTTAGCATCGATTAGCTTGCAGTCATGCAGTGACCAAATATGTCTGATTAGCACTCCACACAAGTCAATAACATCAACAAAACTCACCTTTGTACACTCATGCACAACATTAAAAGTGTGGTGGACAAAATGAGACAGAAAAAGAAGTGGCATAAAACACGTCCTAGAAAGTCGGAGAAAGTTATGTAAACAAACTATACGGTGAGTTCAAGGACCGCCAAAATTAGTAGGACAAAACGGCGCTCGCCAAATACTCGAATCAGTGAAGCGTGTTTAATATAAACAGTGTGATTTATAACAATTAGGGAGGTTTGTGTCATGTTTGTCCTCCTACAGAAACCATACTAAAACAAAAAAATTGATTTTTTTCCCCTCATCTTTTTCCATTCTTCATACATTTTTGAAAAATCTCCAGAGAGCCACTAGGGCGGCGCTAAAGAGCCGCATGCGGCTCTAGAGCCGTGGGTTGCCGACCCCCGGTCTATCAGAACAATTACATAGCATATAGCAATAGAAATATCAACGTCAACATCTATTCCAGAGCAGCTTGTTTATTCTTTTTTCATTTAACCAGGGAAAAAAAACCCCACTGAGATTAATAACTTCTTTTACAAAGAAGTCCTGGTTTAGAGGTAGCAAAGTGACACATAAAATGACATTTGCCATCACATCACTCATTAAGATGTCAGGATGGACTCACTCTGTCACATCAGTCTTCTTATTTGCTCATTGATATCGTTATGGTCAAATTAGCATCCTAAGTCCTCTGTTCTCTGATAACTTAAGCTTGCTAGTAAGGTAAACATGCTTCACTACACGCTGTAGGCCGCCAAGCTATTGAATGTAAACAAAGTTAGATAGATAGATATATAGATAGTAATTTGTTGATTCCTTCAGGAGAGTTCCCTCAGGAACATTAAAAGGTGAGCGGGTCGATACAATACCAAGTATTGGAAGGAAAATGTAATTTCAGTTCTTATGTGTCTTGTACATGTTAAGAATGGACAAAATAAAGCTGCTGTCTGTCATAGTGTTGGTATATGGTCGACATTACAGTGGTGAAATCAATATTTTTTATAATGAAAAACTCTTTCGTCCTTTTTGTTATCGTTTACAACCCCAGTCTCTGGATATAGGAGGGCTATAAGGTAAAAAACAACTAAAGGATTTAATTTAGAGCCAATAGTAGGCAATAATTAAAATGTTTAATTGAAAACGTTACACTGTTATCCCGAGTTTTTGTCGGATTATAATTGTGATCAAAAATGTAATCATTAAATTATCTCAAAACATTAAAGTACTGTATCTGTATCAGCATCTTGAATGTATAATTGACTGTATTTACATTATTCACATGTGAATAATGCTGTATAATAGACTGTATTTATATTATTCACATGTGAATAATGCTTTATAATAGACTGTATTTATATTATTCACATGTGAATAATGCTGTATGATAGACTGTATTTATATTATTCACATGTAAATAATGCTGTATAATAAACTGTATTTATATTATTCACATGTGAATAATGCTTTATAATAGACAGTATTTATATTATTCACATGTGAATAATGCTGTATGATAGACTGTATTTATATTATTCACATGTAAATAATGCTGTATAATAAACTGTATTTATATTATTCACATGTGAATAATGCTTTATAATAGACAGTATTTATATTATTCACATGTGAATAATGCTGTATGATAGACTGTATTTATATTATTCACATGTAAATAATGCTGTATAATAGACTGTATTTGTATTATTCTCATGTAAAAAATACCTACGTGTTTATTGTGAGCGAACTGTGGTGCTGAATTTCCCCTAGGAATCAATAAAGTACTTTCTATTCTATTCTATTCATTGGTATGACCTATACTGCCCCTGTAACTACTTGGTATTGGATTGATGCTCAAATTGTAGTATTGCCCAAAACTAATGTGAAGTATTGAAACAGCAATACATTTTAACAGACGTGTAGATAAAACATGTTACAACAGTAAGTAACCAGATATTAACAGGAAAAGAACAAATAGTGACAAGAAGAAAAAGCTCTGACTATCATGACCCCACGCTTGGTTGAGATTACATTAACATTAATAACCACACAAACATGGCCGCCCCTCCATACTTGCTTGAATAATTTTTACCGCAAAAGTATTCCGAGCACCTTCCTGCTCCGTCATTGTTGAGAACATAATGTCAAATGTTCCAGAGTGTTCTGTGTCTCCTGTGGTGCATATCATGAGTACTGGTCTTTGAAGACAGGTGTACAGTTTGAGTTGTGTCAGGAACATTCGTGTTTTGAATTTGTTGTGTTGCACACATTCATTTATTGTTGACACATTTATTTTTCCATGATTTTGTTTAGATACAAAGCATGCATAAAAAAAATCAAAAATCAAAAACATGCATCTAATCAAATTCCAGTTTGAATAAAAGTATACAAGTGGTTTCATTTTCCCAAAAAATTCTGCTTACAGTTGTTGGAAGGTTTCCCACTTGTTTTTCTGAAGAAGGGTATGTTAATCTGAAGCTCTTTCATAACAGCTAGTTCATCTTGCGATATGAAGTGATATGTTGCACTTTATGACTGTCAGTCACATGAGGACACACCTGATGTATGGACTGCTGATATTGCTGAAAGGTCTGCAGTCAAAGTGCAACCATTAGGCTTTTATTAATATTATTCATACAGTAAAACATTGATCAATTATTCAGTATTTACTAATGCTTTAAGAATGTGTAATTATGTGTACTTGTAAAGTGTTACCATATTTTATAGGAGGTCTTTTGTAAAAAAAAAAACCACAAACCTATTGCTTCGGTTTTAAGTTATGACAATAAATAATAGATAATTGGACTCCTCACGATTTGATTCCCATTCTTGGGGTGACGATTCATATCAGTTCCTGATTCAACACCATTCTCCAAATATATATTTTTATATATATTGTATATAGATTATAATAAAACCTTTTCAAAACAGATTACAGGTTACAAAAACTCATAACTGCAGACATATGACACAATGACACAAACACAGTGTTGGCCTAAAAACGTGTTTAAAAAAAATATAGTTTTACAATTTTTTTTTTTTTAAGTCACAGGATTTTAATCATTCTAATAAAAACAAATTGAGCAACTCCAACCCAATCCCTGCTTTACAATACGAAGGATAGACATTTACAAAGCAGTTGTGAAGACAAATTCAATACTTTTTAAATACAATACCACAAAAAGGAACTAAAATAATGAAAGCAACATTATCAATAATATCAAAAATTGTTGATTATTTTTATTCTAAAATGGATTCTTACAAAGAAAAATTGCAATTCTTGAAAATTTGTGACTTGGATGTGAAATTTTGGAGCAGTCTTAATAAGAGTACATATTTTAAGGGGTGATATAATAGACTATTCTCAAACTGTGGTACCTGGGCTCTATCTAGTGGCATGTCAAACAATCACTTGATTAAAGTACAGTGTTTTATTTTCCTATATTCAAACTGTGTTATGTTACAGTGGCCCATATAACCTGTGTTGTTTTTAATGAATATTTAAGCCTACTACGCTACTGTATTTTAATGTTGGTCATTATATTGGTACTTGGAGAGCCAAGTTTTTTCTCAAGTGGTACTTGGTTAAAAAAGTTTGAGAACCCATCCATTCATGCATTTTTTCTACTGGACTTGTATTTACATAGTAAGAATTGTGGTGGAAGAAGTTGTTCTCCATCTGTTTTTACATGTGACATGTGTTGGCTCTCATGTAACAAAGAGGTGTGGTGGCAATGAACTGCCAAAATGAATATTTAATCACAGTTCCTCCTTTTTAGTCGATCCTTGTGTGCCCCGCTGTCACATCACAGGTCTCGGTGGCCCGACGATGTCCCGCCTTACCTCCCCGAGTTCTATAGCAGCTGGCAGCCACCTGCGCCCCACAAGCCTGCCCAGCTTCCTTACCAAAACGACCATGTGAGCAGGACCAACAGCCAGCGTTACCCACCCGGGGAACCCCCCGGGTACACCCGAGAAGGCAGCGAGCTCATGCGAGTCATGTATGACATTGTGGCTCGAAACAACCGTGAGCTCACCGCCATGAAGGGTGATGTGGTGGAGGTGAGACGTCTTGTTTTGGCAGCATAGATGTGGATGTGAGCATCATCATCTGGTGATCTCCTACAGGTGGTACAAAAGTCTAAGCAATGGTGGCTGGTACGCAACCAGCATGGGGAGCAAGGCAACGTTCCTCAGAATGTTCTGGAGCCCATCAGGAGGGGGATACCAGTGGAGGACATGGTGAGCTCACTGCTTGCTCTGCTCAAGAATCCTTGATTTTACTTCAAGTGTGTTTCATTGCACCCGACAGCGATCGTCCCGCGGGCCGGCGTCTCTAAACATGATGTCCTCGCCTGCAGAGGTGCGAGCATGGCTGCAGCACAGAGGCTTCTCCAAGATGTGAGTGGACCAATCCAGATTCATTCTAATAGTGCTGAACGTCCTGTAAACGTGCCACCTTTGGAGCAGCACTGTCGCCAGCCTCGGGGTGCTGACGGGTAATATGCTGCTGCAGATGAGCAAGGACGAGATGAGGATTGTGTGTCCAGAGGAAGGAGCAAAGGTCTTCTTCCAGCTGCAGGCCATCAAATCAGCCATTGCAGTAAGTGTTTACACTCAATACAAATGCATCACAGCAGCAATGTTTGACTCTTTGTCCCCCTGCAGCTGGCCAGTGAACCCTCAGGCCTGTATGATGGACGCTACTAACGACCACACTTTCTTCTCCATGGTCATTCTGTGGACATTTCTTTCCATTTACAATTATTTATATAGCAAACAAACTTGTTTTGTTGTGTACAATTATTAAAAGCATGTTAATAAAATGTACTCATTTAATCTTAAACATACATTGAAATGCTTTCAAGCTTTTTTTCAGTTATATATTTTCAGTATTTCAAGTTAATTGTGAGAAAGAAGTGAAAATAAAGACGCAAACTGAGAAATATTTTAACTTTAATGTGCTCAATGTCAAAAAGTAAATTAAGTGCTAGAAATCCAGTCTCAAATCAGCTGTGCCACCTTTTGGAGACAAAATAATAGAACTAAAATTGGTGTTCAACCCAGAATGAAACCACAGCCATTGAGCAATGACAGCTCATCACTTCTTTACTCCTTCTTGTTGCCCCATTTGGCCATCTTGTTGTTGACCGGGTTCTTCAGGAATCTTTTAGACTTCATGTAGTCCGCAATCTTCTCCTGAGACTGCAACGGCAATAAAACGTCAGAATAATTATTAAACATATTGCCTGTTGTGATGCACCGAGAGGAGGAAGAGAGAAGGACTTGGCATTTCCTAAAAGACTGCTCTCACCTCAAAACGAGTAAGGAGGTCTTTGAGGTTCTTGAATTTATCCAGGCACGTGCTGTGAAACATCCTGTGTTGGTCCAACAACTCGTACATGATGAAGTCCACAAATGTGATCTTGTACCCAGAAAACCATTCATATTTAGTTAAAACTTGTTATTTTCCAGTATCTAGCCACCAAAAAAAACTACCTTGTCACCAGCAAACCACTTCTTGTCCCCCAAGAAAGTGGAGAACTGCTGCAGTACATTAGGGAGCTTCTCCAGGTAACCTGGCTTTATCTTGTCCTGACGGAGAGAGAATTATGTGACTTTTAAATCAGATTCATTTATAGGGGTGTCCAATATTCATTATTGGTTGATACAGATATTAATCCCATCATAGTAAATACTTCTTTGTAGTATGGAATGTTAGAAAAGGTCAAGTGAATTTTTTCAGGACAATGATAGGTTTTAGAGATTGGCCGATAGTTTTTTTGTTCCAGGACCGATACCCATTATTAGTCGTCAAGGAGGCCAATAACCGACATTTGGAGCCGATATACATTTGTAGTAAAAGTTATTCAAACATAAATAGTATATGTCAGTAAGCAGCTGGAAAAAGCTTTAAGTTGTTTTTTTTGTTACATTATTTTTTTAGGAAAGTAGCGACATAATGTTGAGGTTAGTTTAGCACCAAACAACATCAGGGGATTTCACAAACACTAGTGATGGGTTGATGAGGCGTCATGAAGCGTTTCGACACATTGCAAAACTGTATTAATATTGTGTCACTAAATACTGACATCTGCTGGACATTAAAAATCCCTACAGGCAACATATGGACCGACTCAACTGACACTGATTTTATGACCTAGTATATACAATAATATAAACCAAGTCATTGTATTTCATTTAGGATTATTTCATATCTTCATTTAAATAAAAATATATTTTCATCTTTTTTAGATACAGTCAATAAATAATGTGAACATGTATCATAACATGGAAATCTAAGAAAACGTGTTGTGAATGAGGATGCTTGTGGACTGGGATTTTTTTTAATTTTTTTTACACATTTTTATTTAAAAAAAAAAAAACAGTTTTTCCAAAGTATTACATTTTAGACGATTTCTCTTCTTAGTTATTATTTCTCCGGCTGTAGAAAAGACCCGCTCACAGGGCACAGAGGAGGCGGGAGTGCGACACAGTTCGTGTTATCGGTCATGTGACCTAAACAGCTCATGATCGGTCACGTGACTTTCTAAAAGCGGTACGCGCACCGACACAGGGTTTTGCTCTATGAGCTCAACGCATGCGCCGATGCATCTGTGTTGCCGGACCCATCACTAACAAACACCTTTATTACCTGTGTCTAAGAGGAGCATCAATATTTGCATTTCAAAAAATGGGAAATTTCTAAAGAAAATTGGTAAAAATATGGGATTTTTCTACATCACAATTACTCGCCATCTACTCAATTGTATACAATTTTACAGCAGTTTATGGATTTGATACATTGTAAGGTTTCCTCATAAGGAACCCTGAAATATTACGGACATTTAAATAAAATAAATTATATTCTTCTTATAGCTTATAGATGTGACGTTTTTCAGGCAGGCTGACATTTCTTCCTGGATGTTACAGAAAGTATAAGAATGCTGCCTCTTCTTTAATTCTATAATAAATCTCCTATTAGTAAATATATTTACACAAAGTTGGGATTTTTGGCAGTGATATCTTTTCTGTCATCTTAATGTCCATCCATGTACGCCGCATTGTTATTTGATGGAATCACGTAACATTTTTTGGGGGGGAATTTTGCCCATCGTTCACAATCATAAAAAACATGATCAAGAAAGTTTTTGTTTTTAATGCATTCTAAATATAAAATAAATGCTAACAAAAATCTGAGTGTGTGCTTTTGTGTGACCACCATGTTTACCTTTTATAAGTGACTTCACTAAAATACTTATTGGGGGACATTTAGATACACCAATTAAGTACAAGTGAACATGCTGCAGGACTGCTTGTATCAAAACTTCTATCTGAGATTTTACATGATAGCTGATACCAAACTTATTTTTTGCCCATATTGGACTGATACCCAATATCAGTATCGGATCAGGACACCCCCATTCATTTGTAAAGAGCATTACTCACAAAGTCGGAGTAACACAACATCACAAAACCATTCCTGAAGTCCATGGCCTGGTTCTCCAAGATGTCCACACGGGTCTTCTCATCCTCCGTCTCACCACCTGGGACCAAATTTAAGACGGGGTGTTAGCTGTAGCGGTAGTTCAATTCACTTCTCTTTATTTACAAAACAGTATAAAAGCCCATACACTTAATTGTATAATATTTGTAAAATTAAACTCCCAAGAAGCTGTAATAGCTTATAAGCGGGGGCCCCAATACAGTACAAGTAAGATAAAGTACAACAATAATAACATTTCACATGCTTACATTCAAAACATTTTATACAGTCACACATCTTTACAGTTTTTATTCATACTCTCTTGTTCATTTTCTGGTAGTCTTACACATGGTAATTTTGCCAATAATAAATCAATAAAATGATATATGTGTGTATATATATATATATATATATATATATATATATATATATATATATATATACACACACACACACACACACACTACAATAATAAATACCTCATGTTACAGTTGAACAATAATACATATTTTGGTTAGTGTGATGGTTTTTGGGGTTGATGGTGTGGTATAATGTAGCAACAATATGTGCTTCAATAGTTTTTTTTTTCCATTCTAGATTTGTTTGTTTTTTTATAGAGGTTTATTTGAAATAGGGACAGATACAAAAACAGACATCTGAAACAGTTATCCGATGCATGCATCACAGTGTTTGTAGACAAAGCTAATTTACAACACTTGTCCCAAACAACAACACAGATCAAACATCATTAAAATAGGAAAATAAAAAATAGAAAGAGTTGATAATAATAATAGTAATAATACAGACAAAGTGCAAACTAGATAAAAGCCAATAATAATAATAATAACACAGACAAAGTGCAGACTAGATAAAAACCAATTAGTAAAAATGAGTAAAAACTAAACATGGGAACACGATTGTTGCTCAACTAGCCATAATTTTGTTTGTTTTTTGAAAGTGACAAGTGCAGGTATACTTTTCAAAGTGTCCGGTAAAGAGTTCCATAGTTGTGGTCCTTTTATTGAAAAGGCAGTCTGGGCAAAAGATGTTCTACGGAATGGAACACAACAGTTGCCTTTTGACACTGCTCGGGTGGTAGATCTGGTACCACTTTGCAGTCTTGTAATTGCCTTGCAGAGCAATTGGGGAGCAGAGTTATGCAAGCATTTAAAAACCAGTTTGACTGTGTGTAACAAAAAAAAATTGGTAAAACTTAAAATATTGTATTTGGTTAAAATTTGGCAATGATGATATCGTATACTCTTCTTGTCTAGAACTTTCAAGGTGCGGTTATAAAGACACTCAATTTTCTTGATTGATGACTGGTGTGCCTGGGACCATGTAGTTAAGCCATAAGATATGTGTGACAGAATCATTGCATTCATAAAAGTAAAAGCACAGCTAAGAGTTAAGCAGTGTCTTATAATCTTGTGTGATTGGACTGTCAAGTTCGTTCCAGATATTTGGGCCTTTGCACGTTATACTAAAGCTTGTGCATTTGAGTTTATGGCGTTTTGCCCTTTAGCCAATGTTTCCTGCTCATGTGGAAGGGGTTATAGGAATGAGCTCACAGAGAGATCATTCAGTTTATATACCACATTATACATCAGGCATGTGTTATGTAAGTTACTCTCGGTGAGTTTCAGGAGCTTCATCTTGTGACAGAGTGGATTTGAGGGAGCATTAAAGTCTGCCCATGTTATGGCTAGTATTTCCATAGTAGTTCTGTAGTTCCATCAATGCATGTTTTAAACACTGAAGGGCAGAAGGTCCACAGCACAACCACAAAATATTGCTGGATTTGTGGAATGTTCTTCTAAGCACAGCATGTCAAACCCTCAAACACGAAACAAAAACATGCTTTATATCAAAGAAGTAGCAGGAAAAGCAAGCACATGTTCAAAACAATAGAATGCAGTGGAAGTTGATTTTCTTCAAAGTCATTAAATGTGGGATTATGCAATATTTGGGGGGAGGAGAGTTGCGCAGTTCATGTCATTTTTACTTTCTTGGGACAATTAGTCCAAAAGAGCAAACTCACATTCAAGCAGTGTCTCAATACTTTTGTTCAGCACGACTTGTTTATTTTGTTAAGGTAGTGACAAATGATCTAAAATCAATAGATAAGCGTTCATTCAAGGTGAAATTTGAGCGTTATTCTTATACACTTGTCAGACCAACAATTGTTGAAAAAAACTGCGCCCCATCTGTGACATCAATCAACTTTACCTTACGCCAAAGTTAAAGGTGTAAGTATTTTTAGGTCTTAATATTTTACCAGCAGGTAATGTTTACACTTAAAACCAAGGAATGTTAAAAAAAATGTTTTTATGTTGATCACCTTTGCCTTACATTACTTAAGATTAGGTGTTGAACTTATTTTTACACTTGCATGAGTGTTAAAGTTGATTTATATAATATATAATATATATATATATTTTTTATCTGTTGTTTGAAACCACTAATGTGACATGCTAATTGGTGGTGTTTTTGGTAATGTTTTTTATTTATATTTTTACTTTGAACCAGTGGCATACACCAGCAATTATGATGTTAGTTGACCTTGAAACTTTGTTAAAGTTTTTAGGATTTCAACAGTTTGACACTACAATTAATCTCTGTATTTGTTTCAAAATATGAACATATTAGAGGTTGACCAACCCTAACAGGACTGATTGTGTTCTGCCACAGAGTTCCAACGTACTGTAGGGTTATTATGTAGATCAGGGGCCGTACTTATCAAGCTTCTTAGAGTGCCATTTTACACTTAAGTCCTGAGAATTTGCGAAATTTAGTCCTACTCTCAAACTTAAGAATAAAAGCTTTTTATCAACGTTCTTAAGTCTAAGAATCACTCCTACTCTCCACGATATTTAAGAGACCTTCAGAGGTGTCTTAAGTGGTTAGGAGTTGCCAGCAGGGGATGGCACTGAGGCGAGAGAGACGTGCGCGAACGTTCAGGGAACGGAACAATGTTTTTGTTTTTTTTGATGACGAGCAGCTGATCAAACGGTATCGTTTAGACAGAGCGGATATTATTTTTGTCACAGATTTAATACTTTTCGATTCCTTGTTGATTTCTGCATGTGTCTGCAGTGGGCTAGTATATATAGAGCCACCCACACCAGTTTCAAATTAGTTGCCTAATTAATGAATTGGAAAGAAAATGTTATGAGAGTAGCGTATGTGTGTGGCCGTGAGGTGAGTGACGTCAGTGAGTGTAGTTTATTGTCAAAATATACACTCCCATTGTCCACTTAAATATTTCCAGGATATTTCTTTATTCTTAGACAACGGATTCCCTTCCGTGATTGGTCATTTCTATGGACACAGAAATTACGTCACCTAAAATTCCGTTTACGGCACATAGTAATGTCGTAATTCAGCTCTGAGTGTGACACTTAAGATTCAGTCCTACACTTCGCTGAAAGTGTGAGTAAGACGCTTGATAACTAACTTTTAAGTGCAGCTTTCAGCCAAGAATTTATTTACTCTTAAGTCAACTCTTAGCAGACTTCTTAGGAGTAATTCTGAGAAGCTTGATAAGTACGGCCCCAGTAATCTGGACCAAAATGTATTCAAATACATTTTACTAAAGGTTTGCGTGTACCGTATTTTTCGGAGTATAAGTCGCACTGGAGTATAAGTCGCATTTTTTGGGGAAATGTATTTGATAAAACTCAACACCAAGAATAGACATTTGAAAGGCAATTTAAAATAAATAAAGAATAGTGAACAACAGGCTGAATAAGTGTACGTTATATGACGCATAAATAACCAACTGAGAACGTGCCTGGTATGTTAACGTAACATATTATGGTAAGAGTCATTCAAATAACTATAACATATAGAACATGCTATACGTTTACCAAACAAACAGTCACTCCTAATCGCTAAATCCGATGAAATCCTATACGTCTAGACTCTTACGTGAATGAGCTAAATAATATTATTTGATATTTTACGGTAATGGGTTAATAATTTCACACATAAGTCGCTCCTGAGTATAAGTCGCACCCCCGGCCAAACTATGAAAAAAAAACTGCGACTTATAGTCCGAAAAATACGGTACTAAAAAAACAAAAACGGATCTACTAAATGTGTGCAAATTGGATTGTGTTTGTTAAGTGAGTAGTATAAGGCGTGCAATCCATTTTGTGTGTCTTCATTAATATGCAAAATATATGCTGATCATCGAAAAGGCCCACAATACTGGGAGGAGAAGACGTAAATGTAATTATTTAGCATGCGCAATGTAAGTTATCAACACTCATCGCAGTTTTGCGAGCAATATTTTGCAAATGTATTTAGCACACGCAAACAGAGTTCCACACAAGGCTGCAGGATCAGTGCTTGCGCTGCAAAGACAGACGACAATCCTCTGTCCTACGTGTGTGTGTGTCAACATTTTGTACGGTCATAAATTAAAATATTACACATATCGTCTACTCAGCAACATTCTTTCATAATTTTAGAGCTGCATGAGGACTTAAAAGGGAACTGCACTTTTTGGGGGATTTTTGCCTATCGTTCACCATCATGGAGAGACAAGAGGACAAAAGGGTTTTGTTTTTTTGCATTCTAACATGTAAAAATCAGCTCGTTCTAGGTAGCTAGCAATACAGCTAATAGGAGAAATCAATTGTACCACAAAATCACTTTAAAAGTGCATTAAAAAAAATGGCACCAATACTTAATTTACGTTTTGTAACCTTATTGTAAAAGCGAACACTGAGGAACTCTTTTTTCTAGCGTACTAACACATCGGCATGCTATAGTATTAGCGGTAGAAGCTAACTACAACAAGAGATAAAGCTAGCTTCTACGCCAGCAAGAAACGTGTTTGCGTTGGTAGTGCACAACACAATGCGATAGGACACCAATCTGTACTGATTGAAAAACATGAACAATCATATTACAGTATCTGTAAAGTATTAGCCCACATTTCATGTTTTGTTTGTACACAGTTAGCCAGACAGTGTGTGTACTGTAGTTGTAATAACAGGCATAACGTGCCGTGTGTGTCATGATCGATATAAAGTGCGACTCACTCGATGGACAGTTAGTTGTCTCTTGGGTCTAGCTGGCCGGGGACGTTTTTTCTGGTTTGTTTGGGGTAAGCACGCCATTTATGTCGAAATTGCATGTCTCCAAATTCCACATTTGTAGCTTCAAGTGGCTTATACCTCACTCTATCAGCTTCCAACCTTTCACTCTTCCTTCGTGCTTGCTTCTAGAAGCAGCATTTTATCCTCCTTTCATTCAAGTTTAAAAATATATGTTTGTGAATGCTCATTTGTCCAAAAATAGTCATCTTCATTGTTTTCTGCCTAATCTACCATGATTAGAACACACACAAGAGATTTATATCCCGAAGTAGGAACACACTGGAAGTCGGACGTGCGCTGCTATGGAAACTGAAATCAATGGGCGGAAGAAGTGATTAAATGATCAAAATATGGTAAATCTTAAACATATTGCATATTGTTATGAACGTGTCTGTTACTACATTATATATAGACTTGAAGTGTGCATATAAAATGTTAATGAAAGGTTTTGAAGCTGTTTTAGAGGGTTTTGAAGGCTACAACGGTGACTCCCATTAGCCACACCTTCCAAGCGCTTTTTATCATTTTTTTTTTAAAAAAAAAGAAGAAAAAAAAAGACGTGTGTTCTTGTCTTTCATAATGATTGTGAACGACAGGCAAAATTCCCCAAAAATGCAGTTCCCCTTTAAGGGCCTGATTAAAGTATTTTGGTGTCCTTTTTTTTTTTTAAATTACGTTAGTTTTTTTCCACAAAGAATATATACTAAAATATTTATAACTTCTTTAAGTATGCATTTTTTTGGCGTGTCAAACGGAGTGAGAAGAGCCTCTCCATGGTGATGCCCTGTATAGTACACTCAAAATACTAATTTTGAGTGCACCACTTTACAATTGCACACACAGTCTTAGTAAATCACATGCAACACACCCACTAATAGTACACACTATCTTATGGACTGCACACGCTGTTTACCACATGGTGTTTAGATTTTAGTAATCTTAGTGTGCACATACGGTTCGATTGTCTTGGATAATTAAGCATTTCAAACAAAAATCATATCTGGGTTTAATAAATGTGTTATTTTTATATGGTACACTTTCACAAGCTGAGATGGAATTTTTCAAGTGCATTTCAAACTTACACATATTATGTTTGCGAGCAATGTATCTCATGATGGCGTTACTCTGCACGATCATCCTGTCTCCATCCTTCAAGTAGGGTAACTGCAGTCAAACATGCATCATATTAGAATGAATGAATGAATTAATTAATAAATGAATGGGTCATCACTAATCACTCACGTTAGGAAAGTCCATTCCAAGGCCGGACTTCTCATCTAGCCAGCAGCTTTTGTCAAAGCTGGGAGCTGGGCACATAGAAAGAAGAGAACAATACAAAGTAAGTAAGTGTGTACAGTAAAACTTGTCAAGCAGGCAGCTTCACCTTCGCCGCAGACATAATACTTGTCTTCATATGGCGTCCCAGTGTACTCCAACAACAGGCGGATAGGCTGGGCCAGCTGCATAGAAAATCAGAAAGGTTTGGAAAGTTTGCTTTTCTTGTTCAAAATAATTTCCCTGCTCATTCATTTGTTTACTCTTCTCTACATGTGCACACATGCATGGTAGCACTCTATTCGGGTGCGGTCTTCTCAAAGCAGTTGGCACAATAGCCATCGTGGTGCATATTCAAAATCTCACAGATGTCAAGCTTCAGATAGTGACCTGAGCAGGTTAATCCTGCTCACACAAGAGTCAACACACTTGGAAATGGCCTCGCCTGTAAATGCTATAGAAGACGTTTGTAATGGTGACTCAGCATTGTGAACAATAAAGGAGTTGGGGGGAAAAAATGTAAACAAAATATTTTTCATGACTGCCATCTTTAAGTTGATGTTAAAATACATGTTTGAAATTGTACAACTTGTTGAGGTGGATAATATTTTTTGTTTTGTTTTTTTGGTGCACTTCTTAATTACTTGTATTAGTACATTAAGTTGTTTTTTTCCCAAAACGTGTGAGATCATCAGAAATAAAACTGTTGTACTATGGAGAGGACATCCTTGGCTTTCCAGTGTACAGTGTGTGATTTGTTTTAATTTTTTCTCTCTCAAAATGGTTGCCAAATAATAAGTTAAGCATTATCAAGGTGGCACAATCAGTGATATTGTTGGACACTGCATAGAAAATAAGCACACACATTTTCTGACCAAAACGCACTATTATAATAATGATAATGATGGATTAGATTTATATAGCGCTTTTCTAGACACTCAAAGCGCTTCACAGAGAAGTGAGAACCTATCATTCATTCACACCTGGTGGTGGTAAGCTACTTTCATAACCACAGCTGCCCTGGGGTAGACTGACGGAAGCGTGGCTGCCAATTTGCGCCTATGGCTCCTCCGACTACCACCTATCATTCATCATTCATTCACCAGTGTGAGCGCACTGGGGGAAAGGGTGAAGTGTCCTGCCCAAGGACACAACAGCAGCAATTTGGATGTCAAGAGCCGGGGAGCGAACCTGCAACCCTCAGTTTTTCCTGGCACGGCCGCTCTACCCACTGTGCCATGCCGCCCCATTATTATTATTATTATTATTATTATAATAGATCATTTTTCCCAGCCAAAACGATAATTTCATTCAAAACAAATGGCAGTTTTAATTGTTCTGGATTTTAAGGCCCCGTTTACTAAAATAAAATTATTCAGGGTAAATCCCACCACACACACACACACACACACACACACACACACACACACACACACACACACACACACACACACACACACACACACACACACACACACACACACACACACACACACACGCACACACACGCACACACACACACACACACACACACACACACACACACACGCACACGCACACACGCACACACGCACACACGCACACACGCACACACGCACACACGCACACACTTTAAGACCCCGTCCCCCCCTCCGTCAGCCGGCGCAACGCGACCTAGTACGCATGTGCGGAAAATGCGCGCATCAGTCACCTCCAGTGTTGCTTTGTGTGCAAGTTCTTAAATTTAACTTAACTGAAGAATATCCAGTGTTGTGGTATTTCAAGTAACTGGAATCCAGTGTGCTGTAGGGCTCTACTGTGGAGAATCACCCCTGAGCCATCATAAATTAATAAAATTATTGGACACAAAAGTACACAATGTGACAAAGAACATTTGTCAACAATCAATCTCGGGATCTAGATATCTGGTCAGGACACGCTTCACTCTTTTGCCTTCACCTTCATTGTCCATTCCTTTTTGGTGACTTTATATACTCTGGACCTAGACGTTGAGCCCGCAACATACATGGCGGACAATAACTGATACAGTCTGCTTTGCCAGTCCAAAAGCATTCGCTGTTTTCCGTAGTTAGTCTTCCCTCGACGGCCAGGTAATACAAAGCACACGCTACCTTTTTTATCACATCCGCGGTAGCCCGCATTCTCGTTGACTCTTCTTCGACAAATGGACGAAGTTTTTCGGTAAGTAGAACCACAGCTGACCTCGACATACGAAAGTTTTCTTACCGTCTGAGAAGTGTTGTATCCCAAATAGCTGCAATCGCTTTCTCAAGGTATTCATGTGTGATTTCCACAAGCGTATGTACATGTAGAAGAATGAGAGACATGGGTATGTCTGGATGACTCGCCTCCATATTTCCAGTGTTACCTCAGAGTTACGAAACCGCTTTATTATGAAGCTGGCTGTGGCGCGTTCTTGCTGACGTCACTTCCGGTGTGGGGCGCGGTCTTTCTGGCGTCACTTCCTCTCCGAACTCAGTTTGTAAACGATCAATGAGTCCATACAAAGCTAAGAGCCGGAGATTCAAGAAATACACGGCACACTTACCCGTGTAAAAATTTGTCCGAGGAGGGGAACATAAACCATAGTTTAGTGTGGCTGAAACGGGGCTTAAATAATTATTACTTTAAGGGGTTATCTGTCTTAGTGTAGACATAGCCTTAGATAGATATAAGCACTTAACAATCTTTCATTCATTCACAGTCTTTTGTTTGTTTATTGACTGAGATAAGACTGAGGGTCTATTTAGATAACCAACGAATGCATGACCATATTTCTTAAGTATGGACAACATATAATTGAAATATAAGAAGAACATAGTGACATTAAAACTATTCTAAAGTTATTTGCCAACAGCATGTTGATAATAACACTAATTAGGTGGAGGTATGTACGTGCATGTATTCTATTGCGTTTTTTTTTTTCAATTTAAAAATTATTATTAGACTCAAATTCACCGCATTTGCTTTATTCAAAGTTTTAATTTAAAACTTGATAATTTGAGACGGCCAAGTGAGCTAGCTTTAGCATTAGCCCCGATAAATCCGGATATTATTACGACATAAACGCTAAGTGTGTTCACTCATACACTTTCTTGGCATTAATATCTGTTGCACAACAACACAGAAAAAGCAGAAACGTATAAGTTATTCTTATATAGTAATGTGTATTTTTTTTTAACTGATGTCGTTATAGCTCTAGTCGGCACAAAATAATATATTATCTATTCATTCCTGTTGGAGTTGTCGTATATAATAGAGGCATAAAACTCACCCCACGAATATCCCAGTAAGCCAGAATCATCTTCATGCTGAACGTGGGAGTTTGTGTGCAAATGCTGCACTTGTGTCGACTTGTTGGTTGTGTTGCTGCACAGCAAGCAAACAAGGCGACGTTTGTTCACTGGATACCGAACCAGATGGATAGGAGGGCTTCTTTTAAAGTCTCCAACAGGCCGGCGGGGAGTAGAGGTGGGCGGGTCACTTGTGTAGCGTAATCCGATTTTTTCGTTGGAATAATGGTGACAAAGTGACAGCAAGTTCAACTAGTACAGGGGTGTCCAAACTTTCGCCGCCGAGGGAGCTTAACAGTGAAAAATGAAAGCACGCGGTGGCCATTTTGATATTTTTCATTAGAAAAAACGTAACAATATATCTATTTTTTTTTTACCTTTAGGGCTCCTCTAAAGTTTCGTCACAGGGTCCCGAAAGTCATAAGGTTAAAATAGGTCGTGTATTTTTTTTAAACACTCTAGAACAGTGGTCCCCAACCACCGGTCCGTGGATCGATTGGTACCGGGCCGCACAAAAAATAAAAAAACAAACATTTTAAATTTTTAAATTTTTTAAATTTTATTAAATCAACATAAAAAACACAAGATACACTTACAATTAGTGCACCAACCCAAAAAACCTCCCTCCCCCATTTACACTCATTCACACTCATTCGCACAAAAGGGTTGTTTCTTTCTGTTATTAATATTCCTGGTTCCTACATTATATATCAATATAGATCAATACAGTCTGCAGGGATACAGTCCGTAAGCACACATGATTGTATTTTTTTATGACAAAAAAAACAAACAAAAAAGAAACACTCCCCCCCCCTGCTCCAGACCAGTGGTTCTTAACCTGGGTTCGATCGAACCTTAGGGGTTCGGTGAGTCGGGCTCAGGGGTTCGGCGGAGGTCAAGACACACCCGACTCATCGTGTATATAAAAACTTCTCCCTATCGGCGTATTACGGATACGGCAACAGCAGAAGTCACACTGATTTGCAGGCGTACGTGTAATTTGTTGTGAGTTTATGCACTATGTTGGTTTTGTTCTTTGAACAAGGTGATGTTCATGCACGGATCATTTTGTGCACCAGTAAAAAAAACATGGTAACACTTTAGTATGGGGAACATATTCACCATCAATTAGTTGCTTGTTAACATGCAAATTATATTGGCTTTTAACTAGTCAATATTAAGTACTTTATAATGCTTTATTCGGCATGGCCTTATTATAACCCTAACCCTCTAACCTTTCTGGGAAAAATTGGGATAAGCTCCAGCTCAGACGTAGATAAAGTATTTATGGCTGGACATAAAGCTGTACATAAAACATATATAGTTGTCTTGCATTTTTATCCACCTCTATGATTAAAAAATGGGTGTATTGCACAATATTGTACTGTAAAGATTAATACTGCAAAATACAAGCATATTCAGTGAGAAAGCTGACCTACTTTGACCACTTTAAACAATCCACTTGTTAAATGTCCTTAGTTTCAATCACATGTTTCACTGAGCCCTAAACAATGTTGACTAATTCTAATTCCATTCATCTTCATCTCATATTTTGTATTATAGTATTCTTACTCTGATGTGGAAAGCGACATAAAATATTATGCTCAAATAAAAAACACTTCACTGAAATAGTACCCATACAGTAAAAGTAAAAGTACAGGTCTAAAAAACAACTCGAGTAAAAAAAGAACTGATTTAAAATGCTAAAGTTACTATATATCTTTTAAGGAGTGTTAAAGTCATAAACCAAGTGTTTTTAAGGATGCAACACTGTTATGAATTAAAGTGCAAAAACTAAATGATCTTTCTGCAGCTTTTCTTCCCTTTATTTCAACTTATTAACTGATGAGATTGTAATTTTTAGCAAACTTCAACACTATCCCTAACCCCAGCTATTGAAACCCTAATATGAAACCCCAACATTATCTCAAAGGTTTATGTGAAACCGTAACCCCCATTTATCTTGAAACCACATATAAAGAGTTCAGGTGTAAAACACGATAAACTCCATTTCGCCGATTTTGAGCTGTGCGCACCACTGAATAGTTTACACCAGAAGTTCTTAAATGTTTTTCACCAAGTACTGCCTCAGAAAAAACTTGGCTGTCCAAGTACCACCATATGACCAACATTAAAGGCCTACTGAAATGAATTTTTTTTTATTTAAACGGGGATAGCAGATCCATTCTATGTGTCATACTTGATCATTTTGCGAAATTGCTATATTTTTGCTGAAAGGATTTAGTAGAGTACATTGACGATAAAGTTCGCAACTTTTGGTCGCTGATAAAGAAAGCCTTGCCTGTACCGGAAGTAGCGTGACGTCACAGGCTGAAGGGCTGCTCACATTTCCCTATTGTTTACAATGCAGCACGAGCGATTCGGACCGAGAAAGCGACGATTACCCCATTAATTTGAGCGAGGATGAAAGATTTGTGGATGAGGAACGTGAGAGTGAAGGACTAGCGTGCAGTGCAGGACGTATCTTTTTTCGCTCTGACCGTAACTTAGGTACAAGGGTTCATTGGTATCCACACTTTCTCCTTTTTCTATTGTGGATCACAGATTTGTATTTTAAACCACCTCGGATACTATATCCTCTTGAAAATTAGAGTCGAGAACGCGAAATGGACATTCACAGTGACTTTTATCTCCATGACAATACATCGGTGAAGCTCTTCAGCTACGGAGCTAACGTGATAGCATCATGCTTAAATTCAGATAGAAACAAAAGAAATAAACCCCTGACTGGAAGGATAGACAGAAAATCAACAATACTATTAAACCATGGACTTGTAAATACACGGTTAATGCTTTCCAGCTTGGCGAAGCTTAACAATGCTGTTGCTAACGACGCCATTGAAGCTAACTTAGCAACAGGACCTCACTGAGCTATGATAAAAACATTAGCGCTCCACCTACGCCAGCCAGCCCTCATCTGCTCATCAACACCCGTGCTCACCTGCGTTCCAGCGATTGACGGAAGGACGAAGGACTTCACCCGATCATCCTAGCGTCGGATAGCGCGTCTGCTATCCAAGTCAAAGTCCTCCTGGTTGTGTTGCTACAGCCAGCCGCTAATACACCGATCCCACCTACAACTTTCTTCTTTGCAGTCTTCATTGTTCATTAAACAAATTGCAAAAGATTCACCAACACAGATGTCCAGAATACTGTGGAATTTTCAGATGAAAACAGAGCTGTTTTGTATTGGATTCAATGGTGTCCGAATACTTCCGTTTTACTACTGACGTCACGCGCATACGTCATCATACATAGACGTTTTCAACCGAAAGTTTAGCAGGAAATTTAAAATTGCACTTTATAAGTTAACCTGGCCGTTTTGGCATGTGTTGCAATGTTAAGATTTCTTCATTGATATATAAACTATCAGACTGCGTGGTCGGTAGTAGTGGGTTTCAGTAGGCCTTTAAAATACAGTAGCGTAGTAGGCCTAAATATTCAGTAAAAACAAGGCAGAGGTTTTATTTAATATGTTTGGCCACTTTAACATTACACACAGTTTGAACAGCAACACTGTGTTTCAACATAGCAAAATAAAACACTGTACTTTAATAAAGTGATTATTTGCAGTACCACTAAATAGAGCCCGCGTACCACCACGTACACACCACGTACCATTCCCTACCAGGAGGCAAAATTAGATTTTCCGCAAAAGCTATCTTTCGCATATTACTGTCTGTTTTCCCGTGATAGTAACTAAATAAAGCATCAATAATGAGTAATTTTGAGCGGTCCGTGAGTAAGAAAGGTTGACACAGTGCAGTGGTAGAAATCCTGTCTATTGCCTGTATAGAATACGTGTGTAGCCACTACTCTTTCCAATGATGAACTGAATTGTGTGTTTACTCTGCTGTTGTTGTCTTGTGATGTAGCTGTCAATGTAAACACTGGACCCCCTTGTCTAGGGTTCACCCAAAAAGATGTTTGTTTGGGGTGAATTAATTCATTACAGTGAGAGAATAAGCATCCCTCTGAAATAAATTATCTGTTTTCACTCATTTTTAGGGGCAGGCTTGCACCATTCAGGATTAGTCTATTTTGCAAAGAAACCTTGTTTGGAGTTCTTTTGTTTATGCACCAAAATGTGTACAAAATTATCAAAATTCAATTTTTGTAGTAAATGTACATTTTTTTGAATTGGGTGTTTCATTTTGGTTGTTAAAAAAATTCAGTTGCAAACCAAAATATCGGGATGGCTGTTTCATATCGTATCTAATGATGCTCTCTACAATGGCACGGTAGATGATTTTCTACCGTGCCATTGTAGAGAGCATCATTAGATACGGGATCACCTCATGGTTTGGCAACCTAACCATTAAGCTAAAAAGCAAACTGGCCGGCATGCATAAAACGGCAATGAAAATCGTAGGGAGGAAAGAATATGAGCCTATACAGAGCATCTATGAGCAGGCAGTTAGGAAAAAAGCTAAGAAAATTATTTCCAACTCACAACACCCACTCTTCCCTGAATATAGAACCCTGCCATCAGGGAGAAGACTCCGGGTCCCACTATGCAAATCGAACCGCCTCAAATTATCATTTGTCCCAGCCTCCATTAAGCTGACCAACAAGGTGCAATAGAATGTTAATACATAGGTTAGCACTTTTTTTTTTTTTTAGCACATAGCACTTTAGAACTAAGCACTTTAGCACAAAGCACTTTATCTATGAGCTGTAGTGCAATGCACACTGGCACTTTATCTTATCTCCATACTGTAGATTTTATGCCTACATCAAAGTGCCATCTATGTCTATCAAGCTCCATGTTCTCATTTTAAATGTTAGTTGTCTGGTTGTAGTTGTGTCTGCGCTTGTGTTTTTGTTCTGTTGTTTTTGTGTATGTTAAGAAAGCAATGATGCACTGTGCCCAAGACAAATTTCCCCGCAGGGACAATAAAGTTGAACCTTGACCTTCACCTTGAATGAAAAGCTCCAAAACAACATTGATTTACCCAAAACAAGGAAAATGGAGATATCAGTTTTTGCGTCTGAAATCTTCACATGTAGAACACAATCCAGTTCACCCCTATGACCTCTTGGCAATATTAGCTTTTCAATTTAATTTCTACCCTGGACCACATCACAGAATACGTGGACGTCCACTGTTACAGCATGGAGAATTAGCTTGCATGGTAGAGCCATCACTTTGCATACAAGAGGTAGCGAGATTGATGCTCGCTTGCACCAAACATTATTTTCCCAAACTTTTTCATAGTGTAAAATAGTTTCAATAAACCCAAGCCTTAGGTTGAGACTGTAATACAAAACCCTTACCCTAATTGGAAACCCTGATATGAAACTACAACCTAAGATTTAAAACCCTGTGCCAAATCGTTATCGTTGGTTGAAACCCGAGCCGTAGTTTGAAATCTTAATAAGAAATCCGGATATGAAACCCCAAACATTTGAAACTTAATGTGTAACCCTAACCCTAGCTTGAAACTCTTATATTCAACTTCAAATCTCGCTTGCAACCGTAATATGAAACCCTAACCTTAGGTGAAAACACAAGGCTAATCTTAAAACCCCAATTGCAAACTCTAACCCCATTTTAAAATCAAAATATGAAACCCTAACCCAAGGGTGTCAAACCCATTTTTGCTCTTGGGCCGCATAGAGGAAAATCTATTCCCACCTGGGCTGGACGGGTATAGTCATGCCATAATAACTTAAAAATACAACTATGACAACTTCAGATTGTTTTCTTTGTTTTAATTTGGCCTAAAATAGAACACGCACATTCTGAAAATGTACATATCACAAATACTCCTCTTGACAAAACACTTCAAGTTAGTTGAGGAAAAAATTGGTGCAGTTTCAAAAACACCATGAAGAACACAATGAATTTAGACTTAATCTCAGTGTATCTACAAAGCAATTAAACTTTGAATCACAGACCATCTAGGATTGAACAAAAAACATAATAAAGTTTACTTTCTTTAAATTTGCACACAAGACAATCATTTTCACAGAACTATATCAATGTGCAGTGTCTCATCCCCCATTTTAAGTTTGGTTACCAATTTTTATTTTACTCCTGTTTGTTTTACGTTGGGTCGAGGTGGAGGAGTCGCAGCCCCGCTTTACCGTGTACCTCTTGCTTGGTAAACTTACTTGCCCCGGATTAAACTATACGCTTGCCTAACATAATTGATATTGCCACATCCAGTGGACACATTTAGAACAGCAGTTTCTTTAATTTAAAAATGCATCTCAATTTTACACTTAGCAAACTCATTTTGCGGGTCAGATTGAACCTGTTCCCAGGCCTGATTGGGCCCATGGGCCACATGTTTGAGGTCCCTGGCCTAACCCTATCTTAAAACCCTAATATGAAACCTTGACCCTAGCTTGTAACCATAACCCAAGGTTAAAACCCAGGCTTAAGCTTGAAAACCTCAATCGCAAGCCCTTACCTTAAATTGGAACCCTAATACAACACCCTACCTCTTTAAACCCAAACCTTAGGTTGAAACCCAAATATGAAACTTTAACCCTAGCTTGAAATCCAAATATGAGAGTCTGACCCTTGCTTGTAACCCTAACCCTAGGTTGAAACCCAAGCTTAAGTCTAACCCTAACCTTAAATTGAAACCCTAACATAAAACCCTAACCATTTAAACCCAAACCCTATTCAAACCCAAATATAAAACACTAACCCTAGCTTGAAACCTAAATATGAAAGCCTGACCCTTGCTTGTCACCCTTAGCCTTAGGTTGAAACCCAAGCTTAAGTTTAAAACCTCATTGGGAAACCCTAACCTCAAAACCCTAAGATTAAACCTTAACCCTTTAAACCCAAACTGTTATGATCCGTTACCCAGATCATGTTTTGTTCAGTTATTTTGACTCCCTCTGTTCTGTTTTCAGCACCCCTGGGTTTGTGTTTTGGTTACCATGAGTGCTGATTAGTTTCACCTGCCTCTGATTAGTGTTTGGGACGCTCACCTGCTCCTGGGCACTAATCAGAGAGCTACTTATTCTTGTTTTTTACCACACTCAGTCTGGCTGTCTTGTTTGCGCTACGCAACAGTTACGACGTCTACCTTTTTGATTCCTATGCCTGTTTATATGCTACGCCTTTGCGCTAGCTGTTTCCTTTTCTTCCCGTGCTATCGGCACGCTTGTTTTATTTATCTGCATTTCCTGCCTGATTTATGAGAATAAATCACTGTCTTACCTGCACATTGCCTCCGGAGTTTCCGTCTGCATCTTGGGAGAACAATCCACGCAGTAAAATGTGACCACGACGTAACACAAACCCTAGATTGAAACCCAAATATAAAACCCTAACCCTGGCTTAAAACCCTATCCATATAGGGTAAAACCCAAACCTAAGCTTGAAACCCCAATCGGAAACCCTAACCTTAAATTTAAACCATAAAATAAAACTCTAACTCTATGCTGAGACCAAAATATAGAGCACTAACCCTAGTTTAAACCCTAATATGAAACCCTAACCCTAGGTTAAAACTCAAGCCTAAGATTGAAAACCCAATTGGAAACCATAAATCTAACTTGAACCCCTACTACCCCTAACCCAGTCCTTCTCAAATAGTGGGGGCCAATGCAGGTGTGTTGTTTCCTTGATGTCAATAAACTTACAATGTTATGCAGAGGTATAGTTATAACAGTTTTACAGACAAATTAAACTATTTATAGTCACGGTGGAGAGTGGGGAGGGGGCGCAAATTATTTTTTTCCTAGGGGGGCGTACTGAAAATATTTGAGACCCAATCCCAAACCTAATGAAGTTAAGTTAAGTCAAAGTTAAAGTACCAATGATTGTCACACACACACTATGTGTGGTGAAATTTGTCTTCTGCATTTGATCCATCCCCTTGTTCACCCCCTGGGAGGTGAGGGGAGCAGTGAGCAGCAGCAGCGGTGGCCGCTGCCCGGGAATCAGTTTGGTGATTTAACCCCCAATTCCAACCCTTGATGCTGAGTGCCGAGCACTCAAGGTAATGGGTCCCATTTTTATAGTCTTTGGTATGACTCGGCCGGGGTTTGAACTCACAACCTACCGATCTCAGGGCGGACACTCTAACCACTAGGCCACTGAGTAGCTAACTAATCCTGACCACTGAAAACCCCAACCTTATCCCTAAACCCTTAAAACAACTTGATAATTGCAAATTGACAAAAAAAGACTGGTCAATTACAGTCATGCAAATAAATGTAATCTGTTACTTTCATTTGTGTTGTTATTAGTAAATGATGAAGGCAAACACTCGAACATAAACATTTATTTCCCCATAAACACAGGAGACATGAAATTACATTACACAAACAAACATGATCACTTGGGAGAAGACAAACTTGACTCCAAGTACCCAAGAGGACACAAACTGACACTTTGAACGTGTTCCCTACATGATTGTAGTCCTGATGACTTTTGGCGAAGATGTGAGACTGCAGCAGCATATCATGCATCATCACACTAGCAGCAGACTCGAGGGAGAACTTGAACATGAACACGTGTTGCAGGGCACAAGATGACATGCCTTCAAGCAGCCACGGAAAGACAACAAGGACATATCAGGACTAAAGACTACAATGTAACTATTGATGCTGACAATGGACAATCAGCACAGAAAGGCTGCCGTGACATGGCCATAAACAGAATATAAAGTGTAAATAATAAATAACACTTCACAACAACATATTCTTTCTCAAATTGCCACAGTGCTTTTGGACTTTGAATAGTCAAATGTGTTTAAAGTCGGGTTTGTTTATTGCTGTGCTTGGGTAGCCGCCGTGAAAGTACTCTCTTCCTCCTCAATGGTGTCCAGCTGGTCCGTGCGGATGGCCTGCGTGATCAAGTTGAGCTCCTCGCACATGGTCTCGTAGCGGTACGCCACCCGGATGTCAGGGACGTTAGTGCGGCTGATGTCGTTGCTCTCCTGCCCTTCTTTGACATAGTCCGGCCCCAGCCAGTAGCCCTTTAACTGAGTTGCAAGATTAGCAGTAAGATGAAAGTGTCCAACTAACATCAGTGTGTTGTGATTGTGACGGACGCTCAAGGGTACCTTATGAGAGAAACCACTCATCAGCACGCTGTTTCTGGCCAGCTCACACATGTCACAGGAGCTCAGCTTCCACACCTGAGCTGCAATACTGTACTCCTCCATCAGGGGCTCCTATGAACGATAAGGCACACATTTTATCACACAGTATTTGGGAACCTCTTATAGCAGGGGTACTCAACTAAATTGTTTTTGCATATTCCTTAGTACCAGCGTCCTCTACGGCAGGGGTGCTTAATGTTTTTGACTTCAGGGCCCAATTTTTCCACTACGGACAGGCCCCACTCAAATATTAAGGCTGAATTAGTAATCTTACTTGATTTTAATTGTAATCAATAATTATTATCTTACATCCTTGTCAAATGATATGAAAGCATGTGTTAATCACACAAACTATTATTTATTTACCACGTAAACCATAGGCTTAGGTCAGGCTGATTAGAAAAACAAGTACTAACCAAATATACTGCATAAGAAGGGGCTCATAAACGACTGATGAAAAACACACTTCCAAACAATTATGTTGTGCTCAAATAAATCAACAAAATAAACAATGTGTTTCTTAACTAGACTGTCAGTAAAATTAAAGGACTACTGAAACCCACTACTACCGACCACGCAGTCTGATAGTTTATATATCAATGATGAAATCTTAACATTGCAACACATGCCAATACGGCCGGGTTAGATTAGTAAAGTGCAATTTTAAATTTCCCGTGAAATATTCTGCTGAAAACGTCTCGGTATGATGACGTTTGCGCGTGACGTCACGGATTGTGCGGACATATTGGGACACCATCGTGGCCAGCTATTAAGTCGTCTGTTTTCATCGCAAAATTCCACAGCATTCTGGACATCTGTGTTGGTGAATCTTTTGCAATTTGTTTAATGAACAATGAAGGCAGCAAAGAAGAAAGCTGTAGGTGGGATCGGTGTATTAGCGGCTGGCTGCAGCAACACAAGCAGGAGGACTTTGAGTTGGATAGCAGACGCGCTACCGTGAGTACGCAGCTTTGGCTTCCAAACATGTGATCGCTTGCCCGTACGTGCGTGCCGCTATGTGCATGTCACGTACGCAACTTTGGGGAAATATATGTGCTGTATGAACTTTACGGAGGTGAACGGTACTTTGGGCTGTGGGATTGAGTGTGTTGTGCGGGTGTTTGATTTGTATTGGTGGGTTATATGGACGGGAAGGTGGAGGTGTTTGTTATGCGGATTAATTTGTGGCATATTAAATATAAGCCTGGTTGTGTTGTGGCTAATAGAGTATATATATGTCTTGTGTTTATTTACAGTTTTAGTCATTCCCAGCTGAATATCAGGTCCCACCCGCCTCTCACAGCATCTTCCTTATCTGAATCGCTTCCACTGCCCTCTAGTCCTTCACTCTCACTTTCCTCATCCACGAATCTTTCATCCTCGCTCAAATTAATGGGGTAATCGTCGCTTTCTCTGTCCGAATCTCTCTCACTGCTGGTGGCCATAATTGTAAACAATGTGCAGATGTGAGGCGCTCCACAACCTGTGACGTCACGCTACTTCCGGTACAGGCAAGGCTTTTTTATCAGCGACCAAAAGTTGCGAACTTTATCGTCAATGTTTTCTACTAAATCCTCTCAGCAAAAATATGGCAATATCGCGAAATGATCAAGTATGACACATAGAATGGACCTGCTATCCCCGTTTAAATAAGAACATTTCATTTCAGTAGGCCTTTAAAGTGCAAATGAAAATACAGCTTCACCACTTTAGTCATATTTTTGCACTTAAAAAACGTATCTATGACTTTGGTTCCAGCATTCTTCTGTTTGTTTGAGATTGTCATTACTGCCACAAGAGGTGGAAAAGCATATTACAACTGAGTAGTGTTTCGGCCCATACAGACCACAGCTGATAAAAATATTTTTTTGGCAGACCTGTAGGAGGTGCTTGCGGCCCAACAATGATTAAGAAACACTGCTCTGCAGTAGACATTTAATTTTGGTCTATTAATTTTGTCAGAGTTACAGGAGCGCTCTGGACCCCGACTTAAACAAGTTGAAAAACGTATTCGGGTGTTACCATTTAGTGGTCAATTGTACGGAATATGTACTTCACTGTGCAACCTACTAATAAAAGTCTCAATCAATCAATCAATCTGTTTTTAAGGATCTTCTCCAAAAAAAACTAGTCAAGGTTCATCTCTATAACAAGACTCTGGTGCAGGGGTGGCCAAAACTTTTGCCGCGAAGGGCCGAAGTACAAATGTGCCAAAGGCTGGGGGCCAAACACAGCAAATTTAATTGTGAAACACAAATGGCCAAAAGGTTCCTTTATATAGTACCAATAACAACGATAGATGGAAACTAGTTAGGCAACAAGTTAGCCTTGCGACAATGCCTTTAGTAATGGTGTCAGCTTTAAGGGTGGCTAGAACATTTTCACTTCCGATACGATACTGATATTGATCCTATACGATATCAGCAGGAATCATACATACTTTTATTTTTTTCGTGTGAAATATTAAAGGTTTAATCAATTATAATTAGTCTAATGGAGAAGAAGGGTAGGTATGAAACATTAACCGATTTATCATTAACTGTGTGGAAGGCAGGGTCCTTGAGGGTGCATGGGAGTTTGCCCAACCAGTCTACATGTGCTTTGTGGACTTGGAGACGGCATTCGACCGTGTCCCTCGGGAGGTCCTGTGGGGAGTGCCCAGAGAGTATGGGGTATCGGACTGTCTGATTGTGGCGGTCCGCTCCCTGTACGATCAGTGTCAGAGCGTGGTCCGCATTGCCGGCAGTAAGTCGGACACGTTTCCAGTGAGGGTTGGACTCCGCCAAGGCTGCCCTTTGTCACCGATTCTGTTCATAACTTTTATGGACAGAATTTCTAGGCGCAGTCAAGGCGTTGAGGGGATCCGGTTTGGTGGCTGCGGGATTAGGTCTCTGCTTTTTGCAGATGATGTGGTCCTGATGGCTTCATCTGGCCAGGATCTTCAGCTCTCACTGGATCGGTTCGTAGCCGAGTGTGAAGCGACTGGGATGAGAATCAGCACCTCCAAGTCCGAGTCCATGGTTCTCGCCCGGAAAAGGGTGGAGTGCCATCTCCGGGTTGGGGAGGAGACCCTGCCCCAAATGGAGGAGTTCAAGTACCTAGGAGTCTTGTTCACGAGTGAGGGAAAAGTGGATCGTGAGATCGACAGGCGGATCGGTGCGGGGTCTTCAGTAATGCGGACGCTGTATCGATCCGTTGTGGTGAAGAAGGAGCTGAGCCGGAAGACAAAGCTCTCAATTTACCGGTCGATCTACGTTCCCATCCTCACCTATGGTCATGAGCTTTGGTTTATGACCGAAAGGACAAGATCACGGGTACAAGCGGCCGAAATGAGTTTCCTCCGCCGGGTGGCGGGGCTCTCCCTTAGAGAGAGGGTGAGAAGCTCTGCCATCCGGGGGGAGCTCAAAGTAAAGCCACTGCTCCTCCACATCGAGAGGAGCCAGTTGAGGTGGTTCGGGCATCTGGTCAGGATGCCACCCGAACGTCTCCCTCGGGAGGTGTTTAGGGCACGTCCAACCGGTAGGAGGCCACGGGGAAGACCCAGGACACGTTGGGAAGACTATGTCTCCCGGCTGGCCTGGGAACGCCTCGGGATCCCCCGTTAGGAGCTGGACGAAGTGGCTGGGGAGAGGAAGGTCTGGGCTTCCCTGCTTAGGCTGCTTCCTCCGTGACCCGACCTCGGATAAGCGGAAGAAGATGGATGGATGGATGGACGGATGGATGTCTGGAAGGAACGTACTCTGTCTTTAAGTTGAAGTGGAGTGGTAATTGTTTTTAGCGACACCTAGTGTTCACAAAAATTAATTAATTTAAGCTCATGACACAGGAAGTTGAATGATGCGGACACGTCATTTACTGGATACTTTTTAATACACTTCTGGCTTGGACACTTTGTAAGTAGTATGAAAGTATAATTATTTCATACTTCTTTATATTGACACATGTGCTGCAATATTGGTTAATTAAAGATACTTATGTCTAGCTTGTGTGTTAATGTGTGTTTAGCTGTTGTGTAGCTACAGTACTCGTAGCCTACAACCTACCGTGTTTACCTTTTGAAATTGATTTGACTAAAATACAAGAAAATATCAACCATGTGTGCTTATTGAAGGACATTTTGACTGCATTTCGACTTGCTGTCCAGCATTGCACAAGTACACACGCTGCAGGACTGCTCGTAGTAAAACGATTATTGGAAAGTTTAGATGCAGGTCGATATAATCCGATACTTGTTTTTTTCTGCCAATATTGGACCAATATCTGATATCAATATCGTGAGCTTAAAAACTCAGTATGAATACAATATGTATTACATTTGGGAAGCCACCCTTTAGCGGGCCAAATCAAAAGACTCGGCGGCCCACAATTTGGCCCCCGTGCTCCCACTTTGAGCACCCTTGTACCAGTGTTTTTAAGAATCTACTGCAAAAATCCGTCTCTCACAATGTTTTTGAACTGAACTCGCGGGCCACCAGCTGAATAGCCCAAATGATGAAAAAGAAAGGACCTGAAATGGAACTTTGAGGAACACCACTAGTACTACTAAAGAAGTTGACTGCATCTGAAGTAAACAAGCTACAGCAAAGTTACATAAATCACACTACAAAATGTTTTTTGAACTGCCAAAAAGGAGAGGACTTAAAGGGGTGCCTTGTGGAATGCCTCAGTTATGTAAATCACAAGTTTGGACCTCAGTGTTCTATGTTTGCTAGCAATGTTAAAATGCCAATGTGTTCACAGTGTTCCAAGTTCCTCTATACAACACGAGCACTCTACTGTTTTTTCTAAATTTACTGCAAACAATTGGAATAAACTCGACGGCCTGGTTTGGTGCCATTCCCGGGCCACCAGTTGAATAGCACTGTCTTATAGGTTGTTTCTCTGTTCGTTTGTCAGTGTTCATACACAGGAGAGTGGATTTTATAGCAAGGCGCTAAATGGAGCAGGAAATCGCTCTTTGAAATGGTCTTTAGTCTCTTTTGTTCCTGCCAACAATCCATGAATGATAACCAGTGTTCCTGAACACACCAATACTCATTTGTATTTGATTATGAAAAACAAAGAGAGTATTTACAAAAAGTGCAAAGGTCAAAGGACTTCTTGTGTGCGCAGACCTTGGTGAAGTGAAACTGCAAGGGGTCGTCCGTAGATAGGGAGACCACCAGTCCTCTGGACAGGTACTCAGGCAGAGGGTTACGGTGGTAGCTAAGGAACAGACTGTTATTGCTGAGAGGAGACATGGCGATGCCAATCTGAGCCAAATAGTACAGATACTGCAGCACAGGAGCCTGTGGACAGATAAGACATTTAGATTATGCTGCAGCGTCTCCATTTGGATTTCACTAATCAAGATGGCGCTGCCAATAAAGGGTAGTTGTCGCCTCGGGGATGTACCTTCCTGAGCAGCAGCCCGTGGGAGATGTTCTCAGACAGCATGAAACCAGACACCAGGTGATGGATAGGACCTGCCTCGCCACAATGAGGACGTAAGACAAGACTGTGGAAACCCCGCTGCCTGGAATGAAAAACAGACATTCATCAGGGGCGGTGACCTTTTTCATGCTTATTTTGATTGTCTTCCTCCGATGAATTTTTTTAATTCACTGGCCATTCTGTATTGGTATAGATCGAGAGGATGGCATATATCATATATATCATTGGTGTCAAACTCTGGCCCGCGGGCCGAAATTGGCCCGCCGTGTAATTTCACTTGGCCCTTGAGGCGATACCAAATAAACACTAGAGCTGGCCCGCCGATTATATACAGCGGCGCTGTGGTAACACCGCATTCACCGCTAATTCTCATACTTGCCAACCCTCCCGGAAGAGTTAGCAAAGGATTCTGGGTATTTGTTCTGTCGTGTTTATGTTGTGTTACGGTGTGGATGTTCTCCCGAAATGTGTTTGTCATTCTTGTTTGGTGTGGATTCACAGTGTGACGTATATTTCTAACAGTGTTAAAGTTGTTTATACGGACACCCTCAGTGTAACCTGTATCGCTGTTGATCAAGTATGCGTTGCATTCACATGTGTGTGCGTACAGAAGCCGCACATATCTTGTGACTGGGCCGGCACGTTGTTAGAATGGATGAAAAGCGGACGTGACGACAGCTCGTAGAGGACGTTAAAGGCAGTGCCTTTAAGGCACGCCCCCAAGACTGTGGTCCGGGTGGACTGCGAGATATAATGACTGATGAACACCTTTGTTCGATAATGAAGGTTGCCTCAGCTCAAAGCCTGAGCCCCGACATTAATGAACTAGCATCCAAGAAAAGATGCCAGGTATCTGGCTTGGGCACATCAGATTAGCTCAGTGTGTTGCAAACTGAGCAGTTTAAAGTCCTGAATAGGTGGTTTATTCATTGTTATTTTATTTTCAAATGTATTAGCCTGTGGAAAAAGTTAATGTTGATATTTACCCCAGATTAAATTTTTATATAAATTGTATTTGATATGCCATTGATATTTTTTTAATTATTATTATTATTATTTGAAACTCTATTTTGCATGTCACTATAAAGTTATATAAGCCTTGCTTGTTCAATATTCAATGCAAAATTTGTTTGGGTCCCTATTAAAAGGTAAATTTTTTCAACCTTGGCCCGCGGCTTTGTTCAGTTTTAAATTTTGGCCCACTCTGTATTTGAGTTTGACACCCCTGATATATATCATACATAAATATTTAACACAAAAAAGGTGCATATTTTAACGTCTTGTTCCCGTCGGGCCCTAATCTAAACAAGACTTGTGTGCATGACTGACATTATTTATTGTCCCATAGGACACTTATAGTTGTGTGCACTATGAACTCTATGAACTTTGCCTAGCAACAACATGGCCAAATCTGTCTTCCTACACACTCTTTCAACCATGCGTAGAGCATGTTTTGCGATCGAATCAATGCAGTTTCATAACAAGGCCCTACGTTGCATATCTGAAGTACAGTTTCAGTTGCATACTTTGCACATTTATTTAGTTTCATATTTGGTACATTTCTTCCAAACAGACTCATGTATTCAACAATGGAAAACTTCTGACAAATATAAAGTGATCCGCAAGGCCGGCGACATCATTGGAGAGCTGGACTCTCTGACGACAGCGTCAGAAAGAAGGATGCTGTCGGAGTTGCGTAGCATCTTGGACAATGTCCAATGACCATGATGTGCTGGTCCAACACAAGAGCACTTTCAGCACTAGACTTATCCCACCACAATGCAAAACTGAAAGCCACAGAAGGTCATTCCTGCCTGTGGCCATCAAACTTTACATCACTCAAATAGTCATGGATATTATCTATTAATCTGGATACATTTTATAAACCCCATAGCTGTGCAATATTCCATTATATTTTTACACTTTTGTGTTTAATAATGTGCAAAACCAGTCTCACACTGCCATTCCGGTCATTACACCATGTAAATAATGTCTATACTGTATATCATGGTTGTCCTACTGGTACTTTTGTTTATTGTATTGCCAGTTTTATTTCATTGCTCATTAAATTTTCCCTTCTTTATTTCTAATTACTGTATATATGGAGAGCAACGATAACGCCCAAATTTCCACCCCAGGGATTAATAAAAATTTTCTGATTCTGATTCTGAAACATGTCAATTAACAGTTTGGACTACTTAACTCTGATTAAATTTTTTGGAATTTAAAGCAACCTTGCGTTAACATTACTCTTAAAAGTATGTGCGTATCAGTTTGTGGGGTGACTCCGTGGAATCAATTAGATGAGGAAGTCAAACAAACCAATAACATCCTTCAATTTAAAAAGAAAAAAAACAAAACAAGTGTATTTGATAGATACAACAAAAATATGGAAACATAAAACACCATAAGGGTGTAGTGAATTAATGCAAATTGTATTTGATAATATGATTAGTGTGTTTATTCTTATCAGGTGATTATGTGATGTATGCAGTATTTACATTAAAAAGTGACACAAACAATAAGAGATAACATTGTAGCGATCAAATACTAACATCAATTCACTTTTCAGACAACCTGATAGTGGTCCAGGATGGTAAATAACAGTAAAGGCAAACATTAAGGAGAGGGTCAAAACCTAAACAAAGATGTCTTATGGAATAATCAATAATCATTATTCGTCCAAAATGTGAGCCATGTTAAAATGTCTAAAACCAATTGGTGCAATCATGTGGTGCTGAATCGCACCATATTACCTGGGAATATTCTGCTGCTCTAGAAAAAATGCATTTGAGCATTTGAGAAAGCGGAGTGAGGGAAGCCATCTACGTCAAGTTGAAAAACCATCCCTGAACAGAGGAAGTGGTTTGTGACACCACCTGTCTCCCACATACAACACTGTCCTTTCAAATCATTCATAAAAAAATCTGTAATTTAGCCTCCGACAAATAACAGGAGTTAGAAACATTCTGGTCACAGAAGGTGACCAGAATGTTTCTAACTCCTGTGCCATTTGTTCCATTTGTTTACAACTGAATGGAATGCTTACGCGGGTGATTACGACTATTATGGACTGGTAGTAGTCAATCCACAGCGATCGTTCTGCCACACAATACCTCAATGCTAACGAGGGGAAATTACACTTCAACGACTGTCATTGGCGTTGACAGTTAGGATTGCTCGTTTGCATTAAAACAGTTATTTTTCTCACTACGATAGGGCGGAACTATCCTTTCCCAGGCACACCCTCCTGGTTTTTGGAGTATAAATATTTGGGGTTTTGGCACCAGCCGCTAGACTAGATCTGACCAATCTAAGTCTACGACCACTGACAGATGAAGTCTACTCGGATGAGAGGCGAAACATCTTCTAAGAAAAACCAAACAGTCCAGATGCGATCGATTGAATGTTGTGAGATGACAATGACCTGGATGAATGAGAACATTCATAGGCATCTGAGCAAAAATAAACTTGAGAAATTCCACAATGAGCCATGAGGTGGGGGTGCATACCTGCGCAGGTGATTGAGAACGGTCATGTTTGCATACATATAGTAGAGGTAGTAAGAGTAGGGCGGGTTGTTCTCCTCTGTCCATCTGGCTGGCAACGGACTGTCCAGGTTGAAGATATGCTGCTCCGGTTTGGACTCATCATCGACACTGTCAAAACCTACAACCTGCACCAGGGACCAAGACCAAGCAGCTCCGAATAAAGCAATACTTTCAAGTTGAATGAAAAAACAACATAAGTTGATACATACATGCTGAAGGAAGAGGTGCAGCTCAGGGTGACTGGCGGGTTGGACTGTGACTTCAAACAGAGGCAGGAAGATGTTCTCCAGCATCTCCTGGAAGTTGGACAGCTGCTTCTTGGTGTGGTACACATCACTTGGAGGAGAAAACACACACAAGCCTAAATAACTGCTATGGTAATATTGTTCTTTTTACTGTATACATTGATTAAATAATAATTACTACAAGACTTATTTTAAATGTAACTGTGTGTAACTCTTAGGCTTAATCCGTGGGAAATCAAAAATGAAGATGTATGGTATAAAAAAGCGGTAAACACTATTTCTTAGTATTTGTTTAATTAGTCATTATCTTTTTTTATTTACATCCACCAAACATGGATATTTTTTTTGTAGTGTGGTTATGTAAAATAATAATAATAAAGCATAAATGGAGCAATATAGACCACATGTATATCTAACATGGACAAATATAGTCACACAAATATACTGTACATTTTCTTAAGATTTTACCTCTGCTGTATGAAGAAATAACTTATAATTTAAACTAATACAAATATGATTTGGATTAATGTATTTATTCATTTAATCAGATTTTGTTTCTCCGTAAAAGTACCATAAATAGTGTAAAAAACATTTATCACGGATATATGAACATATACATTTTGGTTATAAATATACAGTATCTATTTATTTAAATGTATTTGTCTGTATGGATGTATTTAATATTAATTTTATTTTATTTGTGTAAGTACAATAAATAGAGTAAAAATTTTAGACTATAGTGGTCAACTTAATTTATACATCTAATTTATTATGTATATAATGATTAAATGTGGATTGATCTGTGTTTATTTTTTTATATAATATTTATTTGATTTGATTTAGTTAAGAAAAAACATCAGTAGTGTAAAAAACAAACAAACAGTAAAAGTGGCCAAAAAGAAGGTTCCATAGCATTTTAGATTCTAGGAATTATAGCTGAATATATATACAGATTAATTAAACATGAACATAGCAAATTATATTTATTTATGTACCCATTTATTGATGTCTACGGAGACAGGAAAGGTTTTGGTCGTGTGCTTGAGCGTCATATTATTAAAGTGATACAATAGTTGAGTGAGTGTAGTTGTTAGACTCACAAAAGTCTCGGCACTTGCACCAGCCAGCGCACGTTTTTCGAGTAGACCTGATGCTTGACGGCCCACTTGGCCAGTTTGTCCCACTCATCTCTACAGCGGCCATAGATGGACAACCTGAGCTCCACATTCTGGTACTTGCTCTCCTCCAGGTCAGCCATCACCTCCTGGTGGACAGTGACACAAGACGATCAGCAGGGGGCGCTACTGAGGCCTACATCCTGTATAAAGGTGCAGATCACTCATGAAGTCTGTGAGAGTGCACCTTAATGATGTGACCAAAGTATTTTCCCTCCACGTGATTGTCTGTTTTGATGAAGATCTCTCTCAAGATGGATTCACCGATGGGATTGTATTTGGCGTTGAACTTGTCAAAGCGATGGAAGGTGTTGCGATCCTGCAGGAGCAGACAAAAAAAAGGGTAGAAATTGCCAGACAATTTGAAGCGAACAAGCTCCTGCAGTCTTTTCAATAGCAGGGATTCAAATATGTGGAACTTCAATCAATCAATCAATCAATCAAAGTTTACTTATATAGTCCTAAATCACGAGTGTCTCAAAGGGCTACACAAGCCACAACGACATCCTCGGCCAGAGCCCACATCAAGGAAAGAAAAAACTCAACCCAATGGGATGACAATGAGAAACCTTGGAGGGGACCCCAGATGTGGGGACCGGTGCAATGAACGTCGAGTGGATCTAGCATAATATTGTGAAAGTCTAATCCATGGTGGATCTAACACAGTGGTTCTTAACCTGGGTTCGATCGAACCCTAGGGGTTCGGTGAGTCGGGCTCAGGGGTTCGGTGGAGGTCAAGACACACCCGACTCATCGTGTAAATAAAAACTTCTCCCTATCGGCGTATTACGGATACGGCAACAGCAGAAGTCAGACTGACTTGCAGGTGTGTAATTTGTTGTGAGTTTATGCACTGTGTTAGTTTTGTTCTTTGAACAAGGTGATGTTCATGCACGGTTCATTTTGTGCACCTTTAAAAAAACATGGTAACAGTTTAGTATGGGGAACATATTCACCATTAATTAGTTGCTTATTAACATGCAAATTAGTAACATATTGGCTCTTAACTAGTCATTATTAAGTACTTATTAATGCCTTATTCGGCATGGCCTTATTATAACCCTAACCCTCTAACCCTGGCCCTAACCCTCTAACCCTAACCCTAACCCTAACCAAATAACTCTAAATTAAGTCTTTGTCACTTAGAATATGTTCCCCATACTAAAGTGTTACCAAAAACATATAACTTTGTCTTGAATTTGAAAAAATATTTTTTTTTATTTTTCACCAAAGAAGGGTTTGGTGAATGTGCATATGAAACTGGTGGGGTTCGGTACCTCCAACAAGGTTAAGAACCACTGATCTAACATAACAGTGTGAGAGTCCAGCAGGAGAACTTACGGCGTGCATGTCCAAGGTGTCCACGCTGAGGTCAAAGGCCGTCAGGTGCATCGTCTCAAACACCTCCATGAGCGTCTGGCCCTTGCCTCTCTCCACGTGCACGATCTCCTGTGGGTACTTCTTCATGGCTCTCTTGATGAAGCGCAGAAGGTGCTTCTGGTTCATGCAGGAGGAGGCGTGGATGTGTGTGTCCACCTGCAGGTGCGGAAACAAGAAGATGACGCCTTTGGATCGAGAGAGGAAATAAAAAGGAAAAGAAAAAGAAAGCTTTGGCAAAGATGACGCCCAGGCGACCTTCCGGATGTTGTAGAAGTCTCGATGCGGGACTTTCTTCTGGGCTGCCAGCTCTTTCATCTCGTTCAAGAGGACGTGCATCTGGAACTTGGAGCTAAGATACTGCAGGCGACGGTAGCAGAAGGACTTCCTGCATGTGGGAAAACTTGCATCATGGTTTGTTTGGGACATGCAGCTTTACTATATATTCATGAGATCTGTATTTATTAATTAATTTATCCATTCATTTATTTGTTTGTGCTACAGATTGAGCCCAGGAAGAGAACAAACAAATGTGTTAGCAATTGCTATGAAACGGAAAAGGGTTAGGATTAAGTAAAATGTGGTTCTTCTTACTCCTTTTCAGATATGCTGTGATGAAAAACTGAATAAATGTGACCAATGTTCCCTCTAATTGTTCATGTGTCTGAGCAAACACAAAAACTCCCTGAGCATTCAGTGGAGCACATGTTAGCAACATCACATGTGGCAATACCAGCAGCACACCTGTCTCAAACCAATCTTTTATAATAACACTCAAATGAGAGGAGTCATATTTTGGAATATTAGTGATTTGGCCCACTTGTAATGAAAATAAAAGAAATCTTGTTTTTCATAAGCTATGGATTAGTATTGTACAATATGTCTGGGTGGGGGTCCTGCTTTGGAAATCATTTGCACCCCTTTCAGAGATCACATTTAGTTCCCCTTAAACATCCTCATGTTGCACAATGAAATGTAAGCATAGGATGAAGTGTGCATTCATGTAACTTTCTCTAGTAACAGCATTCCATGATTAATATCAATAAATTAACATTAATAATAAATGACAGTAGAATAAGCACACGTATGACTGAGGAGTCAGTGTAACTTTGTGTGGTGTTTGAGTTTTTGTGTGGCCATAAACGCACCAGTGGCTTAGTGCTATGTGTGTTGGTGACAGATGACAAGTTGGTTTTGACCTGGTTTGTACGGCAGAAAATGACTAGTTTTTCGAGAGAGAAGTTTTTTACTTATGTTTTTGGTGTGGTTATGGCCGAATATAAACAGTTTTGCTCAATAAAGTGATCGATATAATTCCTGTCCTCGAAGCATCTCGATACACGTTACAATAATTGAACGGTGTTGACGAACACCGTTAGGGCCGCTTGTTGTCACTGTCACTCAGAGTTGCATTGCAAAATTACACAGAATAAATGTGTTTATTTTGTTTAGAATTCAGATGGGTTTGATTAGGTGCGCGGCATATATTTGCTGTGCGCAGAGGACGCTTGAGCAGTGCGCAATTGCGCAGGCGCGCACCTTAGAGGGAACGTTGAATGTGACGTACCATATTGTAACTGCGTGCAGGTTCGAAATAAACCAATACCATGAAAATGCTTAACAAGTTAAATGAATAAACATCACTTTTTTACAACTGCATAATTCAACACCAAGTTTGCATCACATTTCAGGTTTGTCCATAAAGGGAATTTAAATGTTCATTTATATTAGTGATGCAATTATGAACAGTCAAAATGAGCCAAATTGCCAATAAAGTTATGAATTATGATTATGATTATTTATGAATAATAAAAACTCTATCATCAAATCTCTTTACAGTCGTCCTTTGCCATGGTGCGCTTCAAATACTGCATCTTCGCAGATTTTTTGGGGGGTATTTAAAAATATATTCTACACATTTTTGGTGCTAAATAATGCATTTTCAAGCATAAAAATGTCAAATCGGAGTAAAACAATCAATACTAAATAGAAGACACAAAATTAATCAGAGAGTGCTGTTCAGTATCGTGGCCTCTGATTGGCTCAGCTTCAGGCAGCATTACTATATTAGAATAAGAAAGTGTAAAGCCGACTAAAGGGTGTTATTTTATTATTATTATTATTATTTATTTAAAAAAAAAAAATTATCATTAAATCAACATAAAAAAACACAAGATACACTTTCAATTAGTGCATCAACCGGAAAAAAAAAACCCTCCCCCATTCACACTCATCGACACCCACTCACACAAAAGGGGTTGTTTCTTTCTGCTACCAATATTCTGGTTCCCACATCATAGATATACCACAGTCTGCAAGGGACACAGTCCCTGAAGCACACATGATTGTATGTGCTGCTGGTCCACTAACATTTTTATTAAATACTATTTTTTATGTAATTGTTTTTATATTGTTTTACTTTATTTTTTATCCAAGAAAATGCTTTTTATTTATTTATCTTATTTTATTTTATTTTTTTAGAAAAGGACCTTATCTTTACCAGACCAGGTTGTCAATGAAATTGGATTTGTTTAAAGGGGTTTTAAAACCAGGTCCAGTCCAGATAATGTCCAAGTCGGACTCAGCAACACACACCTTCATCCATGCACACTGAAAAAATTAGGGAACACAACAGATTGCCTATAATTTATAAACAAAATTACATTTTCAAAATAAGCATTTATGTACAGTCCAGATTATGTCCAGGTCAGACTCAGTAACACACACCTTCATTTTTGTACACTCAAAATTAGGGAACACAACAACAGATAGCATGTATGTCGTTGTTGTTGCATATCTATAAACATAATTACATTTTCAAAATAAGCCTTTGAGGACTTCCCATCTTTTTTTTATGTTTTTTGGCATCATTATCGTTTTCAACCATAGAGCTTTCTAATAACACCTAAAGGGTGTTATTTCATGTCCAGCGGGCTCTCATATTGTTGGAAAATGTATTTAGAAGGTAGTAAACCGTTTTTTAAACTCTGTAGCTGTGATAAAATTACATTTGGGTTGATTGGCAACACTAAATTTGCCCTAGTGTGTGAATGTGAGTGTGAATGTTGTCTGTCTATCTGTGTTGGCCCTGAGATGAGGTGGCGACTTGTCCAGGGTGTACCCCGCCTTCTGCACGAGTGCAGCTGGGATAGGCTCCAGCACCCCCGGCACCCCGAGAGGGACAAGCGGTAAAAAATGGATGGATGGATAATTAATGATTCCTACTTCTTGGACAATTAATTTCTCGTGGCCATGTCTGGAACCAATTAACTGAAATATACAAACACATTTTCAAAACTTCCCATGGTAGTTTTTAAACCACATTGTTGTGATACAGTAGATTTCCACCTACTTCTTTTCCTTGCTTATATTGTAAATATATATTTTTTTCTGATAACATAAATAGTGGTTTGTTGGCACTATCTGTGGGTGGAAAAGACTGCTGCAGCGAAGAATCCAACAGTAAAATGCTTTGACAAGACGTGTTGTTGTTGACTAATTTAATAACTGTGAGAGGCGTATTTTAGGGTTTAGTTAATCAAAAATTGGCATTTTTGGGGCTTTCCATGGGTGTCTATTATTTGCAGTTTTTCGCCATTCGTCATGGCGTACAAAGACCCTCTGCGGGAATTTACATCATGTCATATAAAATTAAAGCTGTGTAGGAAATGTAATGTAAAGAAGAGAATAGATAACATACACTGGTCCGTTGATGATGAGCGCCATCATGACGTTCATATCACCAATGTACTCCTGCAGGTTTGGATATGGAAGGTCCAGCTCTGTGCTCCTGCCAGAAAGATGCAATCATCAGTAAAAACACAGGTGCAATGGTAGTCATGCACAATTACAATCATTTCCATGCAGGAAACTTCACATGAGTATTAATGTACCATCCATTTTCTACCGCTTGTCCCATTCGGGGTCATGGGGGATGCGGGAGCCTATCCCAGCTGAATTTAGACGGAAGGCGGTGTACACCCTGGACAAGTCGCCACCTCATCAAAGGGCCAACACAGATAGACAGACAACATTCACACTCACATTCACACACTAGGGCCAATTTAGTGTTGCCAATCAACCTATCCCCAGGTGCATGTCTTTGGAGGTGGGAGGAAGCCGGAGTACCATGCAGTCATGGGGAGAACATGCAAACTCCATACAGAAAGACCCGAGCCCGGGAAGCTAATGACAATTCATAGGAATATAATGGGAATTTAATGAACTGTGAATAATTTTTTAAAATTACTTTAATAATCTGGATGTGAGCTGAATTCCTCTAAAGCAGGAAACCTACAGTAAATAGTCATGTTTTTATTTTTTGATAAAACAAAATGAATAAACATACAGCAATTTATTTTTCAAATTTAGTTTAATTTGGTTAAACATACAAAATATATTAATATTTTTGTCGGTGAAACAGCTTGATTAATTACCATCAAATATGGCCAATAATTTAAATACATTTAAAATAAATATTCTCATGAATTCTCATTGAAAGTGTCCAACTTTGAACATATTCAAAATTGTTAAATTTCCTTTCGAAATCAAAACGTACCACACATTGAATCATTTTGCATAATTTTGAATGCTGTAAATATATTTGCTATTTATTCCAATCAAAAAAATACATTTCAGCATTCCCCAAGTCGTGTGCGATACAATTCAGACCCCCCTTGGTAGGTGACTTACCACAAAGTAGGGTCTCCATTTATTTTATGATTTACATTAATATTGTCTGCATTTTAGGTCTTTATAAAGCTACCACACTCTGTTATTATTCTTAACAAACACACTCATAAACTCTGTCTATACTGTATATCAGTGGTTCTCAACCTTTTTTCAGTGATGTACCCCCTGTGAAAATGTTTTTAATTCAAGTACCCCCTAATCAGAGCAAAGCATTTTTGGTTGAAAAAAAGAGATAAAGAAGTAAAATACAGCACTATGTCATCAGTTTCTGATTTGTTAAATTATATAACAGTGCAAAATATTGCTAATTTGTTGTGGTCTTTCTTGAACTATTTGGAAAAAAAGATATAAAAATAACTAAAAACTTGTTGAAAGATAAACAAGTGATTCAATTATAAATAAAGATTTCTACTCATAGAAGTAATCATCAACTTAAAGTGCCCTCTTTGGGGATTGTAATAGAGATCCATGTGGATTCAGGAACTTAATTCTAAACATTTCTTCACAAAAAAAGGAATCTTTAACATCAATATTTATGGAACATGTCCACAAAAAATCTATCTGTCAACACTGAATATTGCATTGTTGCATTTCTTATCACAGTTCTTTTTGACAGACATTTAAAAAAAAAATCTCACGTACCCCTTGGCATACCTTCAAGTACCCCAAGGGGTACGCGTACCCCCATTTGAGAACCACTGCTGTAAAGGACCAAAGTTATGGAGGGTTGTTGGCACAGTCTTTTTAATAGACACTGTTGCTGTTGTCCTTATATTCTTTCTCTCCTCCATGGAATTATTTCATTTTTGTCCTGAAAATTCTACACACAATACCCCGTTATGGCAATGACAATATATCATAATTAAGCTGAAAGAACAGCTTAAGGATGATCAGTTGAGACAAGATGCACAAGAGGTCACTTTTGAGCTTCATGGCAAAGGCTGTGAATACTTCTTTGTTTTTTATTTTTAATAGATTTACAAAAAATTTTAAATAAAAACTTTGCATTGTCATTATGGGGTATTTTGAGAAGAATTTTGAGGACAAAAATGATTTTATTTCATTTTGGAATAAGGCTGTAACCCAGGGGTGTCCAAGGTGCGGTCCGGGGGCCATTTGCGGCCCGCAGCTAATTGTTTAGCGGCCCGCCACACATTCTGGAAATGCCATTGCAAAAATCAAAAAAACATTAAAAAAGTGGAATGAGGTGAAATCTAACGAGAAAACGTTGCAATGTTGACACAAAGCTGCCATGCAGGCTGTTTTTATTTATTTAGTCCATCCTTATTTTCCTTTTTTTGCCATTGCACCAAAAAAAAAAAAGACAAAAAATCAATAATAATGAATTATTGACATCTTCAAGGCTCCAATTACTTCAAATATTTCACATTAAAAAGTTTTATGTGGAAAAATATTGCATATATTGTGTGGTTGCCATGTAAAAACATCCAAGTTTTCTTTGACAAAGGAGCATAAAACAAACAAAATAATAGTTCAAACGTAAAATCGACAGATATACTGTATCTGAAGTTGATCTCGTAACTTAAGTGTTGAAAGTAAAACAAATAATAATAAAAATGTATCACTTTATGAGTGGGGTACCTTTTGGATCCCAAAGATATTTAGTGGGATTGTATTTATCTTTTCACTGTGATTAATCAAAAATAATAATGAAAATAAAATCAATGTTGTCATGCATTATTGATCTTTTCAGGGCTCCAATTATTTCACATCAAACATTGCTTTCTGAATGTTTTGGGCGGTGGGGGAAATACTGCATATTTCAGTTTTACTATAAAAAACAAAGTTGTCTTTGACAGAAAAGGTATATATAATAATAGGCAATAATATTTTGACTTGTTTTTAACATTTTAATGACTGAGATCCTTTACGGGCCCTAGGATCCCTAATTGTTAAAAAAAAAAAAAAATCCATATATTTTGTTATGGTTTGAAAATTAAAAATATCAAAATGGCCCCCGCATGCTTTAATTTTTCCGTGTGCGGCCCTCAGTGGAAAAAGTTTGGACACCCCTGCGGTAACCTAACAAAATGTGCAATACTACTTTTAGGGTGCACTGTATATGGCTCAGAACGTTTGGACAACGTCATAGGGCTTCAAATAAATTCAAATGTCACAAAAACAGCAAAGCAAACACGCAAGGAGAAGAAAGAGTACAGGAAGCTAAGCTGAAGCACTGAAGAGGCTCTATGTGGCTGAGCCAATCAGCTGCCGGGACAGAGAACAAAGGGCTCTGCGATTGGTCCGTCATCAGCTAATAGTGTGTTGTGCACTATGTCATGGTGGCTAGACATCATACATATGTACATAGAAATTAGCCGATATTTTCGGCCGATAAATGCTTTAAAATGTAATATCGGAAATTATCGGTATCGGTTTTTTAATTATCGGTATCGTTTTATATAATTTTTTTATTTTTATTTTTTATTAAATCAACATAAAAAACACAAGATACACTTACAATTAGTGCACCAACCCAAAAAACCTCCCTCCCCCATTTACACTCATTCACACAAAAGGGTTGTTTCTTTCTGTTTTTAATATTCTGGTTCCTACATTATATATCAATATATATCAATACAGTCTGGAAGGGATACAGTCCGTAAGCACACATGATTGTGCGTGCTGCTGGTCCACTAATAGTACTAACCTTTAACAGTTAATTTTACTCATTTTCATTAATTACTAATTTCTATGTAACCGTTTTTATATTGTTTTACTTTCTTTTTTATTCAAGAAAATGTTTTTAATTTATTTATCTTATTTTATTTTATTAATATTTTAAAAAAGGACCTTATCTTCACCATACCTGGTTGTCCAAATTAGGCATAATAATGTGTTAATTCCACGACTGTATACATCAGTATCGGTTTATATCGGTATCGGTTGATATCGGTATCGGTAATTAAAGAGTTGGACAATATCGGAATATCGGATATCGGCAAAAAGCCATTATCAAACATCCCTAATAGAAATACATATTCACAATTTATAAATCCACAATGCTTTGAGACGATATCAAAGGGGCCGCAAAGTGGCGAGGGCCCACTGTAAGCACAAATCACACATCAAGTCAACAAATCCCAAGCTAAACTTGCTACGAAAACTCACTTGTCCATCGTCGCTCTTGACGTGTAAACGTGCATGACGCCGTCCACCATCTTGCAGCCGTAGCCCACGTCGGGGGGCATGCTGGCCGGGTCCAGGTTCTTGTAAGGGTGTGATTCAGAAACAGGTGGGTGCACTGTGGGGTCTGTGGGAGTACAAAATTTCACGGCGGGTGGCAGATTTGGAAGGACTCAAGTGTCGGCGTAAGGGCGCCGCACATAAGGCAGCATGCAAGACGTGTGAAGCAGATGGGCGGTGGAACGTGTAGGAGCAACCTGTCATGTGGACTGATTTTCCTTCCTCTTCGTCGGGACTAATTAGGACGAAGCATGTGGCTGTTAGCAATCATTAATCAATCAAAAAAATTAAAACAATTTCTTTGCAGTAAGTCCTTAAAAACAGCGGTGCTTTGGTCATACAGAAGATCTTTGACAGGCGTTTCCACAGTAAGTTCTTAAAAACAGCCATCATTTAAAGCAGGGGTGTCAAAACGTACGGGATGAGTTTGCTAAGTAAAAAAATGAGCCGAAATTTTGGAATGAAATTAACTGGTATTCTACACTACCGTTCAAAAGTTTGGGGTCACATTGAAATGTACTTATTTTTGAAGGAAAAGCACTGTACTTTTCAATGAAGATAACTTTAAACTAGTCTTAACTTTAAAGAAATACACTCTATACATTGCTAATGTGGTAAATGACTATTCTAGCTGCAAATGTCTGGTTTTTGGTGCAATATCTACATAGGTGTATAGAGGCCCATTTCCAGCAACTATCACTCCAGTGTTCTAATGGTACAATGTGTTTGCTCATTGGCTCAGAAGGCTAATTGATGATTAGAAAACCCTTGTGCAATCATGTTCACACATCTGAAAACAGTTTAGCTTGTTACAGAAGCTACAAAACTGACCTTCCTTTGAGCAGATTGAGTTTCTGGAGCATCACATTTGTGGGGTCAATTAAACGCTCAAAATGGCCAGAAAAAGAGAACTTTCATCTGAAACTCGACAGTCTATTCTTGTTCTTAGAAATGAAAGCTATTCCACAAAATTGTTTGGGTGACCCCGAACTTTTGAACGGTAGTGTAAATGTGTCCACTAGATGTCGCAATAGCAATTCTTTGTATATTTGTAGATGATGCTGCATATGTAAACAAAAGTAAACAAGATGTTAATGCACCGGTCGAGGAAAATGAGCAAACTACATTAAATAACATACTATAATTTGATTTTGATATTATTTTTTTATCTTGATAGATTGAACATTAACACCAATAAGTTGACTGATGAACATTATCACATCATTTATTCAGAAAGTATAAATAACGACAAATAAAAATAGAACACTATTAACCGCAACATGTATACGGCCAGCCAGCGTCCAAAATCCGGCCCGCGGGAAGTCTCAAGTTTTTAAAAAAATTGTATTTGTCCTTTCTAATCTTTTTTCTACCACTTGTTACTCTCGAGATCTCCCAGCCGCTCGGGCAAATCATATTGTCTAAAAATGCATTTTCCCATCGATGATGTGACATCATCACACGCACACACACACACACACACACACACACACACACACACACACACACACACACACACACACACACACACACACACACACACACACACACACACACACATACTGGTTATCATTTGAAATGGGGACCAAGTTTTTGATCATCAGTTGTGGGGACCACCCTTCCTATAGGTTGTGGAGGCATAAAAAAAAAATAGGTGAAATGGCCACTGCCCAGTTAGCTCATACACGTCTTTAAATCTCTGGATTGATGAAGTAATGTGCTGATCATTCTTACTGGGGACCCTGGGGAAAAAGAGTCAATATGCTTCATGGGGACCAAATTTAAATAATTTTGCATAATTCACACAAATTTGTATGTGACTACTGAGGACCATTAAAAAAAAAAAAGTTCAAATTGAATATGACATGATCCTCAGAATACAGCACTACAGCTGTCCTCTTATAGGAAGTTTAACCAGTAAACATGTTTTATAAATGATAAATGGGTTATACTTGTATAGCGCTTTTCTACCTTCAAGGTACTCAAAGCGCTTTTGACAGTATTTTCACATTCACCCATTCACACACACATTCACACACTGATGGAGGGAGCTGCCATGCAAGGCGCTAACCAGCAGCCATCAAGAGCAAGGGTGAAGTGTCTTGCCCAAGGACACAACGGACGTGACTAGGATGGTAGAAGGTGGGGATTGAACCCCAGTAACCAGCAACAGTCCGATTGCTGGCACGGCCACTCTACCAACTTCGCCACGCCGTCCCCGTTTTATGGGCCAAAGCTTAAAAATCACTTAGGCATCTTCAGAATGGATCTGACTATCATTTATAAAGGTTTCCCTTTAGGCGACCTGTTTTTTTGTCCCCATACCGTCAGAGGTCCCCTAAAGGTGACTGTGTAAACAGAGCGATGTCCCCATTAAGTAAGCATTGCCAGAACACACACACACACACACACACACACACACACACACACACACACACACACACACACACACACACACACACACACCCACAGGTCCCCGGCCAAATTTTTTCAACCCAATGCGGCCCCCGAGTCAAAAAGTTTGAGGACCCCTGAACTACATTGTAATTATCTTAGCATATACTGTAATTAGGGCTTTTTGCCGATATCCGATATTACGATATTGTCCAAGTCTTTAATTACTGATACCGATATCAACCGATACCGATATCAACTGATACTGATATACAGTGTTGGGACTAACGCGTTACTAAGTAACGCGTTACTGTAACGCCGTTAGTTTCGGCGGTAACTAGTAATCTAACGCGTTATTTTTTTATATACAGTAACTCAGTTACCATTACTGCATGATGCGTTACTGCGTTATTTTACGTTATTTGTATGTAGTATCGGCTAGAAACTGAAGATCTGAGTGTGTTTTATTGGAGCGCTCCGGTGGAAAAGAAGAGGCGTGCTTTCCCCCACCCACAGAAAGCACGCCTCCCCGCAGGGGAGACGTTCCTCCAGAGCCGTACTTCGGGTCTAACAAAAGCTAGAGCACCTACACGCACTCACTGTCGCCGCTCCCTCACCTCTCTCGCCCACTCACTCACTGACGTCACTCACCTCTCATGCTGTCATATCTTAAAGGGCCACACACACACACACACATACGCTACTCTCATAACAACTAACAAGACATCATGGCGAAGCCAGAAGTCGAGTTTTTTAACATGGAGACATTCTCAATACTTTTCTTTTGTCGAGCACAAAGAAAATAACATTTTAGTTAAATGTAAGTTGTGTCTTGGATCAAAGATCCTATCTACTTAAAGTTAAAGTTAAAGTGCCATTATGTTGCAGCTACTTAAAATAGTTTTGTCAATTTTTTCTGGCCTGAAATAAATTGGCCTTTTGAAACATATCTTTGTCTTTGTGTGTTGTATGTAGACCACATTGCTTTCTGAGTTCAGTGATGCAAATGCATGTCAAGTTGATCAACAGATTGTATTATTCTCCAGTGCAATAACAGTACTGAAATGAAGGCTAAAAGGGCATTAATGGGAGCCTTAAAAAAGGGGGAAAAAAAGAAGTAACTAAATAGTTACTTTTCACAGTAACGCATTACTTTTTGGTGTAAGTAACTGAGTTAGTAACTGAGTTACTTTTGAAATAAAGTAACTAGTAATTGTAACTAGTTACTGGTTTTCAGTAACTAACCCAGGGGTCACCAACCTTTTTGAAACCAAGGGCTACTTCTTGGGTACTGATTAGTGCGAAGGGCTACCAGTTAGATACACACTTAAATAAATTGCCAGAAGTAGCCAATTTGCTCAATTTACCTTTAACTCTGTTATTATTAATAATTAATGATATTTATCTTTGTGGAAACACTGATCATCTTAATGATTTCTCACAATAAATATATATAGAAACAGATAAATATCAATATGCAACACTTTATTTTTATATTTTCTCTAAGTGCACATTTTTCAAATTGAACATTTTCAAATGATCACTTCTAAGACAGTCTTGTGAAATCACAATATCCCATTTTAACTAGCTAGCCACTAACATTTTTTAACAAATCATGAATTACTTTGCACCATGTTTGTACAAATAATAACTCATGTAAAATACAAAAGTAAACTCTCAAATTTTTAAATCATGTCACACTTTGAACTGGACACCAAATCTGTTATCTGTTTCTTTGTCAGTTAGTGGGAAGCCTGGCATTGCATGCTGTTAACTAGTGTGTTGTACTCTGGTGTGTAACTTGACACTGCAACTCTGAGTGAGTCTTGCAGATGTGCATCAGTGAGGCGTGTTCTGTGTTTGTTCTTGATGAAGTTCATGTCAGAAAAGGCTGATTCACATAGATAAGATTTTTCCTCATTGTTTGCGGAACCTTCTTAATCTTTTGGACATATTTTCACAGCAATCTGGCTTTAAGCTTAATTATGATGAATGTAAAATGTTAAGGATCGGAAATCTAAAGGGAACGTCCTTTCGAATGGAATGCAAAGTGCCTGTTTTGTGGACAGATGGACCAGTTAACATACTTGGTGTTGTTGTCCCAGAAAATCTGGAAGATCTAGGCTCAGTAAATTATGATAATCGACTAAGAAAGCTGGACAAAATTATGCAATTATGGAAAGGGAATTCCCTAACCTTGTATGGTAAAATGTCTATTGCCAACTCGTTAATTATTCCTCAATTTATTTATTTGTTTTTGTCATTACCAGCTCCATCACAAAACTTTTTTAAGATTTATGAGCGGAGGGTCTTCGATTTTGTCTGGAACGGCAAACCAGAAAGGTTTTGTACAAAGAGTATGAATATGGGGGCCTGAAACTTCTCAACCTTGAAGCTATGTGTCTGTCTTTAAAAGCATCAATTGTTCCAAAGATGTATTTAAACATTGAGTGGTACACAAATGTCCTGTTGGACAAAAACATGTACTGTATCAAAAGAAATTGTATCCTTTTTTACAAGTGATCCCCTCCCAGAGAGTCTGCTGGGAAACATGGCGGGGTTCATAAAGGAAACAATCCACTCATAGTGGTGTTTTCAATTTTTATGTGCCAGAAAAAAGAGACGATATTTTGCAGCAGTTAATATGGATGAACTCTAATATTGTAATAGATGGAAAGCCTTTCTTTTGGAAAAATATGTTTGAAAGAGGAATCATTTTTGTCAATGATATTATCAATGAGAATGGTAAAATTATGAAGTATGATGAATTTAGAGCTATGTATGGTGATGCTTGCTCAAGCTTTTCATTTGATCAACTAACTGGAGTAATTGGGAAAAGATGGAAACAAATAATTAATTATGGAACTACTAAATTATTAGTTTGTAAACCTCTAATAAGAAATTCTAGTTGGCAAAAAGGAACTAAAATAAATAGAAAAATATATAATTTTTATTTAATAAAGAAATCTTTGAAGGCTGCCTCATACAACACAAATGGAAAATGGGAGGACTTTTTTGACTGCCCGCTGCCATATTCAAACTAATCTATAAAACCACTATCGATGTGCAAAATCGTTATTTTCAAATTAAAATTATTTATAACTTCTTACCCACAGGGAAAATGTTAAAATTATGGAATATGACAGAGTCAGATGATTGCCGATTTTGTTGTCAGGAGCCTGAATCCACCCTGCATTTGTTTTGGTATTGTCATATTGTGTCTTTGTTTTGGGTGGAAGTTGAAAAAATGTGTTTAAGGATTGGTTTGTTTATGAAGCTTGATGTGGTTTCTGTTATTTTAGGAGAGTTCATTGACAATCATGATTTAGTCAATTTAATTATAGTACTCTGTAAAATGTTTATTTTTAAGGCCAAAAACAGATATTCACGTAGTATTACTTTCTTTAAAACATTTATTCAGTATTTTCTAACTTTAGAAAGTTACATGGTTGAAAACGATAATGATGCCAAAAAACATTTAAAAAAAGATGAGAAGTCCTCAAAGGCTTATTTTGAAAGTATAATTATGTTTATAGATTATATGATATCTGTTGTTGTGTTCCCTAATTTGAGTGACCTGGACATAATCTGGACTGTACATAAATGCTTATTTTGAAAATGTAAATTTGTTTATAAATTATATGCAATCTGTTGTGTTCCCTAATTTTTTTCTGTGTACATGAATGAAGGTGTGTGTTGCTGAGTCCGACTTGGACATTATCTGGACTGGGCCTGGTTTAAAAAACCCTTTAAACAAATCTAATTTCATTGACAACCTGGTCTGTTGAAGATAAGGCCCTTTTTTAAAAAATTAAATAAAATAAGATAAATAAATAAAAAACATTTTCTTGGATAAAAAAGAAAGTAAAACAATATAAAAATAATTACATTAAAAATAGTAATTAATGAAAATGTTAGTGGACCAGCAGCCTATACAATCATGTGTGCTTCAGGGACTGTGTCCCTTGCAGATGTGTTGTCTATGTTGTGGGAACCAGAATATTGGTAGCAGAAAGAAATAACCCCTTTTGTGTGAGTGGGTGTGGATGAGTGTGCATGGGAGAGGTTGTTTGGGTTGATGCACTGATTGAAAGTGTATCTTGTGTTTTCTCTATGTAGATTTGATTTAAAAAGAAAAAAAATAAATAAATAATTATTATTATTATTTTTTTAAATTAAAAAAAAATTGTTTTTTTTTTTTTTTTTTGTTTTTTTTTTAGAACAGGCCTGCGGGCGACTCGTCTGGTCCTTACGGGCGACTGGTGCCCGCGGGCACCGCGTTGGTGACCCCTGAACTAACCCAACACTGCTGATATATACAGTCGTGGAATTAACACATTATTATGCCTAATTTGGACAACCAGGTACGGTGAAGATAAGGTCCTTTTTTTTAAATATTAATAAAATAAGATAAGATAAATAAATTAAGAACATTTTCTTGAATAAAAAAGAAAGTAAAACAATATAAAAACACTTACATAGAAACTAGTAATTAATGAAAATGAGTAAAATTAACTGTTAAAGGTTAGTACTATTAGTGGACTAGCAGCACGCACAACCATGTGTGCTTACGGACTGTATCCCTTGCAGACTGTATTGATATATATTGATATATAATGTAGGAACCAGAATATTAATAACACAAAGAAACAACCCTTTTGTGTGAATGAGTGTAAATGAGTGTGAATGGGGCAGGGAGGTTTTTTGGGTTGGTGCACTAATTGTAAGTGTATCTTGTGTTTTTTATGTTGATTTAATAAAAACAAAACAAAAAACGATACTGATAATAAAAAAAACGATACCGATAATTTCCGATATTACATTTTAAAGCATTTATCGGCCGATAATATCGGCAGCCCGATAATATCGGCAGCCCGATATTATGGGACATCTCTACATATAATATAGCAACTAATCAGTGCTGTACTGCCAGCCAGCGATTAGCGCTGGAGTTGCCAGTTGACGATTATCACTGTAGTTGCCAGTTAGCGATTTGTGAACTATTTGCCAGCTAGCGATTAACGCATTAGTTGCCATCTAGCGATTAGTACACCAATTCCCAGCTAGTGATTAGCACCCTATTTGCCAGTTAGCTATTAGCAGCACTACTGCTATTATTTATTGCACAACAACAAAATCCCTTGATGAAATGTTTTTTTTAATGTAAAACACACGCTCCGTTGCGCCATCAATTTGGGGGTTCTTGGCCTGGACAACGTTGAAGACCCCCGATTGGGAGGATATTTGACCAGCATGTTTGTGGTGAGTAATGTACCTGTAGTGAAGGTGGCCTCTGCCGCCTCTTGGATGTCCTCCTCATAGATGTTTAGGTCAAGGGGTCGGTCGCTCAGCTCCTGCAGGTATCTAGCAGTGGTCGTGCAGAAGCTCTGCATAGAAAGGCCCATGTACTTCTGTCTTATGAAGAGTGCCTTCACCACACACTTTGCTGCATCCAGCAGGTCAGTGAATGGAACCTGGATTGAGGAGCGACAAACAATGAAAAAAGTGTTTTCTCCATTTCAGATGCTACGCATAATAAGCACGAGTCTTACCCCACATTTCTCCTCTCCAGAGATGCTGACTCGCTGGTACTCTCTCTCCGGGGGCAGCTCTCTCTCCAGCAGGTCCAGCGCTTGGCTTTGCTCCTTCATGTATCTGACAGAAGATTCATCGCTTTTTCAATGTTCTCTTCTGCCGTTTGAGGGTAACTGAGTGGCTTGTTATGAGAGACCAGCATGTGTGTGTAAGTGTGGAGGCACTCACTCAAGATCAGCTGCGCTGTCGGTTTTCATAAACTCCTGTTTGGCTCGCAGCAAAATGTCTGGTTCAAATCTGTGGACAGACAAGCTGAGCTCACATTGGTCAGCATTGATCATCCTCACAAAAACACACGTAGGAGGGAGGGACTCATTGAACAATATTGTGTTTCGTTCTTTCATCACACCGAGATGCCATTTGGTTGACTTTTCAAGCTACATATAAGCACCACATTTTATATTATAGTGCTGTTTCAGCCTGTACAGCTATGAAGGTCAACAAAACAAGTGCTCCTGCGGTTACCGACGCACTGACATATATTTTTTATTATGTGAACCCTCAAAAGTCGAAGGCAATACATTTAAAAATACGTTTTAATCAGGGCTGTCAAAATAGGATCTAATTCATGAGCATTAATTATGAATATAGGTAGATTAATTGCGCAATAGTGGATGGTATAGAGCAGGGTTCGGCAACCCAAAGCGTTGAAAGAGCCATATTGGACCAAAAATACAAAAAAACAAATCTGTCTAGAGCCGCAAAAAATGAAAAGCCGTATATAAGTCTTGCAATGAAGTCAACACATGATGTAAGTGTCTATATTAGCTATAATAGCCTACTATCAAAATGATTATGTGTCGCAGGCTGAAGCAAATCTTCGTTGACAGAAATGTTGAAATGTATTATTTATTCTACACATTTTTACAACATTAGAAACCATTAGTAAATCAGAGGCTACTCAGAAGGTGATATAACTCTTGTAAATGATTGGCTTTTAATGGCCAAAGGTATAGATGTGTGTGTCCAAGTTAAGGCTGTCTTCTTTTAATAGATTTATTAAAATCTTTGGCAAGCTAGGTAATGGTTGCTGTGGTCTGGAGCAACATGGCACACAAACTACTATCTGAAATGCAGCCAATATTACATACAGATAATGTGGTCATGAGACATGCAAAACAAAATTATATACAAAGACAATAAAAGCAAAGGAAATTAAATGAGCTCAAATATACTTACAAATGAGGCATAATGATGCAATATGTACATACAGATAGCCTAAATAGCATGTTAGCATTGATTAGCTTGCAGTCACGAACTGACCAAATATGCCTGATTAGCACTCCAACAAGTCATTAACATCCACAAAGGGCGCCTTTGTGCATTCACGCACAGTATAAAACGTTTGGTGGACAAAATGAGACAAAGAAAGAGTTGGAGATTTTACATGTAAACAAACCGCCAAAATCAATAGGACAAAACGATGTTCACCAAATACTCTCATCGGTGAAGCATACACACATACATATTAAACAGTGGGCAACTGGGAAGGTTTGTGTCATGTTTGTCCTCAAACAAAAAACATACTAAAACAAACAAAAAAAATTGCCCCCATCTTTTTCCATTTTCAATCCTTTTTTTAAAATGCTCTAGGGAGCCACTAGGGTGGCTCTAAAGAGCAGGTTGCTGACCCCCGGTAAAGGGTGAGAAAACTCTCACTGGTGTTCTCGCTGGCAAATTTCACTTCAAAATACTCCCTGACTGGACTTTAGATCAAAGTGTTAGCAAGTTTTGAGCAAATAAATGATGTAAAACATTAACAAAAATGTTCCTGTATGATGATTCTGGCAATACAATTGCATTTGTGTCCAAATACTTTTTTTTAGTTAATTTGAAATTATGCAAGCTAGTAATAAATAGCCTGTGATTAATCAGGGTGAATTCAAATTTACAAGTGTGATTAATCTGATTGAAAAAATAAATTATTTGACAACACTTTTTTTTAATGGGTGTAAATCTTTTGGAACCAAATCTCCACCCCCTCCCCCCTTTTAAAAAATGTTTTCTTCCCTTTTTTCTATATCCATTTTTTCCCTTTTCTCCCCTTTACAATCAGTTCTTGATTCAACACAATTATCGATTCAAACCTATTCTCGCAATGTATTATTTAGTATAATAATTACAATGCAACTTTTTCAAAACAGGTTCAAGTTTAAAAAAGCTCCTTCTGGTTGTAAGGAGATGACCTACAAATTATATTTTAATAAAATGTATTATTATGAATCGATTTAGAGTTGGGATGAATATAAATCGGGATTCGTGAATCGATTTTATTGTGCATCCCAATTTTTTGTTATATTTCCAACAGGAAATAATGTAAGTCGAATTGTTTCCAGAGTCAAACACAAAACATGTATATTGTATATATTATATAAAAATATAATATAATATAATATAATAATATAATATATCAGTATATATTGTATATATAATATGTAAATATTACATATATGTTATATTTTATATTGCTACTATGGTACATTTTTAGTCTATTCTTATACCTGCAATTATCCTTTCCATCCTTACCCAGTGGCCTAGTGGTTAGAGTGTCCGCCCTGAAATCGGTAGGTTGTGAGTTCAAACCCCGGCCAAGTCATACCAAAGACTATAAAAATGGGACCCATTACCTCCCTGCTTGGCACTCAGCATTAAGGGTTGGAATTGGGGGTTAAATCACCAAAAATGATTCCTGGGCGCGGCACCGCTGCTGCCCACTGCTCCCCTCACCTCCCAGGGGGTGATCAAAGGGGATGGGTCAAATGCAGAGGACAAATTTCACCACACCTAGTGTGTGTGTGACAATCATTGGTACTTTAACTTTAACTTTAACTTAACTTTCCATCCTTTGTAACTGAGCTACTGTGTGGAACAATTTCCATTGTGGATCAATAAATTTTGCCTAAGTCTAAGTCTAATGTATGAACTATAAAAGCCATGTTTTTCCTAACTGTCATATAAGCATAAAGACAGATTAATTACTGTATGTTATTTGTATAATCAATCAGTCAGTTTGTGTAAGTAACTGATATTTAACAGCGTTGCTTATATCATACAATTGCGAAATAACAGAAAATATATATATATTTTTTTGACGTTTGAGGCATTCTTTTTATATATAAATGTTTGACTTTAGAGGTTCAATTGTTTTTGAGTTTTTATATTTTTTTATTTATGTTTGGCTATAGTGGTGTACATAAAACTAAAGTAAAAGTACTCCTGAAGAAAGAAAACAACATTTGAAAGAAGTTCTTGTAGGTTATTTTGTTAATCAAATCTCACATACTTGACGTCCTGGCTAATCTGTCTCTCCAGACGCTGGCGTCTCTCCTCCAGTTTTTCTATAGGGCTGTCCTCTGGGAACTCATAAGGAGCGCTGCGCATCTCACTATCTGCCAGGCTTCGTGAGAACAGCTCCTTCACAAGGACACACACACACACACACACACACACACACACATTGAACAAAACACCGCAAACGTTGATAACGATGACAACAACAACTGACCTCAGCGATTTCCTTGTACTTCCCGTCCATGGATGTTCGCAGGTCAATGGACTGTTTCAAGGCCACGGGAATCCCAGGTAAAGAATGCTGGGGAGTGAGGAGGTGGCGAGTACCACGGAGGTCAACTGAAAAAGAATAGTTAATCTTCTATTATAAAAGCATGATCATTTTTGCACCCTGTTGTACCCTCTATAGCGCAGGTGTCTGGGGGCCAGATCTGGTCCGTCACATCGTTTTATGTGGACCGCGAAAGCTTAGAAAAAATGGTCCTGATCTACAAAACCCAAAACAAGGGAAGTCCTTGTCCTGTGTACTTACTACTACTACTGTGTAGAACAGGGAGCCTGTTGATTAGACTGAGTGAGCACTGCTGCCACCTAGCTGCAGGCTTGTATATCGTTCTAACATGAATACCAGAGTGTAGACACAAATAACATCTCATCGCGACATCCCAGTATTTGAGAAACACTGGCTTTATGCGAGGCATGAGAACAATTGGTGAAAAGACGGAGTTCCACCACCTTCTGTTCAGCACCATCTTACCAACACATCCTACTCAACATGCAGGAGTAGCATCATCCCTGCTATTTAACGCTCCGCTGAGTAAAGTGAGGCCAAGTGAATTGTTTTGAACTCTGAATATAAGTACTCCTCTCACATTCAAACAACAGTACTATAGAAATAAAAATTGGATATCATTTAGAGTAGTCAATGTACAGCTTGTGTAGCAGTTATGCGCTACTATCCTCTTAAAATGACTCGACACAAGTGAGTACATCCAAAGTGTGACTATAGGTCAAATGCAGAGAATAATTTCGCCACACCGTGTGTGTGTGTGTGACAATCATTGGTACTTTTTGATTTAGTGCAAGCACCATTATTATCTAGCAGTGCCTTGATCCTCTTGGACTTGGAAGTTCACCAGAGCTGAACAGGTTGTTACAGGAATCCTGTAACACGCCTCCATGATGACATCACCGGTCTAGTTGGTGGATATGAAAAGTCTTTCACTCTTCCACCTTCGGTTTGAGGATGCTTCAGGTGCACAATTGGGTTCAGGCATGGAAACATACTTGGCAACTCCATTATCTTCATCCTCTCGAGCAGTGGCTCTCAAACCTTTTCCACCAAGTGCCACCTCAGAAAAAACATGGCTCTCCAAGTACCGCCCTTATGACCAACATTTAAAAAACAGTAGCGCAGTAGGCCTAAGTATTCGTTAAAAACAAGCCAGAGGTTCTATTTTATATTTTTGGCCAATTACACACAGTGAAAAAATAAAACACTGTACTTTAATCAATTAATTATTTGGTGTACGACTGGATGGAGCCCGCGTACAACTAATGATACATGCACTGCAGTTTGATAATCACTGCTTGTTAGAATAATTTTATTTAAGTTATCACAAAAACCTTGTGTTGAAATGAGTTCCCAGCGAAAAGACCAAAAGCTGTCTTTGAACCTACCAAGAAGAATGCTTGTAAAACTCCACTGTGAAAAGGGGGAAGCAACATGAAGGTGTTCTGTTTTCTTTCATGTATTGTAATCAACAGAAAGATATTGTTTTAACCCAAGGACTACAAAGCGGAGAGAAGGCAGGATCTGCCCAAGTTCCAGGCGACCTCTTTTTGAACCTCCTTTTTGAACTGTTTTACGAACCTCTTTTTGAACTCTTTTACAACCTCTTTTTTGAACCGACCTTTTCGGTGAACTGTTTACGACCTTTTCTGTGAACTCTTTACGACCCTCGTCCCTTAGAAACAGCTTTTGCCATGTGGTCAGGGAAGGTCCAAATAAAAGAAGGAGGCGTGCAATCTTTTGGCAGAGCGTAATGACACTGTACAAGGGTACAGATGTCCAAGCGTCTCTCCTCAAATTGAGCCAAATTTAATTATGTCTCTGTTGAATTATTTGCTTCTTGTCTTGTTTAATAGATGTCATCAGTGTTTGAACCTGACACTGCTCTACTGCAAGGCATTTTATCATGGTAGTCATGGTGGAAAACTGCCATGTGGCTAGGGAGGAGTACCTTTCACAACTGTAGGACTCAGTATAAAACTAGACTGGCACATTCAGCTTCATGGCAAATACTACTTTCTGGCTAGGCAACACACCGTAGCCTGTGCACTATTGCCAAATAACATCTTGGAATTGTAACTGCATGCAAAGTCTACTATATAATAGTAGCAGTCCTAATATTATACCTACTACTTTAAAGTATATCCACGTTTAACTGCATGCAAAGTCTACTATAGAATAGTAGCAGTCCTAATATTATACCTACTACTTTAAAGTATATCCACGTTTAATTTCTACAATACTATGATTCTGTATTTAAACGACTTTTGTGAGATAGTGCAGGTGAAATAGTAAGAAGCGGTGTCCTCACTATGTAAAACAAGCCTGAGTCAACAACCCTGTGAGGGCTCAACCTCAGCCACAAAGTCACAGATGTCACCGTGCTCGTCTGTGCAAGCTAATGGCCTGCTAAGACGTCACTTTGGACCATATCACTTTCCCCTGATAACATAGGACAGTGTTGTCGTCAAGGGCAGCATGCGACCAGCGGCAAAGACACCCAAGATGGGCCTCGGTGAAGCCGAGCCAAGCGAACCCGGAGCTAATCCCCATAATGGCTGCTATATTTGGATCAGATGCATCTAGGTTACGTAACATCTCATCCCCTCACAGTCGGAGCCACAAGCACCGGTAAAATAAGTCATGGTTTACTTGATGATACCATATAATCTCTTGCACTGGAGCTTTTATGGATCTAAATGAGCAGAAGAGGGGATAAAAGAGACTGTAAACAGCAAAGAGGCATGCTGAGGCGTAAGGAAAACAATGGCATGCATGTTAGTAAGGAGGCTTAAAATGGGGTCAAATAGCATGAGCTTGTCGAGAGACCTTTAGTGCATGAATATTTCAGTAAAAAACAGCGTGACGCGTCCAACTCAAAGCACATAATGCCCCGTGTGGTCTGTGCACAAGTGGAAACAGGAATGAATAAGTCGTCTGATGCCTTCAAGCAGCAGGTAAACAACAAAGATGAGCACATTTTATTGTACTTTATTATGAAAAACGTTCCCTGACTATCTAATTTTTATCATTAGATTACTATAGATCTGCCAATGGAGATGGAAACAGAGACAAGACAATAGTGATGGTAATTTAGGTAATTTAGACTCTTATGGATGTTTGTGCTACTTCAATAGATTTATTACCAGAAGACTTGTAACATGGATTTCTAATATAAAAATATAATCAGATCAAATATATATTACTTTACATATTAAATACATGAATTAACTAAATTACATTATCATATGATAATTAAATAATATATATATATAAATTAAATTATTATTTAATTCTAAGAAATAAACGACAAAGCAAAGAAAAAAAGACCCATCCCAAACGGACCTCTGATTGTGTGTATTACTTGTAAATTCCCAACTATCGAAAGTAGAGATGTTTCACAGGGTTTTATGCTGCCGATTCCGATACGATCGTTCATGAGTGAGATCGGCCTATATACCGATACCGATCACGTGTATTAACTGCACATTTTCCCATGTATTTATGGTGAATGGTATTGGCAGCTATATTGAAATTAGTTCCTTCTTGTCTTTTATTGCACACAATTGTTTAAGTGAATCAAAGTTAATAGTACACAATAACTAAATAAAAAAAAGTCTACTACTCATTAAAATCCTCTGACTTTGATCTCAAAGTCCTCTTGTGCCCAGGGAATTATTATTTGAGTTTGTAAACATTGACAAAAAGAAAGAGAAAATAAAAATAACCACCTAGTATCAGTTATATACTGATACTACACTTGGTATCGACACCACCAATTCCCCTGACGTGTGGCGTACCAACTGTGACAATGCTGACGTACCAACAGTTGTTGCTATATTTTTCTCTCTCTAGAATATGAATAATCTACTTGTTAATTCTGTGTTAATGACAGCTTTTTTTTTTTTGTGTAACATGCGTCCATCTACACTTTTTAAACTTTACAAAGCACCTATTTCTTAGTGTTGTTTTAAGCGAGCCTAGCCGTTAGCTCAGCTATTAGTATACCTGATCCTGGCTTGTTTCCGGTGTGTAACATGTTTAGCATTGTCCTCCAGTGATAATAGTATAGACCAGGGGTCAGCAACCCGCGGCTCTAGAGCCGCATGTGGCTCTTTAGCGCCACCCTAGTGGCTCTTTGAAGCTTTTTCAAAAATGTATGAAAAATGGAAAAAGATGAGGGGAAAAAAAATATATTTTTTGTTTTAATATGGTTTCTGTAGGAGGACAAACATGACACAAACCTCCCTGATTGTTATAAAGCACACTGTTTATATTAAACATGCTTCACTGATTCGAGTATTTGGCGAGCGCCGTTTTGTCCTACTAATTTTGGCGGTCCTGGAACTCACCTTAGTTTATTTACATGTATAACTTTCTCCGACTCTCTAGGACGTGTTTTATGCCACTTCTTTTTCTGTCTCATTTTGTCCACCAAACTTTTAACGTTGTGCGTGAATGCACAAAGGTGAGTTTTGTTGATGTTATTGACTTTTGTGGAGTGCTAATCAAACATATTTGGTCACTGCATGACTGCAAGCTAATCGATGCTAACATGCTATTTAGGCTAGCTATATGTACATATTGCATCATTATGCCTCATTTGTAGCTATATTTGAGCTCATTTAGTTTCCTTTAAGTCATCTCAATTTCGATGTATATCTCATGACACATCTGTATGTAATATGGCTTTTAATTTGCCCGCTTGTCAGTCGCGGGACTGAAAACAAACACACGATTGGCGTTTCTGAGCAGCATTAAAAGTCATTAATTGATAACGCCGATCACATAATATTTTTCAGGAAAGCCGTCCGATACTTATTGGTTTCTGACCGATCGACACATCCCTACTTTATAAAGTTAAGTTAAAGTTAAAGCCCCAACGATTGTCACACACACACACTGAAGTGGTGAAATGTCACCTCCTGGGTGGTGAGGGGGGCAGTGAGCAGCAGCGGTGGCCACGCTCGGGAATCATTTGGTGATTTAACCCCCAATTCCAACCCTTGATGCTGAATGCCAAGCAGGGAGGCATCCATCCAGCAATTTTCTACCGCTTGTCCCTTTTGGGGTCGCGGGGGCAGGGTACTCAGCTGCACACTGTACACCCTGGACAAGTCGCCACCTCATCACAGGGCCAACACAGATAGACAGACAACATTCACACTCACATTCACACACTAGGGACCATTTAGTGTTGCCAATCAACGTATCCCCAGGTGCATGTCTTTGGAGGTGGGAGGAAGCCGGAGTACCCGGAGGGAACCCACGCAGTCACGGGGAGAACATGCAAACTCCACACAGAAAGATCGAACGCAGGACCTTCGTATTGTGAGGCACACGCACTAACCCCTGATCCACTGTGCTGCCTAACAGGGAGGCAATGGGTCCCATTTTTATAGTCTTTGGTATGACTCGGCCGGGGTTTGAACTCACTACCTCCCAGTCTCAGGGCAGATACTCTAACCCAGTGGTTCTTAACGTGGGTTCGATCGAACCCTAGGGGTTCGGTGAGTCGGGCTCAGGGGTTCGGTGGAGGTCAAGACACACCCGACTCATCGTGTATATAAAAACTTCTCCCTATCGCCGATGTTCATGCACGGTTCATTTTGTGCACCAGTAAAAAAAACATGGTAACACTTTAGTATGGGGAACATATTCACCATTAATTAGTTGCTTATTTACATGCAAATTAGTAACATATTGGCTCTTACCTAGTCATTATTAAGTACTTATTAATGCCTTATTCGGCATGGCCTTATTATAACCCTAACCCTCTAACCTTGGCCCTAACCCTCTAACCCTAACCCTAACCCTCTAACCCTAACCCTAACGAAATAACTCTAAATTAAGTCTTTGTTACTTAGAATATGTTCCCCATACTAAAGTGTTACCAAAAACATATAACTTCGTCTTGAATTTGAAAAAATACAACATTTTATTTTTCACTAAAGAAGGGTTCGGTGAATGTGCATATGAAACTGGTGGGGTTCGGTACCTCCAACAAGGTTAAGAACCACTGCTCTAACCACAAGGCCACTGAGGTAGTGAACCACCGCAACATTTACAAGAAAGTACACCACAAAATGTGAATTAAAATGTGCACAAATAAAAGAAGAATCAGCATCCAGGTAACAGTATTTGCTGGTTGATCAATAACTGCTTCCATAGAAAAAAATATCAGAAAATGAAGATGGCTCGTTCACGAATGACTCATCACTACTAGAAAAACATAACTATTCCCAACCACGGTAAGAAATTCAGCAACTGAAATCAACAGAATTACTCTGATACCTTTTAATTGTCCTGTCACACAATACACAACTACTTGTTGCTTGGCAGAGTTCATAGTCACCAATCAAAACAGACCCACAACCAACGTTCCCTCAAAGGTGCGCGCCTGCGCAATTGCGCACTGCTCACGCGTCCTCTGCGCACAGCAAATTAATGCAGCGCAGAAAATCAAAAATCCCATCTGAACTTTAAACAAAATAAACACATTACAATTTATTCTGTATGATTTTGCAATGCAACTCAATGAGTGACAAGTGACAACAAGAGTGGCCCCAATGAATAAAACAATCTTTGTCAACACAGTTCAATTATCGTCTGTCGAGACACTTTACGGACAGGAATTCCATCAATCACTTTATTGAGCAAAACTGTTTGTAACCACACCAAAAACATGAGTAAAAAAAACTTTTATCTATAAAAACTGGTAATTTTCTGCCATACAAACTAGGCTTAAACCAACGTTGTCATCCGTCGTTTCAACAGAAGCCGCTCGCTCTGTCTCACCTGCACCAACACACGCACTCATGGCATTTAGCCAGTGTTGCGTTTATGGCCACACAAAAAGTCGGACAACCCCAACGCCACACAATGTGTAAATGCCAGGTTGTAACACTCTGACTCCTCTATCAGATGCGTGCTTATTTTACTGCCATTTATTAAGAATGTTAATCTAAGGATATTATTCCTGAAATATTGCCACTAGATTTCATAAATGCTAATAAAAAGATGTATTTTACAGACAGAAAGTTACAGGAACTAAATGTAATCTCTGAAAGGGGTAACATTTCTTTTAAAGGCAGGACCCGCAGCCAGACATACAATACTAGCACATAGGTCAGGGGTCACCAACCTTTTTGAAACCAAGGGCTACTTCTTGGGTACTGATTAATGCGAAGGGCTACCAGTTAGATACACACTTAAATAAATTGCCAGAAGTAGCCAATTTGCTCAATTTACCTTTAACTCTGTTATTATTAATAATTAATTATATTTATCTTTGTGGAAACACTGATCATCTTAATGATTTCTCACAATAAATATATATAGAAACAGATAAATATCAATATGCAACACTTTATTTTTATATTTTCTCTAAGTGCACATTTTTCAAATTGAACATTTTCAAATGATCACTTCTAAGACAGTCTTGTGAAATCACAATATCCCATTTTAACTAGCTAGCCACTAACATTTTTTAACAAATCATGAATTACTTTGCACCATGTTTGTACAAATAATAACTCATGTAAAATACAAAAGTAAACTCTCAAATTTTTAAATCATGTCACACTTTGAACTGGACACCAAATCTGTTATCTGTTTCTTTGTCAGTTAGTGGGAAGCCTGGCATTGCATGCTGTTAACTAGTGTGTTGTACTCTGGTGTGTAACTTGACACTGCAACTCTGAGTGAGTCTTGCAGATGTGCATCAGTGAGGCGTGTTCTGTGTTTGTTCTTGATGAAGTTCATGTCAGAAAAGGCTGATTCACAAAGATAAGATTTTTCCTCATTGTTTGCAGAACCTTCTTAATCTTTTGGACATATTTTCACAGCAATCTGGCCTTAAGCTTGATTATGATAAATGTAAAATGTTAAGGATCGGAAATCTAAAGGGAACGTCCTTTCGAATGGAATGCAAAGTGCCTGTTTTGTGGACAGATGGACCAGTTAACATACTTGGTGTTGTTGTCCCAGAAAATCTGGAAGATCTAGGCTCAGTAAATTATGATAATCGACTAAGAAAGCTGGACAAAATTATGCAATTATGGAAAGGGAAATCCCTAACCTTGTATGGTAAAATGTCTATTGCCAACTCGTTAATTATTCCTCAATTTATTTATTTGTTTTTGTCATTACCAGCTCCATCACAAAACTTTTTTAAGATTTATGAGCGGAGGGTCTTCGATTTTGTCTGGAACGGCAAACCAGAAAAGATTAAAAGAAAGGTTTTGTACAAAGAGTATGAATATGGGGGCCTGAAACTTCTCAACCTGGAAGCTATGTGTCTGTCTTTAAAAGTATCAATTGTTCCAAAGATGTATTTAAACATTGAGTGGTACACAAATGTCCTGTTGGACAAAAAAACATGTACTGTATCAAAAGAAATTGTATCCTTTTTTACAAGTGATCCCCTCCCAGAGAGTCTGCTGGGAAACATGGCGGGGTTCATAAAGGAAACAATCCACTCATAGTGGTGTTTTCAATTTTATGTGCCAGAAAAAAGAGACGATATTTTGCAGCAGTTAATATGGATGAACTCTAATATTGTAATAGATGGAAAGCCTTTCTTTTGGAAATATATGTTTGAAAGAGGAATCATTTTTGTCAATGATATTATCAATGAGAATGGTAAAATTATGAAGTATGATGAATTTAGAGCTATGTATGGTGATGCTTGCTCAAGCTTTTCGTTTTATCAACTAACTGGAGTAATTGGGAAAAGATGGAAACAAATAATTAATTATGGAACTACTAAATTATTAGTTTGTAAACCTCTAATAAGAAATTCTAGTTGGCAAAAAGGAACTAAAATAAATAGAAAAATATATAATTTTTATTTAATAAAGAAATCTTTGAAGGCTGCCTCATACAACACATATGGAAAATGGGAGGACTTTTTTGACTGCCCGTTGCCATGGGATGCCATATTCAAACTAATCTATAAAACCACTATCGATGTGCAAAATCGTTATTTTCAAATTAAAATTATTTATAACTTCTTACCCACAGGGAAAATGTTAAAATTATGGAATATGACAGAGTCAGATGATTGCCGATTTTGTTGTCAGGAGCCTGAATCCACCCTGCATTTGTTTTGGTATTGTCATATTGTGTCTTTGTTTTGGGTGGAAGTTGAAAAAATGTGTTTAAGGATTGGTTTGTTTATGAAGCTTAATGTGGTTTCTGTTATTTTAGGAGAGTTCATTGACAATCATGATTTAGTCAATTTAATTATAGTACTCGGTAAAAAAAATATTTTTAAGGCCAAAAACAGATATTCACTTAGTATTACTTTCTTTAAAACATTTATTCAGTATTTTCTAACTTTAGAAAGTTACATGGTTGAAAACGATAATGATGCCAAAAAACATTTAAAAAAAGATGAGAAGTCCTCAAAGGCTTATTTTGAAAGTAGAATTATGTTTATAGATTATATGATATCTGTTGTTGTGTTTCCTAATTTGAGTGACCTGGACATAATCTGGACTGTACATAAATGCTTATTTTGAAAATGTAATTTTGTTTATAAATTATATGCAATCTGTTGTGTTCCCTAATTTTTTTCTGTGTACATGAATGAAGGTGTGTGTTGCTGAGTCCGACTTGGACATTATCTGGACTGGGCCTGGTTTAAAAAACCCTTTAAACAAATCTAATTTCATTGACAACCTGGTCTGTTGAAGATAAGGCCCTTTTTAAAAAAATAAAATAAAATAAGATAAATAAATAAAAAACATTTTCTTGGATAAAAAAGAAAGTAAAACAATATAAAAATAATTACATAAAAAATAGTAATTAATGAAAATGTTAGTGGACCAGCAGCCTATACAATCATGTGTGCTTCAGGGACTGTGTCCCTTGCAGATGTGTTGTCTATGTTGTGGGAACCAGAATATTGGTAGCAGAAAGAAATAACCCCTTTTGTGTGAGTGGGTGTGGATGAGTGTGCATGGGGGAGGTTGTTTGGGTTGATGCACTGATTGAAAGTGTATCTTGTGTTTTTTGTATGTAGATTTAATTTAAAAAAAAAAAAAAAAAAAAAAAAAAAAAATTTTTTTTTTTTTTTTTTTTTTTTTTTTTTTTTTTAGAACAGGCCCGCGGGCGACTCATCTGGTCCTCACGGGCGACCTGGTGCCCGCGGGCACCGCGTTGGTGACCCCTGACATAGGTCATGAAAAACATGTTTTTTTGTTATTGTCATTGTAAGAGGGCAAAATCACTTAAACCAGAAAATTATTTTAATAAAACATTTAAATTGTTATGATGTCAGGTTTGGGACAGGTGTGACGCTGGTGTGGCCACAGTGTGCACGTCTGATGTTGCTCCACTGAATGCTCAGGGAGTTTGTGCGTTTGCTCACACACATGACAAATTAGAGGGAACATTGCCCACAACATCAGGATTTCTACACACATCTGTATACACTGCTCTGTATTGCATACAAAACACATTTCAAAATATAGCTTATAGCCAAAATGCAGCCATACCAGCAATCTGTATTTGCATGACTGTGCAGATTTCAACACTAAAAAACCCCAGCTATATTCACAATCTAGTGCTAACATTGTGATAGGAACGTTTTCTGAGGGGGGGAGTTTGAAAGGCGCAAAAGAAGTCTGATAATACGTGCGCCACACAATAACGCAGCATCAGTGTTAAAAAGTCATGTGAAGAAAGTCAGTCCCGTCTAAAGAAGCTTCTTCCTGCAGCTCTCTAAAGAGTCTGATGCATGCTTGGTCATGCATAAACCACAACAACCTTGTAATAATCCTCTCAGTCCACTCCAAGTTTTTGTGTCAGTCAATCCGCAGTAGCACCGTGTGCTACAGACGGCCATGCTCCAGGCGCTTACACAAAGGCGTCAAGGAACGAGAGGAGGGTGAGGAATTGAAGGGGGATATTTATGCTTTGGCTCGGGACCAGGCTACATAGTGCAGCGTACCTGTCTCTTCACGGCCTGTTTGCCAGCAGCTAGACAGGGCCGAGCGAGGGGAGACACACGGGAGGAGAGAAAGGAAGAGATGGAGCATGCCAGGATGCCATCGTCTGTCCTTTCGTACTTGAACACAATGGAGGGGAGGAAGGACAGGGAGTTTGAAGTGAGAGAAAAAAAAAGGCACACACAATCATCTGCCATATTGTCCTGCTCCTCGCTCTATCCCTGCCATACATACACAGAGGTGGTCCTGCAGGTCCATGAACTCCCCCCTCACATGATGCCAGTGTGTGTGTGACCCCCCTTCCTCCTGGTCGCTGCACTACAGCTGCCTCTGGAGCTGCTCTTCCTCATTTCAACATTGGACTGGAATGTACCACGGGAGAGCTCAGTGGAGGGGGAGGTGGGAGACGGCCGTACATCACGTGATGGATGGTTGGCCACGCTGCAAACCTTACAAACCTTCGTCCTACTAACTGTCGTCGTCACCGCTTTTTTTTTTTTTTTTTTGCTGAAAGGATGTTTGCTGTGTTTATGAATTAAATAGTGCTGGCTCAGCTATAAGAAGATAATGTCTTTATTCCCATCTCCTCTCACAGATTAAAGGGCCGGCGCGTCGGTCCAATTCTGAGATAAGTGAATCATATGGACAAAAAAACCACATTATTACAATTAATTAAGTCGACTGATGTTAATATCCTAAATTATTTTTTAATTTTTTAAATACTGATTATTTATGTATTTAATATTTGTTTACTTACTATGGCATATTTATTCACTGTTCTGTTACAGACAACAAGGAAATGGGATAAAATTGCTAAGGTATGAAAAAGGGTAGGATTAGATCAACTCTGCTTCTTCCTACTCCTTTTCGGACGTGCTGTAATGATACAACTGGAAATATAAAGTTAAAGTTAAAGTACCAATGATTGTCACACACACACTTGCTGTGGCGAAATTATTCTCTGGTTTTGACCCATCACCCTTGATCACCCCCCAGAGGTGAGGGGAGCAGTGAGCAGCAGCGGTGGCTGCACCCGGTGAATTCCTTTTTGGTGATTTAACCCCCAATTCCAACCCTTGATGCTGAGTGCCAAGCGGGGAGGTAATGGCTCCCATTTTTATAGTCTTTGGTATGACTCGGCCGGGGTTTGAACTCACAATAAACCTGTGATGCATTACATTGTATTGTAATGTTGGAAATAAACTGAAACTGAACTGAACTGAACTGATCTGTCTCCACGCAAGGTAACTTATTGTTGCTCTCTCTGCAGGGTTTTTCTTTATTTCTATTGTCATTTTACAAATTCCAAGAGCTTGGCTGCACTGGAAACATTTTCATTGAACATTCACAGCAAATTACTGGCTGATAGTTGCATTACTTTCACTGTAACATTTACAGTAATTTACTGTGAAATGTATTCACAGCAATTTATTTTACCTATAGAGCTGTGGTTTTCACAGTTAATTACAATTACAGTCATCCCGCGCCACATCGTGCTTCAAATATTGCGGCTTCACCGCATTGCATCATTTTGTTTTTAAAGCATATTCTACAATTTTATAATTTTCAGGCATAAAAACGGCGAAATCAACTAAAAATATCAATACCATTGTAGTTTAGAACAAACCAATCAGAGGGTGCTGTTCAGTATTGTGGACACTGATTGGCTCAGCTTAAGGCAGCGTTACAATATTGGCTTAAAAGAGTGTGAAGGTGACTAATCGGTGTTATTTCATGTCTAAAGTGATTTTTTAATGTTGAAATATGTATCTAGAAGGTTATAAACAGCTTTTTTATGCGCTAGCTGTGTCAATATTTAATTTCTAATTTATGATTCCAAGTTCGGGGAATACCATTTATCAAGGTCATGCCCGGAACCAATTAACAGCAATAAACAAGTAATTAATGTATACACTGTAACTTCACAATTGTATTTATATAGGTATTTTGAATAAAGTTACAACTATATGTAACATCACAGCTGTGATTTTACAGTTAAATACAACACTATATGCTCTAACTTTCCAATTGTAATTGTATTGTTAATTCCAATAAAGTTACAACTATATGCTGTATTGCTGTGATTTTACAGTTAATTACTGATGGTTTAAATTACAGTACCTTAATTGCAAAAAAATGTTTTTCTTCCCAAAGAGGTTTCTTTTGCATTAGTTTGAGTGTGCTGCTACAGTATTGTATCTTGCCAACAGTTTAACTCCAGCTTTCTAGTGTGAAATCGTGACTGTTTTTCCAGCCCTAACACAAAATATTTGTGCGATTTCTCAGACGAGAGGTCATCTACTATTTTGTCTTTACAATGTGTTTTCATCCAAGAAAAAAGCAACACAAATCTGTCTTATTTTTCTAAAAGCTTACAGTCGATTGAAAAGTCAAAGTTACAACTTTGTAGTAAGAATACCTGTAGTTGATCCTTTTATTGTCATTATTATTAACACATTTTGATAAGGGTAACATATTGAAATAAACTTTAAATAGCAAGTCCTAATTAGGTGCAAATGAACTACACATAGGATAAGTGTTTGGTAGCAATTTAAGACAAAAAAGTATACTGATACTGAAAAAATACTGAAAAATATTGTTACCAAAAAAAAAAAAAAAAGTACTACTCAACTTTAGCCTATACTGAAAGTATTACAATTATTATACAACTATAAAAGGTCAACATATTTATGCGTTGACAAAAATGAGCTTTTACAGTATGAGCTGACAAAATCAACATATATTTATTTTATCAGTATGTAAACAATGTAACACGTGTAGTGCTATTCTATGAAGGGCCAAATGGGACAACATAAACAAACACATCTTTTAAAAAAAAGTACCTAAATGTCTCCTTAATTAATTAAATCATGAAATAAATAATCACCTCATTAAATAATGAAATCAATAATTAACCAAATCGTGAGATACTTAATTAAATTATGAAATAACTTATCAAACAACAAAATAATACAATAAATAATTAATTAAGTTATCAAATAATTAGTAACACATTGTTAGTAATTAAATAACTTTGCATTAAATGAGTTAATGACACATGTATGTATTATATCCAATTATAGTTAAGTAATGACACATTTAAGTATTTTTTTAAAGATTTATCAATTTAATTTTGTCCCGTTTAGCCTTTTATACTTTTCCTGCTTGTTTCAGCTTTTTTGCAACATCAATGTCAGCTTTGCAAACAATTGAACTTCTCATTATAACCAAACTATCTATCTATTGTTTGCCACTAAAACACTAAAACGTCATGATTGTGTGCTGCTCTCAAATCAGCCTGAAAAGCTTTGGTGGAAGACTTTATCATTAACAACAACTAAGAAATACATTTAAATGGATTTCAGTGAAATCATGTCTAAAGCTGAAACCGTCGTCTTTTTTTTGTTATTCCAATGTTTACAAAGGCAGAAAACTAATTACGTTATTTTCACAACATAACATTTTGTACTGTTAAGGAGGATTGGTGCAAAGATTCATCATTCATTCACAGGGCTCCTCCTATTGGCCAGGCCCTGCATTGCAAAATAAATTAAAATTAATTAAAAACAAAAAACCCAGAATGAAACCACTCACTAATTGAATCATTTAAATAAACCACAATTTACCTCTACCAGGTCCAAAACAATCATATATATATATATATATATATATATATATATATATATATATATATATATATATATCCATCCATTTTCTACCGCTTGTCCCTTTTGGGGTCACGGGGGGTGCTGGAGCCTATCTCAGCTGCATTATATATATATATATATATATATATATATATATATATATATATATATATATATATATATATATATATATATATATATATATATATATATATATATATATACACATATATATATATATATATATATATATATATATATATATATACATATATATATATATATATATATATATATATATATATATATATATGTACACACATATATATATATGTACACACATATATATATATATACATACATATATAAATTTATACACACATATATACATATACACGCACACACACACACACACATATATATATATATATGTATATATATATATATATATATATATATACATATATATATATATATATATATATATATATATATATATATATATATATATATATATATATATATATATATATATATATATATATATATGTATATATATATATATATATATATATATATATATATATATATATATATATATACCGCAACAGAATCAATCAGAAGTGAAGAAAAAAACGGTTTATAGTATGTAATTCATTATCATAACTAGGTTACAATTAGCATTGTTTTAATACGGACAACTTTTTACTGTATTAACAATCATGTTTCCTAATTATTTAGCTTTTTAATTCCATGTAGTACTTTGAGAAGTGCAACAATTCTGTAAAATTCTGATGGCTACAAAATCACAGCAAAGATGAGTAACACAAAATAAACTTTTAGTGAAGTTATTTCACATCGCTGACCAAATAAATGACGAATAGTTACTAATTATATGTTTTATTCATTTCATGGATAGAATAAAATCCTAAATCAAACACTGTACCTGAAAAAAACTGTTTCTCTCCACAGGTCAACAGGATGTGTTCCCAGCAACAACTGGTCTGTGCTATCGCAGACACACCGGTATGACAAATAATGGTTCCGCCCAGGGGCGTAATTAGTCATTTGAAGGTCAAAAGCAAACCTAGTCATTGGGGCCACATAACAAAAATATGGTAATTTATCATGTTGTAAGAAATTACCAAGCGAGCTGAATATTAAAGCTTGATGAGACGCACAATGAGTATCACTGATCCCAACACTTTTACTGGAAGTAGTAGGAACATTAATCAGCATTTATTAAAATGTAATCCATTTTTCAGAGATCTTTTTGTGTTGACTGGATGTCACACATAGCGCTGTTATCATGAAGGCCAGCAGTGTATGACTGGTGGGAAAAAGAGCACTCTTGACGGTGTCTATGTATTAGAATGAGAAATAGCTTTTTGTGTGATGTTTTGGGGCCCATGGAAGTGTTCGGGCCCCAGGCAAGTGCCTGTGTTTGCCTAATGGCAAGCCGGCCCTGATTCCACCTACAGAGGGCACAAGTCCATAGGGCTCGGCAGGCCAGGTGAAATGACACACACACAGACCAAACATGCTGATAAATGACTGAAGATTATCAAACAAAGGCGTGTTGGCCGACTGCTGATATGGGGGAGACTCGAGGCCCAATCAAAAACTAATCACTAAACTGAGTCATTACTCAAGCAGATTCTGCCATCCCAGAAGGGTGTGACAGATTATGGTTTCCTTGTCTCATTCGGCGGATGTGATGTGGCAACAGTCCATCACGTCATGGACATGATGGCAAGCAAAGGAGGCAGGAACAAAATGTGAGCAAAGAGCAAAAATATCAAGGATCTATCATTAAACTCGATCAACAAATATTTTCACTGTAAAATTGCATCAACTTGGTACTGATTACTTATTGCTTCTCATTAGAAAGCATTGTCTTTACGCATTTATCCAGGATCAGTTCTTAACACTTTCAAGAGACAAAGTGCCTGATCTCCTAGAAGTTTGTGTGCATAAAAACTAGGGCTGTCAATTGATTAAAATATTAAATCATGATTACCGTATTTTCCGCACTATAAGGCGCACCGGATTATAAGGCGCACCTTCAATGAATGGCCTATTTTAAAACTTTGTTCATAAATAAGGCGCATTATAAGGCGCATAGAATAGACGCTACAGTAGAGGCTGGGGTTACGTTATGCATCCCGTAGTTGCGAGACCTGTTGTGGCTCAATATTGGTCCATATATAAGGCGCACCGGATTATAAGGCGCACTGTCAGCTTTTGAGAAAATTGGAGGTTTTTAGGTGCGCCTTATAATGCGGAAAATACGGTAATACCATTTTGTTAATAGTTAACTCAAAATAATTGCGATAACCGGGGCGGCATGGCGTAGTGGGTAGAGCAACCGTGCCAGAAACCTGAGGGTTGCATGTTCGCTCCCTGCCTCTTACCATCCAAAAAAAAATCATCGCTGCCGTTGTGTCCTTGGGCGGGACACTTCACCCTCACACGGGTGAATTGAATGATGAATGATAGGTGGTGGTCGGAGGGGCCGTTGGCGCAAATTGCAGCCACGCTTCCGTCAGTCTACCCCAGGGCAGCTGTGGCTATGAAAGTAGCCACAGCAATAAGTAGCAATAAAAATGTGTCATAAAGTATGTTAAAATCACCCATCCATCTATCTGAAATGCTGGGATTCTGTACTGGGTCACATGTTGCTGGGAAGAGTAAACAGGGCACAACTCTAATTGCCCCATGTACCAATGAAAATTTGTCATATGCTGGCCACGCCCACCAAAATGTCAAAGAGTATCTGCCAAAACTCATAGCATTGTCATAAATGTTCACTTCAAACATGATAGCTTTTGCAAATTACCGCAAAACAGCATTAAGTGGAAATCTTTGTAAAATACGTACAGTTTAAATGTTGCCTGTCTTATAAATAAAAGAAGATCACTTTGCCTTTCTTTATGTCAAAGTATAGCTCTCATAATGATGAAAGTTGGAGACGGTGTGGCGCGGTTGGGTGAGGGGCCGTGCCAGCAACCTGAGGGTTCCAGGTTCGATCCCCGGCTTCTACCAACCTAGTCACGTCCGTTGTGTCCTTGAGCAAGACACTTCACCCTTGCTCCTGACGGGTCGTGGTTAGCGCCTTGCATGGCAGCTCCCGCCATCAGTGTGTGTGTGAATGGGTGAATGTGGAAATAGTGTCAAAGCGCTTCGAGTACCTTGAAGGTATCTCATATTGCACATGTACGGAAAAAGATGTCTAAGAGTATTTTTATATTAAATAAGGTAAAATATGTGTTAGATTATAGGGCAATGAGTATATTGTATTGTGCACTTATATTGCCATATATCAGCTACTGTGTGGAAGTGTGGGGGAACACATATAAGAGTAACATAAAGGCATTGTATCAACTACAGAAAAGAGCTATAAGGATTATTCATAAAGCAGATTATCTAGAACACACTAACATATTATTCATTAATTTGGGTTTATTGAAATTACAGGAGCTAGTAAAGTTACAGACATTATGTGTCATGTTTAAGGCTAAAAGTAAAACATTACCAGCAAATTTACAAAAAATGTTTGTCATCACTTCTGAGAATGAAGAGCATAGAAGAAAAGGTCATTTCCAACATCAGTATTCAAGGACAACTTTTAAAAAAAATGTGCATATCAGTGGTGGGGGTTAAACTATGGAATTCTCTTTACAATGAGATAAAAGATTGTAAAAATATATTCCAATTGAAAAATATATATAAAGACAGAACAATAAAATCATATGGACAGCCATAAGTGTTTACATTTTGCTTTATATTTATTATTTTACTTATTTTTTGCCTGGTTTTGTATTTTTGTGTCACCCCGTGAGGTGTATATTACTTCTTTTGTTTTTTTGTTCGGTTTGTACTTCATGAAGTTTTGCACTTGTGTATTTTTTGTGTGTTTTTTTTGTTTTTGTTATTTGGATGTAATTGTTGGTTTATATATCATTAAGTAAGACTACGTATTATGTTGAAGGGGGCAGGAAAATATAAGATTTTTCTTCATCCTGCTCCTTCTCAGGCATTGATGTGTAACTGTATAACTGAATAATTGTGGTATAATTGTCTATCAAAGATGCACATCAATGAAGGAGATAAATAAAAATTAAATGAAATGAAATGAAAGGTAGAAAAGCGCTATACAAGTATAACCCATTTACCATTTATTTTGTTTTGTGGTCAGTCACATGTTTTTGTGTACATTTGTTGCTGGGCAGACTTCCTGGGCCACAAACATACTTGCCCTCAAGTTCTATCTTATTTGGCTTTGAACATGTAAATAAACATGGCACATGTTAGTCAAGCAGCAACTATACAGCAAACCAACATATAAAAATCATAAATCATTATGTTTGGTGAAGGCTTCTATTTCCTATTCAGCCCGACCACTCTCATGTAGCCGATTGAAGCAGTTGAACAAAGTGGAACAGAGCACTCACACGGAGGAGGCAAACTGTTGAGTGGGTGGCTTACAAAATTTGACAACTACCTTTTTTTCACAGCAAGAGTACTAAATATCGCACGCCCACTGCCCCCAAACCAACTGCTGCCGCGCTGCGCGCACAAAGCGTGGTAATTATGAGCTACAACTCCCCGCACAGGCCGTGTGACTGACACGATCACATGATTCTATAAACACAGGTAGGCCGTGTCCTTTAATTACAAGATTCACCGCGCTATGGAATTAGAAAACAATACCAAAAAAAAAACGTCAACAATTACAATCCTAAACATTCAAGTATCCCAATCTGAATTGCTGCTGCATTACATATAGCTTATTTACTTTAACTATATAAAGTGACTTTGAAGAGGCTAAAAATGTGTCATTTAAATGTCATCTTTGCCTACTCAGATGGGACAACCGGGATCGTTATCTCATCGCAGACATGCAGAATCAAACCTTTAAAGGCCTACTGAAATGACATTTTTTTATTTAAACGGGGATAGCAGATCCATTCTATGTGTCATACTTGATCATTTCGCGATATTGCCGTTTTTTTTGCTGAAAGGATTTAGTAGAGAACATTGACGATAAAGTTCGCAACTTTTGGTCGCTGATAAAAAAAGCCTTGCCTGTACCGGAAGTAGCGTGACGTCGCAGGTTGAAAGGCTCCTCACATTTCCCCATTGTTTACAATGGAGCGAGAGCAATTCGGACCGAGAAAGCGACGATTACCCCATTAATTAGAGCCAGGATGAAAGATTCGTGGATGAGGAACGTGAGAGTGAAGGACTAGAGTGCAGTGCAGGACGCATCTTTTTCCGCTCTGACCGTAACTTAGGTAAAAGCTGGCTCATTGGATTCCACACTCTCTCCTTTTTCTATTGTGGATCACGGATTTGTATTTTAAACCACCTCGGATACTATATCCTCTTGAAAATGAGAGTCGAGAACGCAAAATGGACATTCACAGTGACTTTTATCTCCACGACAATACATCGGCGAAGCACTTTAGCTACAGAGCTAACGTGATAGCATCAGGCTTAACTGCAGATAGAAACAAAAGAAATAAACCCCTGACTGGAAGGATAGACAGAAAATCAACAATACTATTAAACCATGGACCTGTAAGCGAAGATTAACAATGCTGTTGCTAACGACGCCATTGAAGCTAACTTAGCAACGGGATCTCACAGAGGTATGCTAAAAACATTAGCTATCCACCTACGCCAGCCAGCCCTCATCTGCTCATCAACACCCGTGCTCACCTGCGTTCCAGCGATCGACGGAGCGACGAAGGACTTCACCCGATCATCCGTGCGGTCGGCGGCTAGCGTCGGATAGCACGTCTGCTATCCCAGTCAAAGTCCTCCTGGTTGTGTTACTGCAGCCAGCCGCTAATACACCGATCCCACCTACAGCTTTCTTCTTTGCAGTCTTCATTGTTCATTAAACAAATTGCAAAAGATTCACCAACACAGATGTCCAGAATACTGAGGAATTTTGCGATGAAAACCGAGCTTTTTGTATTGGATACAATGTGTCCGAATACTTCCGTTCCAACGATTGCGTCACGCGCATACGTCATCATACATAGACGTTTTCAACCGGAAGTTTAGCGGGAAATTTAAATTTGCACTTTATAAGTTAACCCGGCCGTATTGGCATGTGTTGCAATGTTAAGATTTCATCATTGATATATAAACTATCAGACTGCATGGTCGGTAGTAGTGGCTTTCAGTAGGCCTTTAAAATAGTAGTGTGAAGTGAATTAATTAACTCACATCATGTTTTGCACATGGTGAATGTGCAATGTGAATGTGAATGTGAATGTGGGAGAACAACAATGGCCACACAATAATGGTCGTTTAAGATTCCCCCCCCATCGAAACGCAACCTAATACTCATGCGTGGAAAGTGCGCACGACATAGTCACCTCCAGTGTTGCTTTGTGAGCAAGTTCTTGAATTAAATTGAACTTATCTGAACAATATCCAGTGTTGTGGTATTTCAATTAACTGGAATCCAGTGTGATGTGGGGCCCTATTGTAGTGAATCACACCTGAGCCATCATAAATCAATCAAATCTTTAATGGACATGTGAAAGTAAACAATGTGATAAAGAGCATTTCACATCAATCACTCAATCTAGGTGTGGAGGGGGGTGTGGCCTGCGGGCCTGCCGCGGAACGGGGTGTGCAAGGACCGGCCTCGAAGACAGCGACAGGTGAGTAGATGGCCCAGGTGGGCCTTGTTATCTAATCACCTGTCGCCTTTAATAGCAGCAGCCGGGACGAGACAGGAGAGTTGGAGTGGGAGCCAGAGAGAGAGAGAGAGACGGACTCAGAAAAGACATTTTGCTCGAAAGCAAAAGCCTTGCACTATTTATGCAAATAAAACAGTGTTGTACTGTGGCAGTGTGTGGTGGTCCGAGGAACCCACTGGAGGGCAACCTCCACACTAGGGATCTAGATATCTGGTCTCCTCACTCTTTTGCCTTCACCTTCATTGTCCATTAATTTTGGGTGACTTTATATACTCTGGAGCTAGACGTTGAGTCTGCGACATACATGGCGGACAATAACTGATACAGTCTGCTTTGCCAGTCCAAATGCATTCGATGTTTTCCGTAGTCTTCCCTCGTCGGTCAGGTAATACAAAGCATGTGCTACCTTTTTTATCGCATCCACGGGAGCCCGCATTCTCGTTGTCTTTCCTTCCGGGCCTTAATTTTCCCAGGTCTGCACTAGCATGTACTGTATTTATATAATCATACTATCATACAACGTGGCAAACACTAACATGTACTGTATTTATATAATCATACGAATAACAACATCCTGCAGGTAAAAGCAGCATGAAGAAGTATGCCTTTAGGGTGGCGTTCACGCTTCAAAGGAACTCTGGTACATTTGCTCTGCTCGTACGGCTTGTTTGGTCAAATGGCAACTCCATCATTCAAACCCGGGGGGGGGGCCACCAATCAAGGGGACCGCCGATTTGGTCCACCTGCATGTGAACTCTGGTGCAGTTTGGTATCACAATTCAAATGACAGCAAACAGCAAAATGTGCTGAAAGTGCTGTCTCTTTGCTATGCTCTCTACCACAGTGTGTGTGTGTGTGTGTGTGTGTGTGTGTGTGTGTGTGTGTGTGTGTGTGTGTGTGTGTGTGTGTGTGTGTGTATTTCTACCCTTCTTGAGACATCAACAAGGAAAATAACCTTCCATATGAGGATCAGTGAAAAAGTTAGGACATAAATCATGGTCCCAATACAGAAAACCATTGCATCTAATAGAGAATGTCTCAATTGCACCCCTGGTGGTGAAATGAGGGATTTTTCAAATTGACTGTGTGTCGCTTTTAAAAGTGCTCCCCCTCTGATCAACATATGAAAAAACAAGTGTGTGCAAAAATTTGAAGTGCTCCCCATCTGGCCAACATATGTAATAACAAGTGTGTGTAAGAAATTGAAATGCGCCCCCTTTGGCCAACATATTAAATAGCAAGTGTGCGTAAGAAAATGAAATGCGCCCCCTTTGGCCAACATTTATAATAACATGTGTGTGTAAAAATTTGAAGTGCTCCCCGTCTGGTCAACATATGTAATAACAAGTGTGTGTAAGAAAATGATATGCGCCCCCTTTGGCCAAAATTAATTAAAAAACTAAAATAAATATGTATATAAAGACATACTGTAATAACTTGAAGTAAATAATGAAGATTAAAAACCAATTACAAACATTCCTCCCCCCAAAAAACACAAAACCTAAAAGCTTACTTTTTTTTATATTTGCATAGTATTGTATATATTATTAATGTTTAAATACAAATCTTTATATATCTACAAAGGGTGGTCTTAAAGAGGTCGACATTTTCAGAGGTCTCAAGAAGGTAACAAATAAAATAATGTGTGTGTGTGTGTGTGTGTGTGTGTGTGTGTGTGTGTGTGTGTGTGTGTGTGTGTGCGTGCAAGTGTGACAAAAGCATTTTTTAATACAGTGACTCAACTTAAGAATACACCAATTTAAGAGTTTTTTTGAAATAAGAGCTATCCATTAAAGGCCTACTGAAACCCACTACTACCGACCACACAGTCTGATAGTTTATACATCAATGAGGAAATCTTAACATTGCAACACATGCCAATACGGCCGGGTTCATTTATAAAGTGCAATTTTAAATTTCCCGGGAAACTTCCGGCTGAAAACGTCTATGTATGATGACGTTTGCGCGTGACGTCAAGGGTTGAAGCGGAAGTATTGGGACACATTGTATCCCAATACAAACAGCTCTGTTTTCATCGCAAAATTCCACAGTATTCTGGACATCTGTGTTGGTGAATCTTTTGCAATTTGTTTAATGAACAATGGTGACTGCAAAGAAGAAAGCTGTAGGTGGGATCGGTGTATTAGCGGCTGGCTGCAGCAACACAACCAGGAGGACTTTGAGTTGGACAGCAGACGCGCTACCGTGAGTACAGCTTTTGCTTCCAAACATTTGATCGCTTGCCCGTATGTGCGTGGCGCTATGTGCATGTCACGTACGTAACTTTGGGGAAATATATGTTTCTTGCCGACTCTGATGGCGGCCGGGGTGTCGTCGAAAGCTACAACGCTCGCCGCCGCGCAGCTGTCCTCACCTTGACTTCCTCCGTCTCCGGGCCGCCGACCTCATCGATGATCGGGTGAAGTCCTTCGTCGCGCCGTCGATCGCTGGAACGCAGGTGAGCACGGGTCGTGATGAGCAGATGAGGGCTGGCGGGCGTAGGTGGAGAGCTAATGTTTTTAGCATAGCTTTGTCGAGGTCCCGTAGCTAAGTTAGCTTCAATGGCGTCGTTAGCAACAGCATTGCTAGGCTTCGCCAGGCTGGAAAGCATTAACCGTGTGGTTACAGGTCCAGAGTTTGGTAGTATTGTTGATCTTCTGTCTATCCTTCCAGTCAGGGGCTTATTTCATCTGTTTCTATATGCAGTTAAGCACGATGCTATCACGTTAGCTCCGTAGCTAAAGTGCTTCGCCGATGTACTGTCGTGGAGATAAAAGTCACTGTGAATGTCCATTTCGCGTTCTCGACTCTCATTTTCAAGAGGATATAGTATCCGAGGTGGTTAAAATACAAATCCGTGATCCACAATAGAAAAAGGAGAGAGTGTGGAATCCAATGAGCTAGCTTGTACCTAAGTTACGGTCAGAGCGAAAAAAGATATGTCCTGCACTGCACTCTAATCCTTCACTCTCACGTTCCTCTTCCACGAATCTTTCATCCTGGCTCAAATTAATGGGGTAATCCGGTACAGGCAAGGCTTTTTTTATCAGCGACCAAAACTTTATCGTCAATGTTCTCTACTAAATCCTTTCAGCAAAAATATGGCAATATCGCGAAATGATCAAGTATGACACATAGAATGGATCTGCTATCCCCATTTAAATAAGAACATTTCATTTCAGTAGGCCTTTAATTGTTATGTTTTAAGTTGAAAGCCAATGTGTAGCAAATGTCACAACGAACCAATTTGAGCGTTTCACTGCTAGTCTGCGCCACACTGAAGCAGAATGAATCCAAGCCCGGCCAAGGATGTTAAAATGATATTTAAATGGCGGACATTTATCCATGAACATATGTAAAAGCTGCTGATGGTGTGTTTGACAGAGAAGCAGCCGGAAAAAGATATTGTAGAAGTGCGCTCTTCAAGGTAAATATTGCACATAATTAGTACATTACTGTAGTTGTTAGTAGTACATTCTATAGTATTTTTTACATATAATATTTCTTATTGAGATGTTAGTTTTTAATTAATTTTAATCAATCAATCAAAGAAAGTTTATTTATATAGCCCTTAATCAGAAGTGTCTCAAAGGGCTGCGCAAGGGGCAAGAAAAAGGGGCAAGAAAAAGACAATTCATTTCAATGGGAGACGTTGATTTAAGATACAAGTGTTTTGAGTTAAGAGCTCCGTCACAGAACCAATTAGTCTCGTAATTTAAGGCCCTACATTTTTGTGAAATCTAACACAAGATCCAGGTTGGCGTCATACGTATGCACGCTGCGCCGTGCTAAGAAATAGCATCGGCAAAGTTTAGAATGAAAATAAACACCAGCTGCAGTCTCATTGGCCTGAAGCTGCACTGCATGTCAGAATGTCCATCAGAGAACAGCCAATCAACAGGTTGGCATTGCCTCAAATATTCAAAGGTGCTTTATCGCCACGCTGCCTCAACCACACAACAAACTAACTAATGCATCCCCAACACACTCCATTAACCCCACGTCTGCCACTCACCTGTGCTGGGTGTGTATTGCAGGCTTCCCCGCTTCCTGAAGGGGGAGAGGGGCTTGCCTTTGGTGGTCCCAGAAGGCACGTTGGAGGCCATGCTGCCAGCCCCTGTGCTTCAGCCGGTGTGAGAGGGGTGGGGGAAGGGAGAAGCGAATGAGTCAGAGCTGCGGAGCTTGTCAGCACCGATGGAGAGAGAGCGAGAAGAGGAAAGGAGCGGGATGCTGCACAGATGCTGAGTGCTCGGGGGCTTCGGTTGCAGTCAGCTCTAGTGTGCATGTGTGTGTGTGTGTGTGTGTGTACGTGCCTGGGAGTAGGGATTTCCAAATTGGTTGGTGGAGAGCGTCCCTCTGCAGAGAAACTAGTCCCGCCCTCTTGGAAGACTTTGGGGTTGGAGCTGCAGCATTGATGGAGGCTGCGGGTGTAGCAGAGGGGGCGTGGTTATCGTCTCCCCCCGGCACAAACACACACAAACACAAACATGCACTCACACGAATAGAGAATACAAATGAGCCACAAACTCAGCAACGCACTTCTCCTAGTGGTGCTGTTGCCGTGGCAACCAAACGTGTGTGTGCGTGTGTGTGTGTGTGTGTGTGTGTGTGTGTGTGTGTGTGTGTGTGTGTGTGTGACTTCTTGTATTTTTACCCTTCTTGAGACACCAACAAGGAATAGTAGCTTCCATATGAGGACCGGTGAACAAGTTAGGACCGAAATCATAGTCCCAATACGGAAAACCATTGCATCTAATGGAGAGCCAAATACTAGAATCCGTGAACATTGCTCCAAAGTCAGGAATGTTTGTTGACTTAATGTGCATACAAAATTAAACATTGACAGGTGCAAAGGCAGCAGTATACTGTATGATAAAACAAGATGGCAGCTAAAGAAGGACTTCTCTATTCATCCCGGAAAAAACCCGCCAGGTGAACAGCTGATTTTACGACTTCCGGTGCTGACGTAAGACAACCTGCGTCCCATATGTGACCATAGGATACAAATACAACAGTTAGCCTCTACAGCTGGGTTGCCCAAAGTGTTCCGTGACTCGTTTGTCATCGGCCTTAAGCATATTACAAAACAACAAAAAATAAAGATCAAATTTTTACCTGTGGTGGTGAAATCTATGAAAAATAGGGTGGTCCCAAAAAGGAGGGATTTTTCTAATTGACTGTGTGTCGGTTTTAAAAGTGCTCCCTCTCTGGTCAACATTTGAAATAACAAGTGTGTGTAAATATTTGAAGGACTCCACCTCTGGCCAACATATGTAATAAAAAATGTGTGTAAGAAATTGAAATGCGCCCCCTTTGGCCAACATTTATTTTTTCCAAAAAAATATATATGTGTATGTAGAGACATACTGTAATAAGTAAATAATGAAGAGTAAAAACCAATTACAAACAAAATATTCTATTTTTTTTTTTTAACTAAAAGCTTACCTTTTATATATTTGCATAGGATGTATTTATTATCTGCGATGAGGTGGCGACTTGTTCAGGGTCCTTCCGCCCGAAAGCAGCTGAGATAGGCTTTAGCACCCCCCGCAACACCAAAAGGGACAAGCGGTAGGAAATGGATGGATGGATGTATTTATTATTAATGTTGTAAATACAAATCTTTATATATCTGGTCCTAAAGAGAGAGTCATTTTTCGGAGGTCTCAAGAAGGTAAGAAATAAAATAATGTGTGTGTGTGTGTGTGTGTGTGTGTGTGTGTGTGTGTGTGTGTGTGTGTGTGTGTGTGTGTGTGTGTGTGTGTGTGTGTGTGTGTGTGTGTGTGTGTGTGTGTGTGTGTGTGTGTGTGTGTGTGTGTGTGTGTGTGTGTGTGTGTGTGTGTGTGTGTGTGGGCCTGATATCCATCCATCCATCCATTTTTCTACCGCATGTCCCTCTGTCGAATAAAATGTCACCTGTAAATATTTTAAGAGGTTATTCAGCTTTGAACTTGGAAGTGTAAAAATATTTATTTTAGATGAATGGATAGATTAAGAATCATGTCTGGACTTTTTTGTATTTTAGAAGTGTTAATTTTGTCAACACTCCAATTAATTCTCAGCAAGATATACGTCACACAATCATGCTCTAAAAACACATCATATTAATGTCTCTATTAAATCTCATGAGAAATATATGTCATAAATGTCTGCATCATGACAAACACTTTCAAATGAACTCAATATAAAACTGGACATAAGTGATTCCTACTTGGCTAAAATTCCACATGGTTATAATCTATAATCAACAACAGAATGTACAACAATTATTCTCAACAAAAGAGAAGAAATATAACCTTAGAGGAAAATCCAATTTATAAATAAATAAATAATAAATGGGTTATACTTGTATAGCGCTTTTCTACCTTCAAGGTACTCAAAGCGCTTTGACACTATTTCCACATTCACCCATACATTCACACACTAATGGCGGGAGCTGCCATGCAAGGCGCTAACCAGCAGCCATCAGGAGCAAGGGTGAAGTGTCTTGCCCAAGGACACAACGGACATGACTAGGATGGTAGAAGGTGGGGATTGAACCCCAGTAACCAGCAACACTCCGATTGCTGGCACAGCCACTCTACCAACTTCCCCACGCCGTCCCTTTAATTTAAAACATTTGTATGCGTGTACAACACTTAAAACCTTTAGCACATCCGTATGTGGAATTAAATTATGGAATGGATTAACCAAAGGAATCCAACAAAGCACCAATATGATTCAGACTGTTCAAACTACAAGTGTTCACAAAGTACACAGAACAATAATTATGATGAAAATCTTGAACCCTTTTTTTGTTTAGAAAAAGATTATTTATGTATTTAGTAATTGTTTACTTACTAAGATATATTATTTATTATTATTTATTCACTGTTCTGTTACAGACAACAAGGAAATGGGATAAAATGGCTATGGTATGACAAGGGGTAGGATTAAATAAGATGAGCATCTTCCTACTCCTTTTCGGACGTGCTGTAATGAAACAACAACAAATGTGTGATGCATTACATTGTATCGTAAGCATTTTCGAAATAAACTGAAACTGAAACTGAACTGAACAATGACAATCAAGTTATTTGATAAATGTATCTATGAATACTTTTTTAGTTGTTGTTTTTTTAAATTCCTACTCATATAGGAGTGATTAGTTTGGGCAACTTTTTATTGATTCTATTTTATTGTTTTTATTGTGGTTTATTTGACATATATTGCAAGCAGCAGTGCACCTACCTGACACATTGCAATTGTAAATAACTAAATAAATACTATGTATGCATATATAAACTCTACATCTACAATACTAAGAATAATATATATGCAGATATAAACAACATCAGTCATAATTGTAAGTAGAAAACAAATATACATGTATGAACTCCATACAGTATGTGAATGGACACCCGCAACAATAAACATCAGCACAGCATGCAGAAGTCGCTAGCACCCTCTTGTGGTACAGAGAGAGAACTGAGCGCTGTCATGCTTGCTCAATGACCTCTGTTTAATGGAAAAATAAATCTGGCTTGTGAAATCAATGATAAAAAAAATATGCAAGGTAAACATGTATAGAATGACTGAATATGAGGAAACAATTACCATAGTATTCTTTTTATAACGAGCAACAACAAGTATTCAATACCGAAATTGAACACATTTTTAATTCTTGAGCTTCTTCAAAAAGGAATTTGTCTATCAGACACAAGTAGTGACAAACAGGAAGTATTTCCTTGAAACAAATTCCCCAGTCTGACTTTGTTCACTTGTCCCTCAACCTAATGTGTCTGCAGTAGGACTATACTGTGGTCCTTAAATATCATGCGTATTATGGCGGACTGTCACTTCATTCATGCGAGCTGCAGAGTGATAGCAGATTCTTCTGTTCCCACACTGTGTGTGTGCACCCAGGCTGGCGTTTCAACCATGTGTGATTTTTTAATGGTGATTAAGGGATGAGGGTGCAGAGGTAAATGTGGCAGCATGGCGTCAGGCGGCCTCTCGATGCGTCACCAGTGAGAGTACGCCTATTTCCTTGGCAGACTTAAAGATAAACATAGCTCAAATCTTGCTGAGCTCCTCAGAGGGACGAAGCCCAACCTCCCTGGAGCGCCCAAATTTGAAGGAGGAAACCATTTCTGCTTTTCTGTAACTGTCACATTATGTGTTTGCAGATTGATATCAGTGAGTTGTTTATCACCGTGATCGTTAAAGTGTTTCATCAGAAAATCGCACATCTCCATAACCTCTTTGACACCATATTGCAGGGCTATTGAACATTTGTCCCGCCAAAGCTTTTAATTTGGCGGGTTTGATGAAACAGAGTTGCTCATGTATGCAGTACTTCCGCCACCCCACAGGGGGGCAACAGCAAAGCATATGTGTCACAATGACGCAGCAGTAGAAGAAGGTGGCACTATCGACACTGAAAAAATCGAAATCAATCGCGAGAATCGAACTTCTAACAGCAACGGGACAACAAAGCATGAATGTATTAACATTTCTGACCCTGTGATATCTTTTGTATCCGTGGTGTAGTGATGTGTGCAATGTTTGCTGTGTGTATTAACATTAAACCTTCTCTTTTATTTATGTAACATACATGATGGTTATTATTTATATAAAATACACAATGAACGTTATATTTTTGTAATGTTTATATCAGGGGTCCCCAAACTATGGCCCGCCAGCGTCCAAAATCCGGCCCGGGGAAAAAAACAATTGTTTTTTTTGTTTTTTGTTTTTTTCTACCACTTGTTACTCTCGGTGTCTCCTAGCCACTCAGGCAAATCATATTGTCTAAAAATGTATTTTACCATCAATAACGTGACATCATCACGCTCTGAATATATATATATATATATATATATATATATATATATATATATATATATATATATATATATATATATATATATATATATATATATATATATATATATATATATATATATATATATATATATATATATATATATACACATATATACATATACATATATACACATATATAAACATATATAAATACACACATATATGTACATATATAAATACACACATATATACATATATACATACATACACATATATATACATATATATATACATACATATACATATATAAATACACACATATATACATATATATATATATATATATATATATATATATATATATATATATATATATATATATATATATACACATATATACATATACATATATACACATATATAAATACACACATATATATACATATATAAATACACACATATATACATATATATACATACATACACATATATATACATATATATATACATACATATACATATATAAATACACACATATATACATTTATATACATACACACACACATATATACATATATATACATACATATATATACATACACTACCGTTCAAAAGTTTGGGGTCACATTGAAATGTCCTTATTTTTGAAGGAAAAGCACTGTACTTTTCAATGAAGATAACTTTAAACTAGTCTTAACTTTAAAGAAATACACTCTATACATTGCTAATGTGGTAAATGACTATTATAGCTGCAAATGTCTGGTTTTTGGTGCAATATCTACATAGGTGTATAGAGGCCCATTTCCAGCAACTATCACTCCAGTGTTCTAATGGTACAATGTGTTTGCTCATTGGCTCAGAAGGCTAATTGATGATTAGAAAACCCTTGTGCAATCATGTTCACACATCTGAAAACAGTTTAGCTCGTTACAGAAGCTACAAAACTGACCTTCCTTTGAGCAGATTGAGTTTCTGGAGCATCACATTTGTGGGGTCAATTAAACGCTCAAAATGGCCAGAAAAAGAGAACTTTCATCTGAAACTCGACAGTCTATTCTTGTTCTTAGAAATGAAGGCTATTCCACAAAATTGTTTGGGTGATCCCAAACTTTTGAACGGTAGTGTATATATACATATACAGTGTTGGGTTAGTTACTGAAAACCAGTAACTAGTTACAGTTACTAGTTACTTTATTTCAAAAGTAACTCGGTTACTAACTCAGTTACTTACACCAAAAAGTAATGCGTTACAGTGAAAAGTAACTATTTAGTTACTTCTTCCCCCCCCCCCCCCCCTTTTTTTAAGGCTCCCATTAATGCCCTTTTAGCCTTCATTTCAGTACTGTTATTGCACTGGAGAATAATACCATCTGTTGATCAACTTGACATGCATTTGCATCACTGAACTCAGAAAGCAATGTGCTCTACATACAACACACAAAGACAAAGATATGTTTCAAAGGGCCAATCTATTTCAGGCCAGAACAAATTGACAAAACTATTTTAAATAGCTGCAACATAATGGCACTTTAACTTTAACTTTAAGTAGATAGGATCTTTGATCCAAGACACAACTTACATTTAACTAAACGTTATTTTCTTTGTGCTCGACAAAAGAAAAGTATTGAGAATGTCTCCATGTTAAAAAAAACTAGACTTCTGGCTTCACCATGATGTCTTGTTAGTTGTTATGAGAATAGCGTATGTGTGTGTGTGGCCCTTTAAGATATGACAGCATGTGGGGTGAGTGACGTCAGTGAGTGAGTGGGCGAGAGAAGTGAGGGTACGGCGACAGTGAGTGAGTGCAGGTGCTCTAGCTTGGTGGATGGCTGCGTGCAATAAAGTCACAAAGTTGCAACAAACCGCCGGCCTCGTCATTCACCCTCAGCTGTAAAGACCCACTTCCGGGTAAAGTGAAGGTTGTTAGCCCCGAAGTACATAGGCCCTGGAGGAACGTCTCCCCTGCGCCCCTCAACTACGGTCTGGGAGTCCCCCCCGCCCCCACCCACAGAAAGCACGCCTCTTCTTTTCCACCGCAGCGCTGCAATAAAACACACTCAGATCTTCTGTTTCTAGCCGATACTACATAAAAAATAACGTAAAATAACGCAGTAACGCATCATGTAGTAACGGTAACTGAGTTACTGAATATAAAAAATAACGCGTTAGATTACTAGTTACCGCCGAAACTAACGGCGTTACAGTAACGCGTTACTTTGTAACGCGTTAGTCCCAACACTGTACATATATATATATATATATATATATATATACATGCATATACATATATAAATACACACATATATACATATATATACATACACACACATATATACATATATATACATACACACACATATATATACATATATATATATATATATATATATATATATATATATATATATATATATATATATATATATATATATATATATATATATATATATATATATATATATATATATATATATATATATATATATGTATATATATATATGTATATATATATACATACATAAACATATATATATATATATATATATACACACATACATACATATATATATATATATACATATATATACATATATGCATATACTTATACATACATATATATATATATAGCCTGGCCCCCAGCCAAATGTTTTAAACCCAATGCGGCCCTCGAGTCAAAAGGTTGGGGGACCCCTGGTTTATTTATTCAGTCTTATAAGCCTAAATAAAGGAAGACGTATAAAAAATAAACCTGAGGAAGGAAAATATTTCAAAAGAAAGGAACATCGATCATCCACAAAACCCTTCATGCTGTTAACTATCTGTCTAGCTGCACACGCTGGAAACGAGAAGCGAGGGCAGAATAATGAATTTATGGACAGTGCAGTGTGGAAGCTGACGTGTGTACTTTGTAATTAGGTCAACAGTGTCAAAGGAATACAACCTGCGGAGGCACTTTTTAAAGAAGCATACAAATTTTGATGTTTGGCTCCTGAGACCTTGGGCCCCTGAGACCTTGGGCCCCTGAAACTGCGGCCCTCTTCATCATGTAGTTGAATAGCCCTGCCATGAAGCATTAAAGCAACATCATATAGACCATATCGGCCCTATAGAGAAAAAGCACAAGTGCTAATCGGCTGCCTTTCTGATTGAGCCGGGACTCTCTGGGTAATCTCGTCAACAGATCAGCGCCACAGAGACGGAGCACAAAGCAGGGCTACGCCATCGTCGGCCTAATGGGATTGGTCGGTGTCAGTAGATGTGCCACCGCAATTAGCCTCTTTGGAAGCACTCCGAAGCCTCAAGCAGCCTGCCCCTTGCAATTAAGGACGCAACACGCTTAGCGGAGTGACAGGAGGGGGCCGTGCTGGGCATCTCAAAACAGAAGTAGACTGTAACGCGGTCCAAAAGGGTGAAAGGGAAAGGAATTGGGGAGGTGAATTGGCAAAGGCTATCATTCCCACACAAACATTCAGATGTTGTCATATGATTCCTTTTTAAGTCAGATTAATCACACTTTTGAATTGTGATTAATCATGATTAATCATACATACAGTACGTACCTTATTTGCTCAAAATTTAGTAACAGCATTGGGACGGACGGTGTGGCTTATATGGTAGAACGGCCTTGCCAGCAACCTGAGGGTTCCAAGTTCGATTTACAGCGTCCGCCATCCTTGTCATCAATCAATCAATCAAACTTTATTCATAAAGTGCTTTTCATACATAAAATAAATGCAATGCAAAGTGCTTTACAAAGTTAAAAACAATACCCCGATGACCCATATCCCCCTTTATAACATATGCACGCACGGACACAGATACCAAACACAAACACACACACACACAACATACACACATATGCAACTATATGGACAAATGATTGCATAGCTGAGTACAGAGGAGACATGCGAGTAAACACTATCACGGGAGCCATCTGCACCAGGAGGTCATCAAACCATGGCCACCAGGACGCTGACACAAAAGCGCCCCCACAAGCACGGCCGATAACCCCTGAGGCAGATGGCTCATCTGAGGAACGTTGGAAAATAAAAATAATACAACTTGTAAAATTGTAAGAACCATGAGTAGAGATAAAGAATAAAATACAAGTAAGACATATGAAGATGAATATAAATAAATGTAATATAAATAAATGATAAATGGGTTATACTTGTATAGCGCTTTTCTACCTTCAAGGTACTCAAAGCGCTTTGACAGTATTTCCACATTCACCCATTCACACACACACATTCACACACTGATGGCGGGAGCTGCCATGCAAGGCGCTACCAGCACCCATCAGGAGCAAGGGTGAAGTGTCTTGCCCAAGGACACAACGGACGTGACTAGGATGGTAGAAGGTGGGGATTGAACCCCAGTAACCAGCAACCATCCGATTGCTGGCACGGCCACTCTACCAACTTCGCCACGCCGTCTATATATGTGTATAAATAGAACTAAATAAAATATTACATAACAAACAGGATGAAAACTAAAATACAAATGACTTCAATAAACTAATTAATATCAGGTAAAAGCCAAATCAAAAAGGTGGCTCTTAAGCCGGCTCTTAAAAACATGAACGTTCTCCGCAGCCTTGAGGTCCTCCGGCAAGCTGTTCCATGACGGAGGTTCATAGGGTAAAAGCAAATCTGAAAGATAAGAAGGCCCAATACCATAAAAAACATTTGCGAACCATAAGAAGAACCTTAAAATTGATCCTAAAACACACGGGTTGCCAATGCAGAGATTTTAAAACTGGTGTAATGTGAGCCCGCCTTCTGGTCTTCGTCAGGACACGTGCCGCTGAATTTTGGAGTAATTGTAAAGGTGCAAGAACCTTCTTAGGAAGACCAGAAAGCAGGGTGTTACAATAATCTATACAACTTGTATTAAAAGCATGCATTAGCGTCTCCGTGTTGCCCTGAGAGAGAATTAGGCAAACTCTGGCTGTATTCTTAAAATGATATTTTGTTATATATTTTATATCTGGTATAAAACTAAGGTCACAATCGAAAACGACGCCCAGATTTTTCACTTGTAGTGATGGAGTTAGTGCTAGTTAGTGTTAATGCGATAACTTTAATGTGATTATTCACGTGCGATAACTTGTTAAATTTGACAGCCTTATTATAAGCGTGAATATTAGGGTCATTCTGGTTAAGTTTACATTTCTCCTGTTTTGTCTGGTTAAAATTTGCTCAAGCAGTAGAAAACGGATGGATAAATCATATATACCCATCGGGATGTATTTGAAACCCATTTTTGTCAAAGAGCACAGCAATGGGGTCAATATTAATTGGGTGAATAATCTGCGCTGATACATGCTAAATGTGATAACTTTTTGTGATTAATCACATGCATTAACTACATTTAATTAACTTAAAAATTGCAATTACCTTAATAAAAGAAAATGCAATTTTATTATTAGAATAGATTAGAAGGTGAAGGAGCAGTCAAAAAAAAATGGCGTGATTAATCTTGGTATATATGATTGATGCATATTTTTTGGTGAGTCAAGTCGTTATTTTTGACAGCCCTAGTTATTAGATATTGCACACGTTTACTTTGTCACCTACTGTATAACACAAAGCTAACGTAGATGTTTTGTTCAGCTGGCTTAGCATATATTGACATATTTTGGTTTGCTTTTAGTATCTTTAATGTAGACAATGTATCATCCTTCAATTGATCTCAATGCGGCCCTTTGTGGAAAACGTTTGGACAAACGCTGATCTTTCCATTTTTTCTGGTGTCACTGGTGAGCGAGAGCCTATACCTGCTGACTTTGGGTTATAAGCGTGCACAGTACACACCCTGCACTGGTCACCAGTCAATCACAGGACACATATAGACAATCAAGCATTCACACACCTGTGGGCAATTCAGAGAGAGTGGAAAGTACAACAGCAGTGTAGTGTAAGTGTGAGAGCACATGCAACATGCAAAGCCACAACACCCGTACACTGAACTCCCCCCGTCAACTCTTCATGTCTGACATTATCCCCCTGCTCATCTTCTCTCAGCATCTCTCACATGAGAGAAAAGGCACTTTGTTGAAAAAGTGATTGAAAGTGATTACGTAACCCCGTGCAAGACATTGAGATCATGCAAACACTCGCAGCCAACAGAAGAGCACGGTGCAGTGACAGTTGCTCTATTTATCAGTCCAACACACCACCTGGGACTTAAACGTCTTAGCTGTAAGACGTTTACAAGACCTTAATGCTTCCCTCCTTGCTCGTCCATGTGACCGCTGTCAAGAGCCCACCGGTCAGCGAATGCAACACGGTTGAAAGCGTTAATGCTTTACGGCCCTGCACCATAACACTGTTTGTCATATTTTGACATGAATAAGTTTACTGTGGAAGCAGATAAACATGTGTACTTATTTTCTACATATTTACACGGCCTCATTCATAATCGGAACATCATAGGTGCCTAACTAAAAATGCCACATTGTAATTTTTGGGGTCTTGCAAACATACTGCAACTCAGGGTAAATAGGAAGAGGTAACATTAAAATTGTCAGTCCAATTTTGTCTTTAAAAATATGTTATGGCCTTCCGTCCACAGTTTTTATGAATCTAATGACACCATTTTTTTAAAGCTGTACCTTGCAACTATTTTTCATTATTAATTATTTTACATTATTACATTAATCAAGCTTTATTGCAGACTCCAACGTCCAAGTAGACATACAATCACATACAGTACATGTGTGTGTTTGTGTGTGTGTTTTGTCTCGTCTTGTCTCATAGTAACAGTGGTACTATTGTATTGTTAGTGTACAGGAGCTTTTCTTGTTTTTGTTTGTATAGTATTGTTCTTGTATTTGATTGTTTATGTTAAATGTGGAATGAGTGGGAGGGGTTGGGATATTATAAGCATCTGCTTCATCCAACCCCTTTCAAGCCTTGCATAAATGTCTCTGCCAAAATGTAAAAAAAAAATTAAAAATGTGTGTTGTTGTACTGTGCAGGTTTGAAATAAATACTTCAATTCAATTCAATTCAAAACAAAACACAGTATAAAAGGTATTATCACATAATATTAAGAACAGTGCTTGTGCATATTCAGTAAAAGGCGTCTAATAAATAAATAAAAGCTGCAATATTTTTTATAATTTTTTTACAATTAAAGGAAACAATTAAACTCATACATACCTCATCAACCCATGATTTTTGCATTGACTTTGCAACACTGGATCAAAACAAGCTTATTGTTGAATTAAAGCACATTTACTTAATCATATTTACAGAAACATGCATTACGTGTATCAATTTCAGCAGCATATTTGTACAGCAATTGCAATTTCATACACATTTTAAGAATCGTACAATAGATACTATACTCTACAGCAGTGGTTCTCAAACCTTTTTCACCAAGTACCACCTCACAAAACACTTGGCTCCTTAGTACCACCATAATGACCAACATTAAAATACAGTCGTGTAGTAGGCCTAAATAATCATTAAAAACAAGGAAGAGGTTTTATTTAACAAACACATTTAAGATTGTTGGCCACTGTAACATTACACACAGTTTGAACAGTAACACTGTGTTTGATTATTTATTTAAGTGATTCATTTGAGGTAGCACTAGATGAAGCCTGCGTACCATTAGTTTAGTTTAGTTTAGTTTAGTTTATTAAGGATCCCCATTAGTCTACACCGCAGTGGAGACTATTCTTCCTGATGTCCAGAGAAAAAACATCACACATTTACAAAACAAAAGATTACAATGCAATACAACATGATCAATAATAACATTTTGTACTACAAAAATAGCAACAACAAAAAACAAAAAACAATAACTTGGAATTTACATAAAAATGTTCATACCAAAAATAAAAAAGAGCAATATAAAAATAGATATATATTTTTTGCAAAAATAAAAGAAAGAACCAAAGGCCTACAATATACCCACTAAAGACAAACAAAATTCTAAGCGATGAAAAAGTGCTATAATTAATAAAATATGACATAAAGTACATACAAAATCAAGATAATATCATCATAAAAACGATAATCAGAAATAAGAATGAATTTAAACAAAAAAAGAAGTCAAAAGAAGATAAATGAACCAGTCATGACATTAGGTATGTGTGCCACAGTTTACGAATCACTAATCTACAGAATTTACAACGAGGGCTGTCCAAAATAACGAGTTAACTCATGTGATTAATGACAACAACAAAAAAATGTTTTGAGCAAATAAATGGAGTGCATTCAAGAAAACACATTAAAAAATGTTCCTGCATGACATTCTAACAATAAAATTGCATTTGTGTCAAATATTTGGCTTTTTAAATTTATTTATTTGAATTTTGCAATAAGTAATAACCTGTGATTAATCATGATTAATAAAAATTCACAAGTGTAATTAATCTGATTTAAAAAAATAAAAATGTATATTTCCACCGCTGATTGATATTCTGTGTGATTTTTTGTAAATAAATGAAACATGTTTTTTTTAAAAAAATCAAACGGTATTTAAAAAAAACAACTATTATTTGACAGCACTACTTACAACACATTTTTATTGAGTTTCAAAACAAGTTTGTTGGTAAAAAGTGATAACAACTAAAGGTAGGGACGAATATGTAATAATATAATAGGGCAACTATACATATACAACTACAATATGCACTCTAAAGCCAACCATTACTTCACAGCCGTGTATTTCAATCAGTCATAAAGACACAATTTGACCATTACCTTTTCTTTACATCCGTTAGACTAATTGGATTGGCTGGCCAATCAGGAAGAGTCATCTCCTCAGTAAGGGGTTTAGGAAGAGGGAATTAAAGGGTGAACCTTTGCTGGGCAGAGCTTGTGAATTGAAGTGAGCCCTGAGAGTCTCTTATCTGATCTTCAACTGACAAGACGCCAAGCAAGCCAGGAAGGCTCAAGCACCTCCCTCACAGCAGTCCCCCTCCGTCCAGAAAGCGACTTTCGGCACAATTAGTGCTGCGCCAAGATTCTCTAAAGCAGCTCAGAGGACCGGCAAAATTTCTATCCTTGAGGATCTTGAGTTTGCGGAGGCCGAAAGCATGGGTGCGGGAGCCAGTGCAGAGGACAAAAAGTCCAAGGAGTTGGAAAAGCAACTTCAGGAGGATGCTGACAAGGACGCCAAGACGGTCAAATTATTACTGCTTGGTAAGTGCACTTCTAAGGTTGTCTTGTTTGGGATGCAAAATGTAGAGTTGTCTTTCTTGTCAAACTTGTGAGGACAGTCACATTTGCAGAGCAGTCCAGTGGAGACATACAGTACAAGAAGGTTAAGATGAGGAATTATTCTCAACAATGCATAACAACAGTGAAGATGCAAGTTATAAGTGGAACAAACCTCATAGTTAGATTAGGATGCAGGCTGATTTGCTGCATATTTAAGTGGCAGACATCACTAGATTGGTTGGATGTTGCACAAAGTTTGTTAGGGCATTTGCAGGCTGCATTCATTTATTAGGAAGAAGGAAGGCCTGCTTGCACCTCTCAGCAGTGGAGATGGGATGGAGGAGATTAGACAGCAGGAGTGAGATCCGACTGCAAGTCTATAGTGAATATGAAGAAGATTCTGCAGTTGAATGATCAAGTCTGCAAGGAGTTGCATGCAAGCTTTAAATTGGGACGTCTGACCAGCATGCTAAGTCTGAAAAAAAAAAATAGCACAAGCGAGGCACAGACGTTTCAATTCTTATGTAAGGACGTTGGCGCTTAAGAGATCACAGCCTTTGGTCTAAATGAATCGCAGCAAAGCAGCGATACGTCAATCCAATTAGCTAACAGGTTTAGTGCAGATCCACTTGTTGGAGGTCTTTGCTGATCCCTCAAGCGACACATGAAAAAAATATGAAGATTTGTCTTCATATTTTTATGACGTTGCCCCTGTTGTTTGAATTGAATTGTTCTTTTACTTCACCAGCGCTTTGTGATTTTATCTGTGAAAAACGCTTTATGAATAAAATGTACTTACTTTCCCTCACATAGTAGTAGTCCCATTTTGCATTATGGTTATTCAGTCAAATTCCAGCTGGGTGTAAACATACTGTAGCTGATGCATGTTGGAAATGATGTTTAGGAGCAACTGCTGTACAGTATGCCTTTCCTCACGCATTCAATCAGCAAAATATCTGAAATGTATTTTAAAAGATTTAGAAAATGCTTAGTTTAGCTTGGGAACTATGCGACAAGTGCACGGTCTGCAATGGTAAGAAAACAAACCACTTTATGTCTCTAAGATGACAAAAAACAGTAATCATAGTAAACCTTCCAGTGGTTCCATCATATGTACTCTATCACAAACAATAATTGCTTTTGCTTTGGTGATTGTGTTTTTCATAAAATCATCACAAGTCTTTAACTGCGGCTTAATAAGACAACTTAATTACGCAGGGCTTTGTGTAACACAAATATCCACTGCAGAGGATAATGCTTCTCAGGAGAATATGAAACATCTTTCTTACTTCCAATCCATTTTACTTATAAAACATTTCAAAAAACAATAAATATTTCACAAAGTGCCGCACAGTAGTTAAAACACATACAACTAAGAACAAGTCAAGTGTAGAACCATTTAGCTAAAAAAGAACTGTTTAGATGCTTTGTTGTGGTCTGCATACTTGTTTCAAATGCATGTTACAGAGTAAGTGTATATGTAATATGGGCCCTAAAAAAATGGCAATTCTTATTTTATTCCGATTTTAAATGGATTCATATGTTTCAAAAATTGATAAAAAGAAATAAAAACTTCTTTTTTTTTGAGAATACATTTAAAAAAACAAAACGCTTTTATGCCATTTCTACGCTTACTCTGCGTATACGTCATAAGTCAGCAGCTAAGAAGAAATCATTTAAAATTGTGTTACCTGTTACTTGTTTTGAAAATGTTTTATTATCATTTCATACTAAATAATAGGTTGAGAGAATCGGTCTGAATCAAGAATCGTGTTGAATTGAGAATCAATTCCGAACAAAATCGTCACCCTAAGAATCTGAATCAAATCGTGAGTTGTTGGAAGATTCCCACACCCAGTATGTATTAATAGGTAAAGAGGAAAAGGTAAGGGGTTTTAAATGAGAATGGATAGGTTGATTGGCAACACTAAAATTGTCCCTCATGTGTGAATGTTGTCTATCTGTGATGAGGTGGCGACTTGTCCAGGGTGCAGCTGGGATAAGCTCCAGCACCCCCACGACCCCGAAAGGGACAAGGGGTAGAAAAGGGATGGATGGATGCTCAGAGTGGTTATATCATGAGAATTATGCAGGGCAACCGCATCATCAAGACCGTTTATTAATGTTTTTAATATAATGTTTAGATGTGTGCCTTTGCGTAAGTAACCAGATAGTAAAGAAAAACATGTTTCAATGCACATTCTTTTCCCCTTTATGGCCCGGCCTGTGTGTCTGTGCAACGTTAAAGAGAAACAGAGGTAAACTGTGTCCTCTATCTCTGTCTTTCTCTGCAGGTGCTGGAGAGTCAGGGAAAAGCACCATCGTCAAGCAAATGAAGTAAGTGGACTCAATTGCATTTACCATTTCATCCACGCTGTGTCACTGTGTGTGAGCACTCAAGAGTGCGGCTCAGTTGATCGAATCTGATTGGTCGACTGGCTCAACGTCCCGCCTCGATGTCGGCTTTGCTGAAGCCCTTCACCGAGGTCAATAGGTTAAACATCCGCTGACTCCCGTTTGTCAGCACTTGTTTTAGGCAGGAAGGCTCTGTTGCTCTTTGCCTTACAAGTCTTTACATATGTAGTGGACTTAATGTAGTATTGCATTCACCAACACAAATGAAAACATGTCAAATATGGGATGTATCATATTGAAACTGTATACGTGTTCGAAATAAACTTCAACCAACATACTCACTGTCACTGTTTCCACCATCTTGTGTACAGGATTCTGCATCAAGGCGGTTACACAAAAGAGGAACAGCTTGAGTTCCGAGCCATCATTTATGGCAACATCCTGCAGTCGGCTCTGGCTATCATCAGAGGCATGGAGATTCTGGGCATTGACTTCGGTGCTCCCTCTGCACAGGTCGACTATGACTCTACACCAGATAGTTTTAAATTACCCTGGAACCTCTGAGGCGGAATGCAATTTATTCTGGGATGCTGGCCACCCTGCGATTTGTTTGTATTTAGAAACAACTTTTACCTATAAAATACAGGGTCAGGCGGTCGCCATCAACCATTACTAAGATTTCTGTCAATCACTAAATATAGCTAAAATGAAGCAAACTTACTCACCTCCAGTTGAAGTTTAAAGTTGGGCAAAGCATCTAAAGAAGCGGCAATGGCGTCAAATTTATGCATCATGCTTTTTCATATTCCCAACTGTCATACAAGTATAAATAAGTGTTCTGAATTAACCGAATAAAACTAAATTAAAGCAAAACTCCTCAACCCTTGCTGATGTTTGATATTGGGCGAAGCATCAAAAGAAGTGGCAAGGGTGTCAGATTTAAGAATCTGGCTTTTAAATATTTCCAGCTGCCATACAAGCCTAAATAAATGTTCCAAATGAATCAAATAAAACTACAATAAAGCCAAACTACTCACCATTTTATGATACAGTATGTGATGTTAACTGAGGCATTTAGTGCAGTGGCAAAGATTATGCATCATCATTTTTAACATTCTTAAATGTCATTAAAGTGCAAACAAAATTAAAAAAACAACAACTACCGAATGTGTACCTACCGGTAAATTTGATGACACATTGTGGACATGCAATGAGCCACCAAGACAAAGACAGCTGTACCCTACAATAAAAGGACAAAAGCTCCCTTGACCTTGATTTTCGTTATGAGTACAGACCGTGAAAGCGGGGCCTCACAAAAAAGCCAAAGAAAAATCGAAACCCACTGGAGAAATAAATCCGTCCGATGCAAGTTTGGCGAGATATGTTGAGTTCATTTAAAGACATTTGATTCAGAGGTTTCCCTGCACTTCTCACTGAGCCAGGAAAGTGGAGTGTGATGGTTGAAGAAGAAGCTTTTTGTTGTCATTGCACAAGTACAACGAAATTCTAATGGATCTCTACTTTCCTGGAATTTTAGGAGACCGCTCAGAAGCTACAAAACTTGTCCGACTCCATCGAGGAAGGTACCATGCCTGCTGAGCTGGCTGACGTCATCCAGAAGTTGTGGAAAGACTCCGGCGTGCAGGCCGGATTCGAAAGAGCTGCTGAGTACCAACTCAACGACTCTGCTGGCTAGTAAGTCCACGTCTTCAACTCTTGAGAACACCAAGCTGCCTCACAGTAAATGCGATAATGAGGTGACGGATTTCACTCTCTTTGTCATTCAGTTACCTCAATGAAATGGACAGAATCGGCAAACCTGAGTACCTCCCCACTGAGCAGGATGTGCTGCGATCTCGAGTCAAAACAACTGGTATCATTGAAGAACAGTTCTCCTGCAAAGAGTTGTATTTCAGGTGAAAGACCCACTTTCAAAAAGAAAAACTTTCCCATTCCTTAAAAGTCCGACACTGAGATTGTCTTTGGTACATAGGATGTTCGATGTGGGAGGCCAGAGGTCAGAAAGAAAGAAGTGGATCCATTGTTTTGAGGGTGTGACCTGCATCATCTTTTGCGGCGCCCTCAGTGCATATGACATGGTGCTGGTAGAGGATGACGAAGTGGTGAGTTGGACCCCACGAGCTGTCAAGAAAGATCCTAAAAACAACTCGCCTAAGACGCTCTTCCTTTCTTATCATTTCAGAACCGCATGCACGAGTCCCTCCATCTATTCAACAGTATCTGCAACCATAGGTTCTTTGCGCTGACCTCCATTGTTTTGTTCCTCAACAAGAAAGATCTTTTTGAGGAGAAGATCAAGAAGGTCCACCTGAGCATCTGCTTTCCAGACTATGACGGTACAAACAACTACCTGTTAATGCTTTAATGGTCACGTATCAGAAAATGACAAACAAAACTTAGGGTCACACTCACAAGAAAGAAAGTTATAGGGTGCATTGGTTGCATATCGGTTGTAGCGTTTTATAAACAAAAGGAGAATATTAATGTGTGCCTGTCAGTCCTTAGATTTTTGGAAAACATTTTGTGGAAAAAGTCAAGACACCTCTGCCAAAGTCACTCAAATAGACCCAGTCCTTTTAGATGATCAAGTAAGACAAGACAACTTTACACCAATTTTGACAACACTGTTGTTTTTAGGCTGCTGTTGAAAACTCAAATTAGCAACCAGAAACCAAAACAGCGACAAACCTCGACTGTTTTTGCAAGCACTGAACACAACCTTTATGTCCCACCATAGCAAGACAGGTGTCCTGACTGGTCCACCAATATTATAGACTGAAATATCGATCATCTCAGGGTTTCAAAAGATTTGACAAAGATGCTAAAATTGTTACAAAGTACGTGACAAGTGATGTTTATTTATTCCAGGTTCAAACACGTATGAAGATGCCAGCAACTACATCAAGGCGCAGTTTGAGGAACTGAACATGAAGAAGGGCGTGAAAGAAATCTACTCCCACTTGACTTGTGCCACAGACACAAGGAACGTCGAGATTGTGTTCAACGCTGTCACAGACATCATCATCAAGGAGAACCTTAAAGACTGTGGTCTCTTCTAAGCAGCTTTGCGGTCACCCCAGGTAGGTTCTAAGATATGACGGGACAAATCAGTCTAAAAAAAACTTGTTTCTGTACATCTTGTCATGTTCTGATAAAGATGCTTCCAAGATAACATTAACTTTAATGATAGCCTATGTTCCCAAAGAAAACCAATTATTTCCTGTCTATTGATCATCTATAAGGTTATAATCTATAAGCAATGCAGGATTTACACAATTTCTTCACAAAGCTATGTTTCACATCTCCTTTTGCAGAACTTAATTTGGCCCCTCCCACTCTGACATTAAGCGTGCTGATGGAGCACCAGGGATCCACCAAGGTTTGTTGCGTTCATGCCAGCGCCTCCATGCCAAGTCTATGACTGCTCCTCTAAGAAGCACATCTTCAACAATTACATCCTGCAAGTAGAGCAGGGTCGAGAGTCAACCTTAATGGACATGCAGGTTTTTACTGTTTTTTCAGTTGCAAATACTAGTAGCATCTGGTATTCGAAGATGACCTCATCGCTCCCCTTTGACTACTATTATCCCTGAGACCAGCAATGAAAGAGAATACAATGAACCCAGAGTTAAAGATTAATGTTTTGTGTAGCATCATCGCTTCCTTGTTTTTGTTTTCGAGTACAGTAGTCGCTGTGGTCTTGATATTTAAACTGTAAAATGTTGCTGAGAAAGTATATTGCATATGCCTGCAGAATATCGAGATGACAAACCAAATTGTAATATAATTTAAATAGCGTTGATGTTTTCAATTCACCCAACATTTTAACCGAAGCAATGTATTTCTGACGGTCAAACGTGTTAGACAAACTTTGTACATAAGAGTAGTTAATTCATTATATTTTGAACAACAACGATAACATTTGACATGTAAATGGTTATATACAGATCATATACAGTATATTTATACAAATAAATAAAACAGAGAGAGGGGAATAGTACAAAGGAGTGATGCTTTATTAATGAAAAGGGAATGCAAAGCTACAGTTGATCCTTTCTTATGAAATGTAGAGGCATGTATTAAAGCTGCATTAACTTCACGTGTCTCTGTGTCGTTGTTTGCTCAATTCCAGCATCGTGTGCACACTGGAAAGATGGATGATAAAATTCGGTAAATTGTTGGCGAAAGTAATTCTAGGTCATTTTAAGCGTTCAGGAGCTAATTTAAACCACATTTTAATAGTAAGTGCTAAAAGAAACATATCCTGTACATTTATTTCATCACAATGGAGCAATACATTAGTTTGTCAATGGGAGGGGTGTCCAAAATATTTTCCACTGAGAGACGGAAACTAAAAGTCAAAGAATGCAGTCTAAAAAAAGGCATTATACATATATATTTAACCCTTAGTGTATATTGGGCACTTTTTGTCCTTTTAGGTAATTGTTTGATCATTGTTTGGCCATAGCTTTGATTGTGTTACTCCAAATTAAACAAGGTTTTTTTTATCACTTTAACTTTTAATATTTGTATGTTAAATTCTCTCTTAATATCAAAATATCACTGCAAAAAAAAGAATCCCCAGCGAAGTACAGCTAAATCCCCAGGGAGTTAAGAGTGTATAAAACATTTTTGGATTCATCTTTTTTTTAAAAAAATACTTTGTCATGGTTTAATTTATTCATTTTAATACAGTAAATTGAGAATAATTAATTTTATGCAAATATTTCAAAATTTAAAAAACTGACATATTAGTCCAAATGGGAATACAAAGGGTTAAAACAAACAAAAAAAATACTTAAGGAGATAATTAAAACAAATTCAATTGATGCATTTTGGTGTCTGTTGTTTTTTTGAATGACATCCGTTTTTTAATATATGAAAAACATGCTTGCAATATGCATTTTCTTACGGCTGGAACATTCTGCCTTCAAAGAATTAAAAAAAAGTGGGTTACACTGTAGATGCACAGCCAGACCGCTTCCAAAATGCCCGGAAAAAGTGGTACATGTCTGCTGCAAAACACCACAGGTAGGAGCATGATGACATGAATGTGCAGTAAATGAGTGTCTCCATGGGGAAAGCCGCGTAGTACATGTAAAATGCGCCACTCATGCACTTGTTATCATTTGTACATGCAGTCTTTGTAGATCGCATGCAACACAACCATTAATAGTACCTTAAATTATATAATTTGCACACAGTGTTTAGCGTGTGGAATTTGGATCTTAGCAGATCAGGCCCTCAGTGCTTATGCAGTGTTTTGGAATTGTTGCCACATTCTCTTAATCTCTTTGCAGAAAAAAGTGTTAGGACAAAGAAAACAAATAGCTTGCCAGTCCCAAATGTTTTCTTTGATTGTGTTTAAATCCATTGAGCTAAGGCACTGCTATTAAGTAAGTTAACAATAATTGTCTTTAAGCAGTTACACAATGAATATGGCAGGGCACTTGGACATAAATAAGATATGCCTTATTAGTTTGAAATTGATCAATTCCAAAGCCCCAACATGTGTTGCATCCGACCTAGCAAGAACAGTAATTGAAGAACACCTTTGCAGTTAAAACAAGTACATTGACAACAGAATCCAAGTTTGTGGATGAATCGGGATTTTACTTGTCTTTTAAAGTCTCTCTATTTACAATAGTTGATTATGCATAAACCCAAAGCTTGCATTCAATAATCTTTTCCTGCATTTCCCAATACCCACTTGTTGATGTCTGTGGTGTGTTGTTGAGCTACACATACACAAGCAACGGCTGATCACGATCAACCATCACTTCAAAACACATATTTCAGAAAATACTACTTCCCCTTTGCATCACAACCTTTACGGCTTTGTTTGCAAAAGGCCATTAAACGTCTTCCAGGTGGATATCAACCGCCTGGTGGAAGATTTTTTTTAATTTAAAACCAAACAAAGGAAGCACAGCCCGCATCTAATGATTTTAAAATGAGCTAATATAAATGCAGAGAGAGCCATGCAAATTCTAAATGGGAAAACTGGCTGATAGGACTTCTTTGAACAAGAAGTGAGGGAAGAATAAAGTCATCTTTAGCATGAAGTGAGAGCGGTGAAACATAAATGCATGTCTTCATGGATTCTGTAAGAAAACGGCTTCGATATTGAGCCGACTAAGTGAATAACATTAGTCAAGAAATTTCATCAACTCCCTTTTAGGAATTTCTGTGCTGTGATGTGTCTCAGTTAAAAATATAAAAATAGTTCAGTATAACATACTACATAAAGTTAGATTGTGCTGCAGTGGAGTTCAGTAGAACTATATGTATGTGTTATATAATCTTTACCAAATACAAAACTATGTCCTCCACATAAGTTAAGGTACGTATACCGTATTTTTCGGACTATAAGTCGCAGTTTTTTTTATAGTTTGGCCGGGGGTGCTACTTATACTCAGGAGCGACTTGTGTGAAATTATTAACACATTACTGTAAAATATCAAATAATATTATTTAGCTCATTCACGTAAGAGTCTAGACGTATAAGATTTCATCGGATTTAGCGATTAGGAGTGACAGATTGTTTGGTAAACGTATAACATGTTCTATATGTTATAGTTATTTGAATGACTCTTACCATAATATGTTACGTTAACATACCAGGCACGTTCTCAGTTGGTTATTTATGCGTCATATAACATACACTTATTCAGCCTGTTGTTCACTATTCTTTATTTATTTTAAATTGCCTTTCAAATGTCTATTCTTGGTGTTGGGTTTTATCGAATAAATTTCCCCAAAAAATGCGACTTATACTCCAGTGCGACGTATATATGTTTGTTCCCTTCTTTATTATGCATTTTCGGCCGGTGCGACTTATACTCCGGAGCGACTTATACTCCGAAAAATACGGTACTCTGCAAAGCAATACAGCAACCCAGTTTTTAAACTAAAAGCTATGTGTAACACAGATTTGCAAGGTAACACTCAACCAGGTAAATTTACATATCAGCTGTGAAAAACAGACATACCGATGGTGTATCAGAGTCTTTACCTGCCACAGGAGCAAAGAACTCACAGTGATTGTTTGGCTAGCAACTCTCACAAATTACTTCATCTCTCTGCCATGACTAAAGTAATCATGACACAAGTCTCCAGAATTTTGGATGTCATAGTTGCGGCTTGGTCCTTTTGTAAAACAATTCCCTCTGCCTTTCCCGCAGTTAGCAGATACCAGCCAAGATCACCAGAAACCCCTTGTGACACCTGCAACAAAGCAAAAGATACAAAAGCAATCAATGGCTGAGCAGAATATACTGAACACTGTAGATTTGATTTTGCTGTTTCAAGTCAATTTTGTTCCGTTAAAATCTCAAGTTTACAAGTTTAAAACCGTGGCAATACTAATTCCCATTAACATGTCAATGGGGTCGTCCATTGTATGTTAGGCGGGCGGCACAATAGCCAACCTTTATCCTGTATGTATGCATTTCTTTTTTTCAGTTAATACTAAACAATATTGTGGATTTAACATGATTCTTACACGTATGTGCACTTCATGTGTATATTAATTCACTTTTCTTTGTGCTTATTTTTACAGTAACTTCATTGTAGAGACAACCAATACACAACCTCAAGTTGTATTTTCACCTCTAATTTATAGTACTGTTTACATAGTGGGCAAATTAAATTCCAATATTCAGGAAAGGCAGTATAATATATGTAAATAAACCAGAGGTGCAAAAGTCAAGTCTGTGTTACATTGTAGTAATAAAATAAACAGCATGACAAGACACAGCATTGTCTTTAAAGTGACATACTGTATATTTAGTCTTTATAAAAAATACATGCGTCATAGTCAATTATGCAAATTACACAATTACATCATTTTGACACTGCCCCCCAGGTCACACCCCCACCACACCACTCACCCCCTCACCCTCTGCCGCATCAAATTAATTCCCTTTCTGTGGGAAACACTGCTGAATGTACTGTTTTTTTTAAACAGATAAGGCTGAAAACAAATGATTAAATCACAAGGGGCAGCAGGACTTACACATTAAGTATTCTTACTATAATATGTTTTCCAAATTTTTTAGGCAATGTGATATGAACAATAAAGATCCATCCATCCATTTTCTACCGCTTGTCCCTTTCGGGGTCACGGGGGGAGCTGAAGCCTATCTCAGTTGCTTTCAGGCGGTAGGTGAGGTACACCCTGGACAAGTCGCCACCTCATCGCAGGGCCAACACAGGTAGACAGACAACATTCACACTCACATTCACACACTAGGGACAATTTAGTGTTGCCAATCAACCTATCCCCAGGTGCATGTCTTTGGAAGTGGGAGGACGCAGGAGTACCCAGAGGGAACCCACGCAGTCACAGGGAGAATGTGCAAACTCCACACATGAACAAGCAAAATATCACACACTAATTTCAATGCAGATTAAATCATCTAGAATAGCAAAACCACTAAATAGAGAGAAACGTAATTTGCAGAATCTTTTTTAATGGACGTCTTGCATTCATGATGGCTATTGCCGTATGTACAGTCATATTTCAGCATTACTGTGAAGTCAAAAAGATTAGCACCCTGTTACATTTTGAGTATAATAAGCTATGTACATATATATTATCTTAACATTTTATATGTCTGTAACACTCTGTGCAAGGTGTGATCACTGGAACAAGGTGGAAAGTTACAGTAAGGCACGAAGTCCTTACAAAGTCTGTGGCCATAACCCAGCACAATAATAGCCATACATCGAGAGTCATTACATATGAGGGATGTAACGATTGATCGATACAGTGATAGATGGATTTATATTCCTAAATTTTAAGTATATTGATCTGTGCTCGGCAAGTTTGCCTTCCAAGAGACAAGTATTGATCCAAAATTGTTTGAAAAGGGAATCGATCGATTTTATTGATACTAGAAAAAGGAAAATATTGGATTAGAGAACGATAAATTTTATATTAAGTTTAGCAGTTGTAATAATAAAGATTTTAAACGTTAAGTCTATTTTCCCGTCACTGGCGTCATTAAAACAAAAATGGCGGATATCTACGGTGGTCGAGAAAGGTCCTAAGAACACAAACGTCACAAGACAATAGTGTAATATTTGTGAAATGTGTGTCTGTGTGCCTTTAAGAGATGGTGCTGTCGTGTGTGACGTGTGTGAGTCCTGCGAGAGTTTGGGTGTCTGTGTGTTGAGTCAACTTGAGTGTCTAAATGTGAGTTGTGGCGAACAGCAGCTCTTGTATATATGTGTGTTTTGACTCCCTGAGTTTGTTACCGCTTGTTAAGTAAGCATCGAAGACAGAGTGTATCTCCGACTGTCTCATTCTCCACTGCCGGGCATTTCGATATCATAACTTTCAGCTACAGCACGATTGCAAAAGCCACAACAAATACAAACAACACAACACAATGATAAAGCTGCAACACAACTTTAAACCACAGAAGACGCAGCCAACACAATGGATGTGACAGTGTTGCAAGTTCTGCGAGGCACCGACTCACGGAAGACAAGGAGAAGTCATTTGATGAGAAACAAATAAATAGAAGAGATGGATAACGGAGGCTATGGAAATTATGAATCGAGGTAAAAACACCATCAACAGGGATGAGCTTCCGTTTAGCACACCAGGGACCCTGTCTATCATCGGTGACACGAGGGTGGATAACAGATATTGTATGGCCGGGTCGGGGAACTTTATTTAGCAGGTAAATCTACTGGTAAAATGTTGGTTACTGTACTTTTATAGAAAAATGCTTGAATGTTTAAAATGTGAGCATAAAGTGTTTCTTTCTGTTAATTCAACCTAAAGTGTTGGTTGCTCTTTATTAAAATAAGATGTGAATGCATTGTCCATTAATTGCTGTTTACTTGCTTGTCTGTATTGATAATTCATTTATACCGAAAATATAGGAAACTTCACCTGCAGTGTCCGGAATCCAGTATTTATTTCACTGTCACACTGCTTGATTTGTTTTGCTAAAAAGTGACTGAATCATATCGGCAACTCCATATATCGAATCAAGTCGTTGTTAAAATGAATCATTACACCCCTATTACATATCATATGTTTTGTACATTATTAATTTTACAAAAACCATTACTTTTGGTAAAAAAAATATTTAAGCAACGGAAAATCTGAGGAGTCACTTAAGCGCTGAAATACTTTTTAGTAAGTCGTGCTATAATAACAGAGTTTCAGAAAAGAGATGGGATTCCCATCACTAATACACATGACATATTTACTGGTTGTATTTCCTGGTCTTGTCTGAATAGTTTCACCACGTCATGTCAGTCCTGCCCCCTTCTTATTGCGTCAGACCATGAGGGTAGTTTTAGCCGTCATGTCCCGCCCACTTGTATCTCAACATAATTTTTTGCTTCTGCTCCGCTTTGCTCTTTGACTTGATTCATTTTGTTGTTATGTTTCAGTGTCTCCTATGTTTATATTCAAATAAATGTTATTTAGCTCCCTGCTTGCCTGCTTGACATGTTTCTAGTCTGCTGAATCTCCAACAACACCTGGCTGTGATAATATTAGTTTGAAGTCCTGCTCACAGTTGCTCATATAATTATAGCAGAGTGTGGAAAAGAACACTTTAAAAGTAAAGCTATTATTTTTAGGCATTCTAGCCTTCATCTTTTCTTGTGCTGTCAAATGATTATTAAAAAAAACCCAGATAAATCAAACGTTTGAATTGTAATTAATCAATCACAATAATAACTTGCTTGCATAATTAAATTTAACTTTAAAGAACGTCTGCAAAGACAACTAACTTCCAACAATCTGGTTGCTAAATATGGGCTCATATTTTGGTCGCTGATAAATACTTGCTCATTATGAGTTCAGCAAAAACAGACTTCTTCTCTGTTCCCAGCTTGTCTTTGTGGAGACAAAGTGCACAGAGAGTCACGGCACACGACAGAGTGATTGTTTTCAAAACAAGGCGCATGTCCTTCACTGTGAGTTCCCTCCCGTCTTAAGGTTTCAACAGAAACACAACTGACTTAATGGATCTCACATTGCGTTGTATTTACTTGCTTTGGAACGTTGGTCAATACATACTGTAAATACAGTACAAATCAGGTGGTTCAACATCTTTTTTTAATAAGTTAGTCAACTTGCAATGTGTTTGGATACAGAACCAATTGCTACCGTAGGGAAAGGCACAAATTGAAGTCATCTGTTTCACCAAACTGTCACCATTATGAAACCTTTAGTAACTCTAGGTAACACGCTGGATCCGCCCCTTTTTGGATCGAATCAAGGTCCACAGATTGAGAGTGGAAAGCTTTAGCCAACGAGCTAAAAGCCTGAGCTGTCAGCTCGTTGTTCAGCGCAAATCTTGTGGTGCCAGAGTGTGAGTTTTACCAATGTACACTCGCACAGATGCAATAGCTGACATCCGTTACACACACATGTACTATTCAAAGCCACATTATAACAACATGAATTGGCAAACAAGTGTAAAAATAAGTTAACTGTGGTGTAGCAAACATCATATCATACTATTCTTACCTGTTACTGTAAATAGGGCGGAAGGTAATAAACAAGAAAAAAAGAGTACACTTTACAGTCTGTTTGTCTTTTAATTCTGATGTTGATTTACAGGCGCTTGAGCAGCCACTGCAATAGTTTTTTTGTGTTCCATTGATTATATGGTCATTGTCTTTGGAATAACTGTGTATTGGCATTACACAAAAAAGTAAAACACAAGTGGAGATTATATTTTTGATGTTATCTTGCAAGACATGCAGATGTTTCACAATACCTGGCATACCTGACAATTTTAATCGACTTTAAATAAAAAAAAACCCTAAGATGACAGAAAGGCTAGCTTAGTGATATATGCCGCTATCACTGCTTTCCTGTCCCTATAATACTTTTGCTGAAATAAAATAAAAAAATAAATAAAAAAAGAAGACCCCAATAATTTGAAACAATGCAATTTTGTTAAAATGTCATTGACAAACATTTTTTTTATGTTTTCCTAAATATACATAATTTATTTGCTCAAAACTTGGTAACAGTATTATCTACAGTCCGATCGGGGTGTATTTTGAAGCAAAATTTGTCACAGTGCACAGCCTCTCCTCACTCATCTTTGCACTGATATACACTTTGACCTGATCACTGACCATATAACAACCTACGGAGCCTTTTAGATAATCATCCATAGGTCAAGTAAAAGAGCAAGTGCGTCGAAAAATGATTCGGGTGATTACTCTGTGTTGCTACATGATTAATGCGATCATTAATTAACTCAGACCAAAAATGTGTAAAATAAATATAATATATAATCATCCACATAACCAGTTGACTAATAAGCTTACCTTCAGGTCCTAAATCTTTAGTAGAGTCCGATATCCGTCAGGTTGATTTTGATAATAACATCGGTGATAACGTCAAACACAAACTGCACATTCTGGGTGTCTGTGGCACAAGTAAAGTGGGTGTAGATCTCCTTGCTGGCCTTTTTTTTATTCAAGTCTTCAAACTGGCTTTGGATGTACTGCGCTGCATCCTCATACGTGTTTTCACCTATATAAAAAAAAGGCAAGTGTTTATGTCTAAATGATTAAGTAAGAAAGTGAAAACAGCAGCAAAATAGCAAAGAACTGAACAGTGTGGACAGTGAGAACATTTTTCATCATTAAACAGACAAGCAATAACAGGTTAAAGTATATGTTTAGAATGGAGTCTAAAGTGCTGTTGTGGCACCGTGAGCTTTGGTTTGCTTTCTCAAACGTGTTCAACAGCAATAGTACTCACCTGTCAAATGTCAGCCACATACGCATATTGCCCGTCCCATTAAAAGGGGTGGGGGTGTTGCACTAATATACAACAAAAACTTTAGCCTTACCTCGGACCTAAATAATAAATAGAACTCGTTTGAGGTGCTTACTGTGAGGTTTGTCACACCGCTGCCTCTGCACCTGGCTGTCATCTATCGCCCCCCAGGGCCCTATTCGGACTTTATCAATGAATTTTCAGAGTTCGTTGCTGATCTAGTGACGCACGCCGACAATATAATCATAATGGGAGACTTTAACATCCATATGAATACCCCATCGGACCCACCATGCGTGGCGCTCCAGACTATAATTGATAGCTGTGGTCTTACACAAATAATAAATGAACCCACGCATCGCAACGGTAATACGATAGATCTAGTGCTTGTCAGGGGTGTCACCACCTCTAAAGTTATGATACTCCCGTACACTAAAGTAATGTCCGATCATTACCTTATAAAATTCGAAGTTCTGACTCATTGTCAACAAACTAATAATAATAATAATAATAACTACTATACTATTAATGCTGCCACAACGACGACTCTTACTGACCTACTGCCTTCGGTAATGGCACCATTCCCAAATTATGTGGGCTCTATTGATAACCTCACTAACAGCTTTAACGACGCCCTGCGTGACACCATTGATAGTGTAGCACCGCTAAAGCTAAAAAGGGCCCCTAAATGGCGTACCCCATGGTTTACAGAAGAAACTAAAGCCCAGAAATTATCATGTAGAAAGCTGGAACGCAAATGGCGTGCGACTAAACTTGAAGTTTTCCATCAAGCATGGAGTGATAGTTTAATAACTTAAAAACTCATGCTTACCTCAGCTAAAGCTAAATATTACTCAAATCTCATCCACCTCAACAAAAATGATCCTAAATTTTTGTTTAGTACAGTAGCATCGCTAACCCAACAAGGGACTCCTCCCAGTAGCTCCACCCACTCAGCAGATGACTTTATGAATTTCTTTAATAAGAAAATTGAAGTAATTAGAAAAGAGATTAAAGACAATGCATCTCAGCTACAGCTGGGTTCTATTAACACAGATACGACTGTATATACGACAGACACCGTCCTCCAAAATAGTTTTTCTCTCTTTGATGAAATAACATTGGAGGAATTGTTAAAATGTGTAAATGGGACAAAACAAACAACATGTTTACTTGACCCAATTCCTGGGAAACTTATCAAGGAGCTTTTTGTTTTATTAGGTCCATCAGTGTTAAATATTATAAACTTATCACTTTCCTCTGGTACTGTTCCCCTAGCATTCAAAAAAGCGGTTATTCATCCTCTACTCAAAAGACCTAACCTCGATCCTGACCTCATGGTGAACTACCGGCCGGTGTCCCACCTTCCGTTTATCTCGAAAATTCTCGAAAAAATTGTCGCACAGCAGCTAAATGAACACTTAGCGTCTAACAATCTCTGTGAACCTTTTCAATCCGGTTTCAGGGCAAATCACTCTACGGAGACAGCCCTCGCAAAAATGACTAATGATCTATTGCTAACGATGGATTCTGATGCGTCATCTATGTTGCTGCTTCTTGATCTTAGCGCCGCTTTCGATACTGTTGATCATAATATTTTATTAGAGCGTATCAAAACGCGTATTGGGATGTCAGACTTAGCCTTTTCTTGGTTTAACTCTTATCTTACTGACAGGATGCAGTGTGTCTCCCATAACAATGTGACCTCGGACTATGTTAAGGTAACGTGCGGAGTTCCCCAGGGTTCGGTTCTTGGCCCTGCACTCTTTAGTATTTACATGCTGCCGCTAGGTGACATCATACGCAAATACGGTGTTAGCTTTCACTGTTATGCGGATGACACCCAACTCTACATGCCCCTAAAGTTGACCAACACGCCGGATTGTAGTCAGCTGGAGGCGTGTCTTAATGAAATTAAACAATGGATGTCCGCTAACTTTTTGCAACTCAACGTTAAGAAAACGGAAATGCTGATTATCGGTCCTGCTCAACACTGACATCTATTTAACAAGGCGACTCTGTAAAGAATCTGGGTATTATCTTCGACCCAACCCTCTTGTTTGAGTCACACATTAAGAGTGTTACTAAAACGGCCTTCTTTCATCTCCGTAATATCGCTAAACTTCGTTCCATTTTGTCCACAAGCGATGCTGAGATCATTATCCATGCGTTCGTTACATCTCGTCTCGATTACTGTAACGTTTTATTTTCAGGCCTCCCTATGTCTAGCATTAAAAGATTACAGATGGTACAAAATGCAGCTGCTAGACTTTTGACAAAAACAAGAAAGTTTGATCATATTACGCCTATACTGGCTCACTTGCACTGGCTTCCTGTGCACCTAAGATGCGACTTTAAGGTTTTACTACTTACGTATAAAATACTACACGGTCAAGCGCCTGCCTATCTTGCCGATTGTATTGTACCATATGTCCCGGCAAGAAATCTGCGTTCAAAGAACTCCGGCTTATTAGTGATTCCCAGAGCCCCAAAAAAGTCTGCGGGCTCCAATATTATGGAATGCCCTCCCGGTAAAAGTTAGAGATGCTACCTCAGTAGAAGCATTTAAGTCTCATCTTAAAACTCATTTGTATACTCTAGCCTTTAAATAGACTCCCTTTTTAGACCAGTTGATCTGCCGTTTCTTTTCTTTTCTTTTCTACTCTGCTCCGGGGTGGACTCCTAGCCTGTTCATCGGATGGGGACATCTCTACGCTGCTGACCCGTCTCCGCTCGGGATGGTTCCTGCTGGCCCCACTATGGACTGGACTCTCGCTGATGTGTTGGACTTTCACAATATTATGTCAGACCCACTCGAAATCCATTGCTTTTGGTCTCCCCTAGAGGGGGGGGGGGGGGGGGGGTTACCCACATATGCGGTCCTCTCCAAGGTTTCTCATAGTCAATCACATTGACGTCCCACTGGGGTGAGTTTTCCTTGCCCGTATGTGGGCTCTGTACCGAGGATGTCGTTGTGGCTTGTACAGCCCTTTGAGACACTTGTGATTTAGGGCTATATAAAAAAACATTGATTGATTGATTGATTGAAAGTAACAGACATTTAACATTTGTATCTTATAACCAACCTGCATTTACAAAAACACTTATTAGTAATACTTTTCTAGAAAGACATTTGACAACTATATGGATATATTGTATTCAGTCAGTCAGAGTCAGAACACTCAAAGTCAAGGAAGTTTTGTTCATCGCTACAATATTTGTTGTGCATCCGAGAGAACCATGTTTCAAGATAAGCGCAACTACTTACAATCTGATCGCATCGTTGACAAGTATGACATATCGGTTATGTTTCCCTTTACGTACATTAAGGTTAAACCTGTAGATGCTGTTTGTTTTACCTTTGTACTCGGGGTAGCAAATTGTAAGAGGACTCCTGCCTATCTTCTCCTCAAACAAGTCCTTCTTGTTGAGGAAGAGGATGATAGAGGTTCTCGTAAACCATTTGTTGTTGCAGATGGAGTCAAAGAGCTTCATGCTCTCATGCATGCGGTTCTGAGGAGAGAGACAAAGGCAAAGATAGAGCAACTTGGTTCTTAAACGTCATCATGTTGTACATATACACCACTGACGTGCGGTTAGATTCATACTTGGTGTTTAGCTTTAGTTATATTTAATGTTAATTATTACAATAACAATAAACAAACAATACAAATAGCATTTGTTTTTATCAGGACTTTGTCTACCCTTGATTTAAAAATGGTTGAAATAGCAGGATGAGTAAATGTTTCTGAATAAAGTTAATTTTTATTTTCTTAATTTAAGTGCTGATGGCTAAATTAGAGTGACTAATAGGAGTAGGCTTCATAAACCGATAAGTCGACTAATCGCTAAGATAGTTGATAGTCAGTTAGTCAAAGGCTGCTGCTCGCCTTTTTTAACTGGCACATAAAACATGAGCACATTACCCCCATTTTAGCATCACTTCAATGGCTCGCAGTTTATTTGAGATTTCATTTTTAAGTTTATTGATTGTTTTTAAATCTCTTACGGATTAGCGCCACAATAAATTTTAGACCTTTTAAAAATCTACACACCAACAAGGTCTCTGAGGTCTGCTGATCAATTTCTTCTTTTCATCCCAAAAACCCGGTAAATTGCAGAGGGTATCGTGTGTTTTGAGCTGTGGGTCCAAAATTTTGGAACGATATCCCTCTGGTTATTCGGACATCTCCCTCTTTAATTCATTTTAAATCCCGTCTTAAAACATATTTTTACTCCTTGGCTTTTAAACCAGATTGAGCGTTGTGCGATCCTAGTAAATGTTCTTTTCTCTTATGTATTTATTCTCCTTTTTAGTTAAATATTTTTACACTTGACTGTTCTTAGTTTTATTCTGCTTTTAAATGTGTTTCAACTACTGTGCAACACTTTGTTAAACTTTCATTATTTTTTTGCAATGTGCTATACAAATAAAGTAGATTGGATTGGATGACTCGTCGACTATAAAAATAGTCCTATGACTGCACTGCAATAACAAGGTAAGGTCGCTTGCGCACTAATCAGAGAGGTCTGGCTCCCAGCGGCCACATCATAGGTTTCCACCCTGTATAGAGCCAAGTGCACTCACAGTAGGGCGCAGTGCACTAAGAGGGAAAGCTTACTTGCGCACTAAAGCAAAGAGGATAGGCTACCGTAGAGTCCATTATAAGCTTCTACCCTATCAGGAAATGTGCATATGCAATGATATATACTACCGTTCAAAAGTTTGGGGTCACATTGAAATGTCCTTATTTTTGAAGGAAAAGCACTGTACTTTTCAATGAAGATCACTTTAAACTAGTCTTAACTTTAAAGAAATACACTCTATACATTGCTAATGTGGTAAATGACTATTCTAGCTGCAAATGTCTGGTTTTTGGTGCAATATCTACATAGGTGTATAGAGGCCCATTTCCAGCAACTATCACTCCAGTGTTCTAATGATACAATGTGTTTGCTCATTGGCTCAGAAGGCTAATTGATGATTAGAAAACCCTTGTGCAATCATGTTCACACATCTGAAAACAGTTTAGCTCGTTATAGAAGCTACAAAACTGCCCTTCCTTTGAGCAGATTGAGTTTCTGGAGCATCACATTTGTGGGGTCAATTAAACGCTCAAAATGGCCAGAAAAAGAGAACTTTCACCTGAAACTCGACAGTCTATTCTTGTTCTTAGAAATGAAGGCTATTCCACAAAATTGTTTGGGTGACCCCAAACTATTGAACGGTAGTGTATATCAATAATTTTTTTAAGTGATTGGAACACATTTGTAACACTGTTCAATGAACAAGTGTTCATATTTCTTTATGTTATCATTATTTGTTTTGTTCTATTAACATGCCCCACCTGCCTCCCCTGACCGAACATCCCTGATACATACAAACACCATGAAGACAAACTAACAAACCATCTCTTCATCCTCAGCCAAGACCAAGTCATAGTCATTGAGTGCCACACAGAAAATGATGGCTGTGACTTCCTCAAAGCAATGAATCCACTTCTTCCTCTCTGAGCGCTGACCTCCGACATCAAACATTCTGGACATACAGAAAGCAAAGCTGTATAAATATAATCTTATTTGTAGCTACACCCTTTTATTAGACATTAGCATGGTCTCTTGCCAGCACAACACCTCTGAGACGGACAAAAAATATGCTATTCCAATCAATTTTCTTTGTAATTATTGTTTTTAGGTGGAATACCTGCCAGTTTCCATCCACTTCATTATCAATTGAAAACCCTAGTGGGACATTAATCCATCCATCACACAGAATAAACAAGACATCTCTTCTCTCTGTCTTTTGAAGATATGCAAATGAAGTCTTCAATCATCGTTTGTTACATTAGCATGAAAATCAAAATAATCGAGAAGAAAGCAGCCTCTGTCTTGAAACTAAAGCACTTTGAATTATGACAGTCGCATGTGATCCATCAGCAGTAACATTAATAGAAGTTTGCAGAAGTTAATATATCAGTATTTGGCAGATAACAATCTAAATAGTGAACAACACTAAATGCAGTATAATTTATTGTGTTTGCTGTAGTAAAGCTGACTTTATATATCCCCTGCAAGCTATTTGGAGGCTCCAAACATTAGTGTTTATCTGTAAATCAACAAATCTCAAAGCTGGCCAGTAACCCATCCTCAGGTTGTTTAATAATGGTATTTTTGTGGCACAAACACCCCATCTGTAGTCTTATGTGCAGCTTTTACTAACTTGAAGTAAAGATCTTTGAAGGTGAAGTGAGTTTCCACGATTCCTGTGGTTTTGACACGCGTCCGCAGTACATCTTGCTGGGTCGGGATGTAGTTGGGCTGACAGAGCCTGTCGAAGTCATTCAGATAGCTGCAAAACAGAATATATGGTAAAATAAGATCTCGGGTCAGTCGGCAAGACATGATCAGAGGCCAAAAACATTAAGGCTATGGGTGTATGACACTTAACACCAACAAAACTCTTCTGTGTTGTAACACAGTGTTTTTAGATAAACATTGTTTAATCGATTTAGAGTGCAGCAAAGTTTGGACAAGCACTGTGACTGAACACACAACTCCGAAATGTAATGTTAGCACAGATGCTAGTGTTAAAACAACAGGATATTATGCAACTGTATCAGTAAAAGAACTTGCTGACCTTACCGTGGTATTTTCAGGTTATATTACTACTAGGGATGCCAACACACTGAAAAATAAATAAGGGGCACTTTCTTGGCAGGGTTGGCTGAACCAAATTACACAGCAATTTTCTTTTCATGTTTTGCCATTTATTTCTTTTTATTTGTGTGCAACTATTTTTATAACATTTGACTCAAACTTTAATTGAGTTAGATGAATGTTTAGGAATAATACATTTTTTAAACTTTTCCATGTTGATGATCTCATCTTGCTCATTTGGTTTGAAACCGAAATATTCCACAAACGGGACATTTGGCTTTGCAATCATATTTTTTCCTCCTAATTTCTGTTACCTCGGGTTGCTTCTCTCTGACGAGTCGAGACTAGCAAGGCTCTGTCCGTGCATCGTGTGTGTGTAAGCTGATTTCTTGAGACAAAGATTGAACAGTGCATCAGGAAAGTATTCACAGCGCTTCACTTTTTCAACATTTTGTTATGTTACAGCTTTATTCCAAAATGGAATACATTAATTTTTGTCCTCAAAATTTTACACACAATATCCCATAAAGGCAATGTGGAAAAAAAAAAAAGTTTATTTTTGCAAATTTATAAAAAAAATTAAAAATTAAAAACAATAAAATCACATGTACATAAGCATTCACAGCATTTGCTCAATAATTTGTTGATACACCTTTGTCAGCAATTACAGCCCTAAATATTTTTTAATATATTCCTCTTTGCCCATTCCTCTTTGCAGCGCCTCTTAAGCTCCATCTGATTGGATGGGAAGTGTTGATTTTCATTCAGGATGTCTCTGTACATTGCTGCATTCATCTTAGTCTAGTCAGGTAGGTGACCAAGAACCCGATGGTCACTCTGTCAGAGCTCCAGCATTCCTCTGTGGGGAGAGGAGCACCTTCCAGAGGGACAATAATTTCTGCAGCAACCCACCAATCAGGCCTGTATCGTAGAGTGGCCAGACGGAAGCCATTTCTTAATAAAAGGTTTGCCAGTATGCACCTGAAAGAAATCCAGACCATGACAAACACAATGTTTTGGTCTGATGAGACAAAGATTGAACTCTTTGGCGTAAGCCAGGCATCTTTTTGGAGGAAACCAGGCCCCACTCATCACCAGGCCAATAAAATCTCTACAGTAAAGAATGGTGGTGGGAGGATAGGGTAGAGGGAAAGCTGACTGCAGCAATGTACAGAGACATATTGGATGAAAACAAATGGTTCTCATCCAACCTGATGCAGCAAAGAGGCAAAACTGCTCAAGGATAGGTGTGACAAGCTTGCGGCATCGTATAAAAAAAGACTGGAGGCTGTAATTTCTGCCAAATGTGCATCAACAAAGTATTGATCAAAAACTGTGAATACTTATGTACACATTATATTTTTAGTTTTTCTATTTTTAATACATTTGCAAAATAAAATATAAATCGTCATTTATTGTCATTGTGTGTAGAATGTTGAGGACAAAATTGCATTGATTCCATTGTGGAATAAGGCTGTAACATAAAACAATGTAGAAAAAGTGAAGCGCTGTGAATACTTTCCAGAAGCACTGTAGTTGACTGATAAGAAGACACGGACATGACAATTATTGATGACAGCAACATTATCAAGTGTATTCTAATGTATCATTTCATTACAGTGAGACAATCACATTAGAATTAAGCTTCATGTCTGCACCAGTTACCCTTCCTGACACAATCCAGTCTAGGAATTAACCTGCACCCTCCTTATTCTCTCATTGATGAGAGAATACAATTGTAGTACAAAGTGTGTTTCTTTAAGGCTTGATACAGGACAGCGTATTTATATTTTGTTTTTAAAGAGACGGTTTGCTACCCTAATTACTACTGCTCTAATGTATGCTTCAAACAAAATCATCTAATTTAATCACACCTACAACACATTTGGTCGTCTGCAGAGACAAGTAACTTCCAACAATCCGGTTGCTAAGTATGGGCTCATATTTTGGTCGCTGATACCAGTAAATACTTGCTCATTATGAATTCAGCATAAACAGACTTCTTCTCTGTTCCCCGCTTGTCTTTGTGGAGACAAAGTGCACAGAGAGTCACGGCACACGACAGAGTGATTGTTTTGAAAACAAGGCGCATGTCCTCACTGTGAGTTCCCTCCCGTCTTACTGTTTCAACAAAAACACAACTGACTTCATGCCCAATGGATCTCACATTGCTTTGTTTTTACTTGCTTTGGAACGTTGGTCAATACATACTGTAAATACAGTACAACTCTGGTAGTTCAACATCTTTTTTTAATAAATTAGTCAACTTGCAATGCGTTTGGATATAGAACATACTTGCCAACCCTCCCGTTTTTAGCGGGAGAATCCCGGTATTCAGCGCCTCTCCCGACAACCTCCCGACAGAGATTTTCTCCCGACAAACTCCCGGTATTCAGCCGGAGCTGGAGGCCACGCCCCCACCAGCTCAATGCGGACCTGAGACTGAGTGGGGACAGCCTGTTCTCATGTCCGCTTTCCCACAATATAAACAGCTTGCCTAACGAATTCAAACGAATGGAAACAAGAATTTCAGTTCATCCAGGACAGTTCGAAGGGGAAGGTGTATGTTGCCTGTAAATATGTAGAACAGACTTCTCCATTGAACACGGTGGCCGAAATGATATACTCAACATGAACGGAGAAGTTAAACAGGACAATACTGCCATCTAATGGATAGCCACCGGAACACTGAAATTCAAGTATTTCTTTTATGTAAATAAAATAAATATATATATATATATATATATATATATATATATATATATATATATATATATATATATATATATATAGCTAGAATTCACTGAAAGTCAAGTATTTCATACATATATATACATATATATATATATATATATATATATGAAATACTCGAGTTGGTGAATTCTAGCTGTAAATAACCACGCCCCCAACCCCCCCCCAACCACCACCACCCCTCCACCCCCGACCAAGGCCCCCCCCACCCCCTACCCCCCACCCCCCACCCCCCGATATTGGAGGTCTCAAGGTTGGCAAGTATGATATAGAACCAATTGCTACCATAGGGAAAGGCCCAAATTGAAGTCATCTGTTCCACCAAACTGTCACCATTATGAAACATTTATCAACTCTAGGTAACCCGCTGGATCTGCCCCTTTTTGGATTGAATCAAGGTCCACAGATTGAGAGTGGAAAGCTTTAGCCAACAAGCTAAACGCCTGAGCTGTCAGCTCATTGTTCAGCGCAACTCTTGTGGTGCCAGAGTGTGAGTTTTACCAATGTACTCACGCACAGATGCAATAGCTGACATCCGTTACACACAAATGCACTATTCAAAGCCACATTATAACAATATGAATTGGCAAACAAGTGTAAAAATAAGTTAACTGTGGTGTAGCAAACATCAGAAACAATTGTGTCATACTATTCTTACCTGTTACTGGAAACGTATACAATTGTAAAAAGAAGGGCGGAAGGTAATAAACAAGAAAAAGGAGTACACTTTACAGTCCGTTTCTCTTTTAATTCTGATGTTGATTTACAGGCGCTTGAGCAGCCAGTGCAATAGTTTTTTTTTGTGTTCCAATGATTATATGGTCAATGTCTTTGGAATAACTGTGTAGTGGCATTACACAAAAAAGTAAAAGAAAAAGCAAAACACAAGTGGAGATGATATTTTTGATATTATTTTACAAGACATGCAGATGTTTCACAATACCTGGCATACCTGACAATTTTAAATCAACTTTAAATAAAAAAAAACCTAAGATGACAGAAAGGCTGGGTTAGTGATATGTGGCGCTATCACTGCTTTCCTGTACCTATAATACTTTTGCTGAAATAAATCCTGATAATTCTGAATCTCAAAGTGATAGGGCTAAGAAACGTAATGCTAAAGTAATGCTGGCCTCTTTGCATTCACACAATAAATTGCTATGTGATAGTTCGACAGCTTTAGGTGCTGCTTTGACTCTGTTCTTGCTCAGGAATGCAATTCTGTGAGCAACAAGCTCACACAGCGACCCTTAAAAAACAAGACACATCTTGCCTCCTTTGGGCCCCAAGTGGAAACACTGCTGCTATTAAAGGGTGATGAGAAGGAAGATACAACATCACAACAACAAAGCACCGAACAAGACTAACATTCCAGAAATGGAAGTGGCTCGTTGTGCAATAAAGAAAGTATTAAACAAAGTGAAGGTTGAGATTAGCCAATATGACAGTTAGCTATCTTTGTGTAACACTGACATATTTTCTTGTTTCTGTTTCATTCCAGCTTTCAACCACATCATGTGACTATAATATAAAACAGGGCTATTTGACTGGTGGCCTGGGGCCCAAATCCGGCCTGAGAATGACACTATAGTAAAAGTGGGAGACAAAAATGTTTGCAGCAAATTCCTAAAAACAGTTCACAGAACTAAAAACGGAGAGTTCTCCTGTTGTACAGAGAAACTTGGACCACTGTAAACACATTGAAAGATTCTTGCATTGACATTTTAACCTGGCTAGCAAACAGAACACTGGGATCCAAACTTGTGATTTACATAACTGAGGCGTTCCTCAAGGCAGGCACCCTTTTAGGTTCTCTCCTTTTTGGCAGGTACAATTTTTTTTCGTAATGTGATTTATGTAACTAAGGTTTTGCTGTAGCTTGTTTACTTCAGATGCAGTCAGTAGTCATTTTCTCAACTTATTTGGTTATACTAGTGGTGTTCCTCAAAGTCTCATTTCAAGTCCTCTCTTTTTCATCATTTGGGCTATTCAACTGGTGGCCCGCCAGTTCGGTTCAAAAACAACATAATTTTGCAGAAGGTACCTAAAAACAGCAGAGAGTTTCTGTAACTCTGACCAATCTATTTACTATTAGTCTTATTTTGTATATTTTTGGAAATATACAAAATAAGACTAATATTGAAGGAAGTCTGGCCCCGTGGTCCTTAGCTTTCTAGAAATGTCGCCCCCAAAACAATCTAGTTTAATATTTCTGGTGTAAGAGGTGCAAGTAGCGCTCATCTGAAGCCGAAAAAAATATGACTGAGTTCTTACTATGCAGCAGAGTCGTTAAGCTGGTACTCTCGGGATCTGTCAAAGCAGGTCTGAACACCGCTATCACTCCACAACCGCTGGATCACGCCGCTGAGCTCTGCTGGCATCACACCTTCCTCTGCTGCACTGGCCAGCACAAACAGCTGACGGGCATCACCCTGGAAAGATACAAGCCTTCATGGCACATTGGATTCTTGGAATGCATGTTTTAAAGGGGAACTGCAATTTTTTTTAAATGTTGCCTATTTTTCACAATCAACATGAAAGACAAGAAGACTGAAGTGTTTTTGTTTTTTTAACGCATTCTAACTCGTAAATAAACGTCAATAAAATTTGTTTAGATTGAAACCAATGGGAGGTCCTCTTTTTCGCCCATAAAGCCCTCTAAAAAAACATCCAAAAAGCGCCAACAATACTACATTTACATTTTGTGACTGCAATTTTAACCAAGTATTAGTGATATTGTTATTATAAGCGCTAACGCAGGCAAACCTTTTTTAGCGGCGTAATGTCACAGAGAACTAACAAGCGAGTTACTGCTTTGTTGACATCATCGGCTGGTGAGCTGCTTTCTCGCCTCAGAGCTCGTGAACATTTATTCTACATCAGATACCCCGCATTCCGCCCGAATTCAGCTGAGATAGGCTCCAGCCCCTCTCCCCGTGACCCCGAAAAGGGACAAGCGGTAGAAAATGGATGGATAGATATCATGCCTCTTACCTGGACTGTAGAAGGATAAGAACATAATCAGACAAAATGGTCAACTTTGGTATCCAATTTAGACCCGGGAATGGCAAGAAAGACCTGAAAAGATGCTTGTCCACCCCACTTTTTTCTTAGTGAGGATTATGAGCCATTCTTCATCTTAACGGCAATATAACAATGTCCTAACAGTTAGCATTCTAGTAACAGCAACTTTGGCATCCAATTTAGACCCGGGAATGGCAAGAAAGACCTGAAAAGACACTTGTCCACCCCATTTTTTCTTATTGAAGATTATGAGCCATTCTTCATCTTCATATAACAACGTCCTAACAGTTGGCATTCTAGTGACAGCAGACATTGTACAGTAAGTGATATGTAGTGATGACTTACTTAGTTCCTCCCATTCCTGTTGGAACTTTGGGCAACGAGTCCCCTCCATTTGTTCCGGTCACTGGCGACCCTTCTTGCTCCATGCCAGCTGACTACATGTCTCTCAGGTCTTCCTTGGCTGTTTGTCTCCACGTCTTCTTTGGCCGTCCTCTCTTCCTCTTTCCCCCTTCTGGCACCTAGTCCATTGCCACACTTGCCGGTCTCTCTCTTGGCAGTCGGAGTACGCGTCCAGCCATTCTCCTTCTCATGTCAGAGACTATGTCAGACAATGGTGCTACCCCTGCCCTTCTCATCACCTCTTCATTGGTGATGTGGTCTTTCCATGAGATCCTCAAGATGTATCTGAGGCACCGTCGGTGGAAGACATCCAGCTTGTTAGTAATGCTTGATGTCTTCATCCACGTCTCACAGGCATAGGTCACTGTAGGGATGACCACTGACATATAGAGGCGCAGCTTTGTGGACGTACTGATAGATTTTGATGACCAGATGTCCCGGAGGCGTTGGAAAACTCCTGCAGCTTTTTCGATTCTGGTCTGTACATTCTTTTCTGCGTCTCCAGTGTTTGAGATGTTGCTTCCAAGATACGTGAAGTTCTCAACGTACTCTATGCCTTGTTCGCCTACGGTGAGCAGTGGAACGTTTTGGTCTTGTGCGACGGTCATGGCCTTGGTCTTCTCTTGGCTTATACGTAGGCCGACTTTTTCCCCTTGCTCATGCAGATTGTTGGTAAATTTTTGGAGCGCAGCGTAGGAATGGCTAAGCAGAGCCAAGTCGTCCGCAAAGTCCATATCTGCCAGTCTGCCCCCTCCCCACTTAATGCAGAGGTTTGCTCCGACGACAGACTTCCTCATGACAAAGTCTATGACAATGATGAACAGTCAGGGAGACAAGATGCAACCCTGTCTTACCTCGGTCACAATGTCAAAGTCGTCGGTTGTGCTGTGTGGTTTTCACTCAACAGGTGGAGTTGTGGTACAGGGCTCTGAAGATGTTGACGTACTTTAATGGTATACCGTATAGCTGGAGGATCTGCCACAGTGATTCCCGGTGGATGCTGTCGTAGTGATGCCGTATGTTTAGAATGATCAAAACACGTACATTTTACATGTTGTGAATGTGCCTGTTACTACATTACATATATACAGGGTGTATATAAAACATTGATGGAGGGGTTTGGATGTTTTAAGCACTTTATAGGCAGAATAGAGCGACTCGTATAGGCTCCATTGTATGCAGACTTTTGATTGCATTTATTTACTAGTTAGAATTCATAAAAAAATAAAAGCATATGTGTGCTTGTCTTACAATATTCCAAAAAAGTGCAGTCCCACTTTAAGTATTTTAGTATTGTTATCTTACCGCCCGGGCCTCATCCCCAAACTCTATCTTTAGGCGCCCCATGGCCCGGACAATGGCCATGATGGACTGGATGGTGTTGCTGTAGACTACCACTTTGTACTGACTGCACTCCTCCTCTGAGTAGCCATCTTCGTGAATGATTCTAGCAAACACAGAAAAAAAACAAATCCCAACAAGCTTTCAGAGATTGTATAAATATTTAAAACTGTGACCAACGATTGTACTAATGTGGGACATGTTAGCGATCTGCAACATTTCCTGCAATGCTGTCATTAGAGCTGGAATTTGAGCTCCAGTGACCATGCAGCATGGGTAATGTGGGAAACGGTGGAGTCTATTCATGTCTTGCCAGGCTATGACTGCCCTCTGTGGCCTTTGTTTTGCATGTTGTGCAAAATGGGGAGCTTTTTGCTGTGCCCCGATGTACTCTCATTTCCACATAGATGAACCCTGTTTGTGACCATTGACAATAGAGCTCCAAACAGAACTGGCATCAACTTTGTTTCAGGCTTACTTCATCTGCTTCACTAGTGTGCTTTTCCCAGATTCTCCAGCACCTGGAAAGAGGGAAAGGAAAACGATTGTCATAAAACATAGCAATCTACTGTATACATCTGTCACACATCAAGCAATGTACACAATGTTTATGTCAAACCTCCCACTAAAGTGCTATAATGTCATTTGAGTGGCGCCTTAGGTGTTGTGCACAGTCACTTTGTACTGTAGTTACACACTGAGGTAATGTTCTCTCTGGTGGTCAGCTGTTTGGATCAATAAGCACGTTGTCAACAATGAGCTTATGCTGTAAAGATGATCACATAAGGACAAAAGAAACCCCTCAGCCAAACAGAACATATAATTTTGACGAAGTCTCCACTGTAGAAAGAGCTCAATTTGGACGGTTTGCGCAAATGATGTAGACATCGGAGGTGTTGCAATTTTGGGTGGGTGAATCACTTCCCATGAGAGGACTTTTACAGAATTTCAACATTCAAGCTATACAGGATGCATCAGCGGTTTTCTTGCACTGAACGGATAACAGGGATCTCTCAACACCCTTTAAAATAAATCAGTTTGCTTTGACAAAATGCTCAAGTGTAAATCAGCACAGGGTGGTACACTTATTTTCATAAAATAATATCAAATTATAAAATACATTATTATAAAAAACTAACGGGAAGAATATGTCTTATTTCTAATCCTCCAGGCATCAGCAATTCCTCTTTAATATATTTTGTGGAGTCCAAGTTAGTGCGAAAGAAAAAAAAGATAGACATATTATAAGGCTAAAAGTAAAGATTGTTTGTTAATGATGAGACCATTCGACTATGAGTCAGCTGTGTGGACCACGACACTAACAATGGTACATGCAATTGCACCATACACAGAACTTAATTTTTACCACCCAAAAACAAAACTATTATTTACTACCATAGGCAAAAGTGCTTTTTAATGATACAGAGCAGGGCTGTGTGTGTGAATAAACTACGGCTGCAACGATTAATCGATTAATTCAGTTCAAAAAAAGCTTTGATTTATTATCTGTTGCTTCAATTAATCTTCAAAATGAGTGTAACTAATAAGGATTGCCAAAATATGGGCCGCGTGGAGTGCCCGAAACTTTACACGGACATAGCTTCCGCACCCCAGTAGAGTGATAAAACGGAGCCGACATGAAAGCGATGGTGTGTGAATAACGTGATCTATGAGGCGGCTAACAGCAAAAAGGGTTTTTACCCCCACTATGTTATTAATTACACATGCTAAAAGTGCAATTTTAATGTTGGTGATGTGCATTTACTTAAACAAAGACTGAAGGTTATGGCAAGCAGAAACATTTTTGTTTGTTTCAATTATTTTCTCTAAAATGCATATAGAGGCTATAAAGTGTGTATTGTCCAATTACTCGATTAATCAAACAAAATAATCGATAGATTACTCAATTACTAAAATAATCAATAGCTACAGCAGCCCTAGTATAAACATGTTTCATCCTTATAGCAGGGCTTTTGGAATCATTCCCTTAGTGTAAGTCTGTCAGACTTACTCTTCCAGTCAATTCTCCACCAGTCTAATGGGCCTGACTGGCAATTGCTATTGTTTTAATTGACCTATGGGGACAGTCATAATTGTGGCTGATGAAATCTGCCTGGTAACAACTGGCAGGATAATGTAGGCAAAGTGGCCTGGAAAAAGAATCATAGTTTGATCTATGTATGATCGAATGTACAGTCGTACTGTACATGTTAAAGTTGTTCTCTTAATGGTGGAGCACTTTTTTTTAAAGCAGATAATGTTTTGTAAAGTGACTAAAGATTTGCTAAATGTTAATTGACAGATAAATGCAAAAACTTATTGATTAAGCAAAATGCAATGCCCCCTTTTTCTGGTTCTGTACCATTCATTGCATTTTTGGCTGATTATCACCATTGCCTCCTGCCAGATTTACTTTGCATTCACATTTGTCCAAACACATGCAGAAATTCCCACAAAGCCTCATTTAACAATAATTTTAAAGCTTTTCTTTAAATGTGAAGAGCTGTTTGTGGGCCAACAGAAAACCATTTTACTTTGTAAAATGTGTTATCTTTCCAGTTTTTGTAGTTAAGTGCAAAAATCGTTACTGCCCGCCCCTCTTTTCCCCACATAGCTCTCTTTTATCCCCGCACTATCTAGGAGTGCTGAAATATGTGGGGGAAAAAGTTTCACCTTCAGCTTTGTGACTAAAAGCATACATTGAAAGAGTATCTACCATAAGCTCTCAGTTTTGCACCAGTACAGTACATAAATTGAGGGAGCTAAACTACAGTACAAGAAACCTGCTCCAGTTTAGACTATGAACAGAGATTGAGTACTTGCAAGAATCGATTTGTCCTACAGTATTCTGCAGATCAAGTTTAAAGAAAAAGCACAGCAACCATGAAAGATAAAAAGCTTAATGGCAAACTACTCAACATGTGGTAAACATTTATTTATCAGGAATAACATGCAGAGCAAAAACAGAGAACTAAGCATGAAAACTCCATAGAACATATCTTATTCTTTTTGAGACTCATGCTATGACGATTACTATTGGAATTTACAGTAAATCTATCATGTCTAATATTCAACCATCGTTTAATTTTAATATATAACAAACCATCTATAAAAACATCTAAATATCCAATAATCAGCAATACTAGGGCCAATTGTCAATGTGACGCAGCATGGCTGATTTCTTCAAACAACATCTTGTAGATTTTCATCTTTATAGACGTGACGAGGTAAGCCATGCGTGATATGTATGAATTCATAATAACTTTAATAAATGCGTCTGTACTCCACGTGATGCATTTTAATGGCGTCATCATATAGATCCTGGTACCATGTTCCCATCAAATCATATTGCAGTAGGTCATGTTACAAAGGTTCTCCTCCAGAAAATTGAAGCAGAGCGGAGTCTGTTGTCACTGAATAGAAATAAAGCAACAATGAGCACAACTACAAATTTCTTTGGAATGGACACAATGTAATAAAATAATTTAAGGATTCAAGGAATATCAATCCATATATATTACCATTCTCATATAAGCCTGCTTGGTTTTCTTACCATTCTGACCATCAACCTTAGCTTAGCTGATTGCCTACTTATTTTCTTAAAGTAAATATTCTACCTACCTATTGTACCTATTTTTGTGTGTCCATGGTCTTGCCTACCAACACATGGATGTATAAGATATTTGTGTCAGCTACTATAGGTTGTGTTCAAAATGCTTTGGAATACATATTAGCATATATTTAAAACAAATATCATCAATGTTTTAGATTAGTCAATGAAGTAAGTGCAATTCAAGGATATGATTCAAAGATCCGATTTAGGGATCTTCCGTTCAGGTTTTTTTTTTGCTGCCGATATGATCATCCATTAAGGAGATTGGCCGATACCAATACCGATAATATGTATTAACTGTACATTTTTTTAATTCACTTATGGTGAGCGTTATTGACAGTGTAACAATATCAACACAATATTTAAAGTAGTTCCTCTCTCTCTTTTATTACATGCAATTGTTTGAGCAAAACAAAGTCAACAGTACACAGTAACTAAACAAAAATTACTATATATTACTCATTTAAATCCTTTGGCTTTTTCCCTCAAAGACCTCCTGTGTCTGGGGAATTATTCCCTGAGCTTGTAAACAATAACAAAACCAAAATATCGACCTAATCACTCACTTTACTAAGCACATATTTCTTGGTGTTGTTAGTTTAGCATTAGCTTAATTATTAGCATGCCTGATTACTATTATACATGAAAGTGATTAACATTAGCTTAGGGGAGTGGCTCCACACTATGTATAGACATAGGGTCGTGGTCAAAAGTTTACATACACTTGTAAAGAATATAATGTCATGGCTGTCTTGAGTTTCTAATAATTTCTACAACTTTTATTTTTTTGTGATAGAGTGATTAGAGCACACACTTGTTTGTCACAAAAAACATTCATGAAGTTTGGTTCTTTTATGAATTTATTATGGGTCTACTGAAAATGTGACCAAAACTGCTGGGTCAAAAGTATACATAGAGCAATGTTAATATTTGGTTACATGTCCCTTGGCAAGTTTCACTGCAATAAGGCACTTTTGGTAGCCATCCACAAGCTTCTGGTTGAATTTTTGACCACTTCTCTTGACAAAATTGGTGCAGTTCAGGTAAATTTGTTGGTTTTCTGACATGGACTTGTTTCTTCAGCATTGATTTAGCCATTAATTTACCACTTTTGACGTGTGTTTGGGGTTATTGTCCTGTTGGAACACCCAACTGCGCCCAAGACCCAACCTCCGGGCTGATGATTTTAGGTTGTCCTGAATAATTTGGAGGCAATCCTCCTTTCTCATTGTCCCATTTACTCTCTGTAAAGTACCAGTTCCATTGGCAGCAAAACAGGCCTTCCACCACCATGCTTGATGGTAGGAATGGTGTTCCTGGGATTAAAGGCCTCACCTTTTTTCCTCCAAATATATGGCTGGGTATTGTGGCCAAACAGCTCAATTTGTGTTTCATCTGACCACAGAACTTTCCTCCAGAAGGTCTTATCTTTGTCCATGTGATCAGCAACAAACTTTAGACAAGCCTTAAGGTGCTGCTTCTGGAGCAAGGGCTTCCTTCTTGCATGGTAGCCTCTCAGTCCATGGCGATGCAAAACACGCTTGACTGTGGACACTGACATCTGTGTTTCAGTAGCTTCCAATTCCTTGCAGACCTGCTTTTTGGTGGTTCTCGATTGACTCTTGATCATCCTGACCAATTTTCTCTCAGCAGCAGGTGATAGCTTGCGTTTTCTTCCTGATCATGGCAGTGACAAAACTGTGCCCTGCACTTTATACTTAAGAACAATTGTCTGCACAGTTGCTTTTGGGACCTTAAGCTGCTTTGAAATGGCTCCAAGTGACTTCCCTGACTTGTTCAAGGCAATGATTTGTTTTTTTCAGATCTGTGCTGAGTTCCTTTGACTTTCCCATTGTCGTGTTTGTAACCGAGTCTAATGACTGCATCACATGAGCCCTATTTAAATGGGCTCAGAGAAGTCAACAGGTGTCGTCAATCATAATCACTCACATGAAGTTAAGAGGCCATGCCATGAAGCTAATTTGATTTGATTGTAACTTTTCTACATTACCAACATTGATAATGTATGTTGCTGTATGTATACTTTTGACCCAGCAGATTTGGTCACATTTTCAGTAGACCCATAATAAATTCATAAGAGAACCAAACTTCATGAATGTTTTTTGTGACAAACAAGTATGTGCTCCAAACACTAAATCACTAAAAAATAAGAATTGTAGAAATTATTGGAAACTCACTTCTGTACAAGTGTATGTAAACTTTTGACCACGACTGTACACAATTAGCTGCTAGCTGCTAGCTGCCTGTCAACCGATTGACTAAACATAAATACAGTGTCAGCCATGGGGGATCAGTGTTTGTGATCTGCATTAAAAGTCATTAATCGTCAATGGTGAGCACATACTTTTTCACAAAAATTGTCTGATACTGATTTCTGGCCGATCGATACATCCCTATTTCAATTAGTTTTTAAGTCCGACCTGTACCTCTGCAAAAAACGTTATGCCTGATGGTGGCCATGTTTGTCAATCAATACTGCCCAAATTTTACAGACACGGCTTGTCAGTCCACTAAAGGTGTGTACCAAATTGATTCCTGATGATGGAAGGTTCGGCTTAAAACCCTAAGTGTTTTGCAGAGCGCACTGACATGTGTGACATATATAAAATTAATCTGACTTATAGGTCATACTTAAATTTTTCATTCAATTTCACTTTCGTCAGACATCAGACTTGTGAGCTCATAAAGGTTCAGAAAAAAAATTCACAGATACTCCCACTCTTTGTTGAAAGGCTACCAGAGTTGCAAAAGACTATATTGTCCTCAATTATCCTTGTATGTGTAATGAGATTTTTTGTAAATACTATACCTTCCGACTGGTTGCCGACCTATCTGCAGTACTTTGTATGGCTGCCCTCTGGCTTGACAACCTGATCACTAATCAGTTGTAGACTAGATTTCACTTATCGGTTAGTTTAAATTGTCTTTTCAACTGCTGGGACTTTTAACATCTGTGCTGACTCCTGTCCCCATCCAGACAATTAGACTTGCATTTATCGGTGACCTGGTCATATCAATAGGTCCTGGCAGAAGATGATAAGCAGAAACAACGCTCTCTCGCTTACTCTTTGTAATTTCGATACAAGATAACACATGCAACAATGAAGACGTCACTCTCTGTTCATTTGGAAAGCTGGTTCTGTTTGGAGAAAAAGTGCTGCCAAACGCACAGTGGGTGTAAACTGGGGCATTCAACCAATTTCAGCAAGTCTGTGCTTCTCATCCATGATTGAATGTATCCTAAGATGCGTTGGAGAAACACATAATCTCAATTCACACTAACATGTGATCTAAGTTATAATATCGAAGATTTAAAAAAATGAGCTGCATCACAACTAAATGCTGTACACAATGACATACACTTAAGCTTGGCAGCTGCCAGGACCAGTTGGCCCTGGCCCTGCTGCACTGGCTGACAAAGCCCGCTGGCTAATATTCATCAGCCCGCCCCACATTAGGCAATCGTATTAATTAATTTACCTTTTTTTTAACTTGTCTTTTTTAATATAGTGTGGAGTGAGTGACCATTTTGTATTGACTTGATTGATTATTTTGTCTTTCTATTAATTTCATTAAAAACATTTTTGTAAACTGTTCTTTCAAGACGTCCCATTAAGAACAGCATAAATACTAGGGCTGCGAATCTTTGGGCTTCCCACGATTCGATTCAATATCGATTCTTGGGGTCACGAATCGATTCAAAATCGATTTTTTACGATTCAACGCGATTCTCGATTCAAAAACGATATTTTCCAGATTCAAAACAATTCTCTATTCATTCAATACATAGGATTTCAGCAGGATCTACCCCAGTCTGCTGACATGCAAGCAGAGTAGTAGATTTTTGTAAAAAGCTTTTATAATTGTAAAGGACAATGTTTTATCAACTGATTGCAATAATGTAAATTTGTTGTAACTATTAAATGAACCAAAAATATGACTTATTTTATCTTTGTGAAAATATTGGACACAGTGTGTTGTCAAGCTTATGAGATGCGATGCAAGTGCAAGCCACTGTGACACTATTGTTCATTTTTATTTTTATTTTATAAATGTCTAATGATAATGTCAATGAGCGATTTTTAATCACTGCTATGTTGAAATTGTAACTAATATTCATACTGTTGTTGATAATATTCATTTTTGTTTCACTACTTTTGGATTGTTCTGTGTCGTGTTTACATGTAGAGTAAGAGAAAGAGAAAAACTGTTCCATTTGAATTGAGGTTGCAAACAGGAAGTTCAATTGAAATTCAAATTCAAATTGAAGGAAGTAGAATTCCATGAAATTCCAATTGATAATTTGAGAATCATGCTATACAGTATATTCCATACATAACCGTTTTACATATTTTATAGAAATGTCATTACAGGTATAAATTGTATTTTAAAAGTATGTTCGATAAACAGATAATTCAGTTTGATGTATTGTAACTTTCAAAAAATGGAAAATGGTGGAAAAATAATTCATTTCTCAGGATGCTTTACTTTATCCTAGTATTCAAAATGAAGGAATACATGTTCAGTGTTTGTAAAGTATTTTCAGTATTTAAGCCAAAAACTTTTTAAACATGACACATTCTTCCTGTTACTTGTGCCGTAAAAAAAAATCCATTGTAAATAAAAAGTAAATTACAGGCTAATATTTGCATTAATTGCAGTAATTAAATATAAGTTTAGAGCTGTGATTACAGTGTTTAAATGCAGAATTACAGTGTTTTACCTAAGTTACATTAAATTGCCTGTAGTTTTACACAAAGTAATGCAATTATTAGCCAGCAATTCACTAAGTGGCTAGGTGTGATTTCTCTTAATTGTAATACATTTAATTTTGCTTCCTGTAATTCCAATACAGCATCCTGTGGGGAGGATTCAATTAAATTTGAATTCAAATTATTTAAATCAATTGAATTGAAATTCCAAAGCTGAATGGCTATCTCTCCTCTCTGAGCTGCCACCTTACCGTGGTAGAGGAGTTTGCGTGTCCCAATGATCCTAGGAGCTATGTTGTCCGGGGGCTTTATGCCCCCTGGTCGGGTCTCCCAAGACAAACTGGTCCTAGGTGAGGGATCAGACAAAGAGCAGCTCGAAGACCTCAATGAAAAATAAAACCTATGGACCCAGATTTCCCTCGTCCGGACGCGGGTCACCGGGGCCCCCCTCTGGAGCCAGGCCCGGAGGTGGGGCACGATGGCGAGCGCCTGGTGGCCGGGCCTGTCCCCATGGGGCCCGGCCGGGCACAGCCCGAAGAGGCAACGTGGGTTCCCCCTCCAATGGGCTCACCAGAGGGGCTGGACTCTCTCTCTCTCCGTCTGGCAGTGAGAGGCGACGGGCTGGGGTGGCTATTCTTGTTGCCCCCCGGCTCAGAGCCTGCATGTTGGAGTTCAACCCGGTGGACGAGAGGGTAGCTTCCCTCCGCCTTCGGGTGGGGGAACGGGTCCTGACTGTGGTTTTCGCTTACGCGCCAAACCGCAGCTCAGAGTACCCACCCTTTTTGGATTCACTCGAGGGAGTACTTGAGAGCGATCCCCCGGGTGATTCCCTCGTTCTACTGGGGGACTTCAATGCTCATGTTGGCAGCGACAGTGAAACCTGGAGAGGCGTGATTGGGAAGAATGGCTGCCCGGATCTGAACCCGAGCGGTGTTTTGTTATTGGACTTTTGTGCCCGTCACAGATTGTCCATAACAAACACCATGTTCAAACATAAGGGTGTCCATATGTGCACTTGGCACCAGGACACCCTAGGCCGCAGTTCCATGATCGACTTTGTAGTTGTGTCGTCGGATTTGCGGCCTCATGTTTTGGACACTCGGGGGAAGAGAGGGGCGGAGCTTTCTACCGATCACCACCTGGTGGTGAGTTGGCTGCGATGGTGGGGGAGGATGCCGGACAGACCTGGCAGGCCCAAACGCATTGTGAGGGTTTGCTGGGAACGTCTGGCAGAGTCTCCTGTCAGAGAGAGTTTCAATTCCCACCTCCGGAAGAACTTTGAACATGTCACGAGGGAGGTGCTGGACATTGAGTCCGAATGGACCATGTTCCGCACCTCTATTGTCGAGGCAGCTGATTGGAGCTGTGGCCGCAAGGTAGTTGGTGCCTGTCGTGGCGGTAATCCTAGAACCCGTTGGTGGACACCGGCGGTGAGGGATGCCGTCAAGCTGAAGAAGGAGTCCTATCGGGTTCTTTTGGCTCATAGGACTCCTGAGGCAGCGGACAGGTCAAGCGGTGTGCGGCTTCGGCGGTCGCGGAGGCAAAAACTCGGACATGGGAGGAGTTCGGGGAAGCCATGGAAAACGACTTCCGGACGGCTTCGAAGCGATTCTGGACCACCATCCGCCGCCTCAGGAAGGGGAAGCAGTGCACTATCAACACCGTGTATGGTGAGGATGGTGTTCTGCTGACCTCGACTGCGGATGTTGTGGATCGGTGGAGGGAATACTTCGAAGACCTCCTCAATCCCACCAACACGTCTTCCTATGAGGAAGTAGTGCCTGGGGAATCTGTGGTGGGCTCTCCTATTTCTGGGGCTGAGGTTGCTGAGGTAATTAAAAAGCTCCTCGGTGGCAAGGCCCCGGGGGTGGATGAGATCCGCCCAGAGTTCCTTAAGGCTCTGGATGCTGTGGGGCTGTCTTGGTTGACAAGACTCTGCAGCATCGCGTGGACATCGGGGGCGGTACCTCTGGATTGGCAGACCGGGGTGGTGGTTCCTCTCTTTAAGAAGGGGAACCGGAGGGTGTGTTCTAACTATCGTGGGATCACACTCCTCAGCCTTCCCGGTAAGGTCTATTCAGGTGTGCTGGAGAGGAGGCTACGCCGGATAGTCGAACCTCGGATTCAGGAGGAACAGTGTGGTTTTCGTCCTGGTCGTGGAACTGTGGACCAGCTCTATACTCTCGGCAGGGTCCTTGAGGGTGCATGGGAGTTTGCCCAACCAGTCTACATGTGTTTTGTGGACTTGGAGAAGGCATTCGACCGTGTCCCTCGGGAAGTCCTGTGGGGAGTGCTCAGAGAGTATGGGGTATCGGACTGTCTGATTGTGGCGGTCCGCTCCCTGTATGATCAGTGCCAGAGTTTGGTCCGCATTGCCGGGAGTAAGTCGGACACGTTTCCAGTGAGAGTTGGACTCCGCCAAGGCTGCCCTTTGTCACCGATTCTGTTCATAACTTTTATGGACAGAATTTCTAGGCGCAGTCAAGGCATTGAGGGGATCTGGTTTGGTGGCTGCAGGATTAGGTCTCTGCTTTTTGCAGATGATGTGGTGCTGATGGCTTCATCTGGCCAGGATCTTCAGCTCTCACTGGATCGGTTCGCAGCTGAGTGTGAAGCGACTGGGATGAAAATCAGCACCTCCAAGTCCGAATCCATGGTTCTCGCCCGGAAAAGGGTGGAGTGCCATCTCCGGGTTGCGGAGGAGACCCTGCCCCAAGTGGAGGAGTTCAAGTACCTCGGAGTCTTGTTCACGAGTGAGGGAAGAGTGGATCGTGAGATCGACAGGCGGATCGGTGCGGCGTCTTCAGTAATGCGGACGCTGTATCGATCCGTTGTGGTGAAGAAGGAGCTGAGCCGGAAGGCAAAGCTCTCAATTTACCGGTCGATCTACGTTCCCATCCTCACCTATGGTCATGAGCTTTGGGTTATGACCAAAAGGACAAGATCACGGGTACAAGCGGCCGAAATGAGTTTCCTCCGCCGGGTGGCGGGGCTCTCCCTTAGAGATAGGGTGAGAAGCTCTGCCATCCAGGGGGAGCTCAAAGTAAAGCCGCTGCTCCTCCACATCGAGAGGAGCCAGATGAGGTGGTTCGGGCATCTGGTCAGGATGCCACCCGAACGCCTCCCTAGGGAGGTGTTTAGGGCACGTCCGACCGGTAGGAGGCCACGGGGAAGACCCAGGACACGTTGGGAAGACTATGTCTCCCGGCTGGCCTGGGAACGCCTCGGGATCCCCCGGGAGGAGCTGGACGAAGTGGCTGGGGAGAGGGAAGTCTGGGCTTCCCTGCTTAAGCTGCTGCCCCCGCGACCCGACCTTGGATAAGCGGAAGAAGATGGATGGATGGATGGATGGATGGATGAATGGCTATCTATGATTAGAAGCTAATTTGGAATATTCTTGTTACATGTTCTCACCGTGCTTGCATGGGTTTTCGCAACGTACTCCAGCCTCCCCTTTGTTCCAAAAACATGCATGTTGGGTTAATTGTAGACTAAAAATTTTCATAATGTGAGTTTCATTGTATGTACTGTATATATTCAGCCACTCGACCAAAGTCAGCTAGGATAAGCTCCAGCCCACCTAGGACAATAATGTGGACAAGCAGTATCAACAATGGATGGTTTCTCAAAGTTTGAAAATAAAAGAATGGTTAAACCAGGGGTGTCCAAAGTGTGGCCCCGGGGCTAATTGTTGCCCACAGCTTGAAACATAATCAAACCAAAAACAGTAAAATTTTAATCAAAAAGATGTATAATGAGAAAAAGCTGCTATTTTGATACTAATAACTTTGCACCCTATAACACAAACCCAACACAAAGTTTTGTTTTTGAATATTTACAATATTTTTTTTTATAAAATAAAAAAATATTAAAACAGCCCCCTGCATACTTTGACTTTTTAGGTGTGTGCCCCTAAGTGGAAAACATTTAAACAACCCTGAATAAAACCAACTTCACCATTGGATAGAGAAAGTACACTCTAATGGTGGTTTAATGCACATACCGTACATGTCCATTAGAATGAATGAGTAAATACGCACTGTGGTCAAATGGTTAGCATGTGAGCCTCATAGTCAGAAGACTGAAGGTACTAATCTCCATTTGGGCATCTCTTTGTGGAGTTTGCATGGTCACCCCATGTGTGGGTTTTCTATAGGTACTTAGGCTTCCTCACACATTTCAAAGTATTGTCAGCTTAATTGCAGACTCATATATATGTGTATATATATATATATAAATATATATATATATATATAATATATACAGTATAGATGTTCTCATTCATCCAGGTCATTGTATTCTCAGAGCATTCAATCGATCGCAACTGGACTATTTGATTTGTCTTAGAAGATGTTTCGCCTCTCATCCTAGTAGGCTTCATCAGTTCATGCTCATAGACTTAAATTGGTCAGATCTAGTCTTAGCCTTAGAATGGTCAGATCTAGTCCACTAGTCGACTATTAAATGCGATAAAATCAATTGAATGCTCTGAGAATAATTGTCTATAGGTGTGAATGTGAGTCTACATGCACCCAGCATTTGGCTGGCGACCAGTCTAGTGTGTACAACACCCGAAGTCAAGGGTGTCAGCTGGGATAGACTCCAGCTCTCCCATGACCATAATCAGAGGCGGACTAACCATTAGGCCAACACAGGCAGTTGCCAAGGGCTCCAAAATGTCTCAGAAATAATGATTAATAAAGTTTTCTTCTATTGAAAACAATTATTTAGTTTTTTGTTTTATTTCATGCACTTTGAGATAAATTAAGATACATTAAAATGCTGAATCAGTATCACATATGATTTATTCGACAGCACCCCCCCTCCTTACTCGCACGATGGACTTTTCTACGCTACTTTGCATGTGCAGACTTGATTCAGGAAGACATACCAACACAAACCTGTTGATACGGTTGTGAGAGGTTTTTATCAAAAGGAAGTGAGGTTACTAAAGTGGAGAGGAAAAGAGGCTAATGTAATTGTTCAAACTACCTAATAGTCCTGGGTGATAAATACATTTTATCGATAAATTCCGGGTTTTTTGCAGACCATCCATCCATCCATCTTCTTCCGCTTATCCCGAGGTCGCAGCGAAGCCCAGACTTCCCTCTCCCCAGTCACTTCGTCCAACAGACGATTTTTAAAAATGAAAGAAATCTATGATTTTCTCTTCTTGCTACGGCACAACTTTTGCCTCCAGGAGCTTCCGTAGCTTCCGCCCTCCCCCTTATTTCCTTCGCGAGAGTCACACACATATATCATAACATGGCTAATGCTAACGCAAACTATAGCAAAACGTTTGTTCCAATGTTTTGGTTTGGTTTTGTGGAAACATGCATGGAACCAATGACTGCAGGCTGCAAAGTTTGTTTGAAAAAGGCAGAAGCACAACAAACTTATTCCAGCAACTGAAACAGAAGCATCCAGCCAAGTGGGGGAAATGCAACTCTTTACAAAGCAAACAAGAACATAACAACAAACAACCTCCAGCTAAAATTCCATTTACTGTGGTGGAATAATTTACACAAGGTACCATGTATGATGAGAAAGAAGGACAGTGGAAAACTATCACAAACAGTAAAAGCCTGCGTTTATCCACTTACTAAAACTAAAGAGACCTTTCAATGGTACATTTTTATTTTTTAGGAGAATTTTATTCAAAACAGAATATTTAAGTTTGTAGTTTGTCAATGTCCAATATTGGAGTGTATTTATTTGTATTTTATTTGTATGATTTGCTAAATTTTTATTTACAGAAGTATTGTATTCAAGTATGTCTTGTTTAAACACGGCCACCGCCAAGAGCTCTCATTTTCCCACCAGTCACACACATGGCTTCCACATTGAAAGAGCTACGGTACATGTCACTTCGGGTCCAACTGCGCAAGGAATGGGCAATATGACCTAAAATCTGTATTGCACTATATATTGCAGCCTCCTGCGATAACAATATATATCACAAAATTATTTGGCAAATGAATAATAATAGAACCATTTAAAAGCAGCTGACAAAGGCTCCTAATTTGGCTGCTGAGGTATGCAGTAACATATTGCATCATTTAGGGTTGTATTATTTTATCAAAACTATTATTAATCTACTTGTTGAATTTACTGTTTATAGCTTGTAACTTTCTGGTGTAACGTGTTTCTCTTGACACTTAAAATGTAACAAGCATTTATTATTTAACACTTATTGTTTAGTTAATTAGTTTTCGGTGATACTACAAATTTGGGTATTGATCTAATACTGAGTAGTGATGGGGCAATATTGGCGATAACAATGCTGATACTTCAAATTTTTAATAATTAAATGTTTGATCGCAATTATAATAAGACAGAAATACAGGATTGAGATGTAACAATACTTAATTAGATATTTAAATTATTTCCTTACGCCCTTTTATTAAATAAATTGTTTTAATCAAAATAAAGTCAATAGTGCAGAATACCTAAATTCATACAAAGACTACTATTGGTTCTGATTTAAATATTTTGTTTTTTGCACTTAAATTCCTCCTTGCAAAGGACTTTAAGTCGATTTTGTTGTTGTTGTTCCTGAACAAAAACAACAAAATACAATTTTGTGATAATAGAAAATATCAATCTAATCACTGCAGTATCGACTATATACTAATACTATACTTGGTATCGTTACATCGATTTTTGTATCGATCTGCCCACCCTGTTTGCATTAAAAACTCGAGCTTAGCAGCTAGCATACCTTAGGGAAACGAGCACTCAGGGAGACATGCAGGAAGTGGAACAAAAATAAGAGCGCTGACAGGAAATAAACACAAACTAAGGAAACATAAACAGACGTTAAGTGACAGATCGTCAAATGTTGGTGCAATCAACCGTATCACAGGAAAGCCAAATGCTTTATTCGACACAGATGACCACATTATAGCGTCTCTGGTGATATTCGCTAACATCAATAAAATATCCTTAAAAGTATTAATAAACTAGATGAATAAATCTCCCATAGGCTCAACAGCATACACTGAATATTGATATTGCTGGCTAACATTGCTGAACTACCAGGGCACACATAGCTAAATAATGAGACAAAATATGAACTTCACACCATAAAAACTACTGCAGACATGAATTGTAGATGAGACTAATATTTGTAGCAGGAATTCAACTTCAAACAAACATATCCTTTTTTTCACTAGCGTCACGATCACAGCAGCACGGGACTCGTTATGTCAATCAAATACGTTACTTACCGATGCATGAATAAGTCCAAATTTGTCTTTTACAGATTATTTCTTAATTTGTTGACCGCTCATATGTAAAGACATGATGTGCCTCCAATTTTTTGTTCTCTAAATACTGTGAGGTGTCAAATGAAGTGAAGTTGATGGCGAGCGGTAACGGCTTGGTGATGATAAATGGTTTAAATCCTTAAAAAATATATATTTCTGAAGAGTGTATAAATCCACTCTCTCCCATTTTAAATTTTTTTTTAATGATCACTTATATATTTGCCTCTAAACATTTCCAAATACGCCTAAATCTGCACGGATTCAGGTAAATAAACAGTAGCCTAATGGGAGCCATCGCCTGAAACCCAGATGTGCCTCTAGGTCACGTGATTGCAACCCACCTGTACCAGCTGCACTCGGGTAGAGGCAGGGTACAACCTGGACAAGTCGCCACCTAATCGCAAGGCCAACACAATCAAAGTATATTGATATAGCCCTTTAATCGCAAGTGCCTCGAAGTGCTGCACAAACCACAATGAGATCACTGGTCTGAACCCACATCCGGGCAAGGAAAAACTCAAAACCCAAAATGGGAAAACACAAAAACTTTGGGAAGGGGCCACGATGTGGGGACCCCCACTGCTCGAAAAACAAGTTGTCTTTATATTGAATCGATAAGCATCAATATTTGATTTATAACATCAAAAGCCCTACGTTTGCGAGTAGATATGATCAACATAATATTAATCTCACACAGATTCCTGAGCCCTTCTGTGCGATAATGAGCAAGCCAGTCACGTGATCCGTTACATGCATGTGGGAACCACAGTTCCTTCCATCTACAACAATTACGAATCATGGCAGACATTGTGAGGGGACAACAACTTTTTGGGGACAAATTATGATCCAGAACCCTATATTTTTGAGCCCAAACACAAGGAGGATGAGCATCAAGCGCCAGAAGCCGAGTACTAAATAGATGTAGCTTTAGTGAAACATATACCGTATTTCCTTGAATAGCCGCAGGGGTGCTAATTAATTTAAAACCTCCTGTCACTCCGGCGTTTACCGGAAGCCGGCGGGATGGCCGTGCATGCGGTAATTATTTTAAAACCTCTTCTCACTCCGGCGTTTACCAAAAGAAATGCAGTAAATTTAGGCGTGCGCTTTGAGTGTGATGTAAGCATACCATCATGAAAAGCACATTTAATTAAAAAAAACGTTATTATGGTCTTACCTGTACTTATAAATGGAGTCCATTTGCAGCTCCTTCTGACCAAAAGCATCGATAACTTGTTTATAGAAGTCTTCCTTATTTTCTTTCTTCAGTTTTAAAAGTCTCTCTGTCTCGATGGAGATATTCCTTTAATTATTACCTCCTGCTTCGATTGAAAGTCCAGTTTAGAAAACTGTTTTATTTTAGATACCGGTATGTAATCCTCCATGTTAAAAGTTCAGGCAGAGGAAAAAAAAAAAATCTTTTGCTGCGTGTAGTCACTTCTTCTGCAGTACCGGAAGTCGCAAGAAGGATCACTAGCGCGGCAGCGCCCTCTACCACCAGGAGGCGGGAGTCATTTAATGACTTATATAGTATTTGACACACGCAGATACGGTATATTAATAAAACATAGCTGCTTACTGTTTTTTTTAGCATACTGTACCGGTATAGCTCGGTTGGTAGAGCGGCCGTGCCAGCAACTTGAGGGTTGCAGGTTCGATCCCCGCTTCCGCCATCCTAGTCACTGCCGTTGTGTCCTTGGGCAAGACACTTTACCCACCTGCTCCCAGTGCCACCCACACTGGTTTGAATGTAACTTAGATATTGGGTTTCACTATGTAAAGCGCTTTGAGTCACTTGAGAAAAAGCGCTATATAAATGTAATTCACTTCACTTCACTTATTCAATAGCTTGGACCTTAAATCCTACTGAATAGCTCTTTATCTTTTTTCCTTTGTGCGATTGCAAACTACTGAAAGCAACTTCCTCCATTTTGAAAATGAGGACAGGTAAAGCGTCACTCGTGATGTAACGAATTTGACCCGGTGAAGGTTCTAGCCATATGCTAAATATTTTGCGAAACGAGTTTGACCCGGCGAAAATTATAGACATGCGATAATAAAATTAATATTTTGCGAAACGAATTTGATCCGGCGTTAATAATGAACCGGCGATAAGGCCAAGCATGCGTTAATTATTTTGAGAAACGAGTTCGACCCGGCAGTAATTCTAAACGTGTGAATACTATATTCCCTGCGCCAATTCAAGGAAATACAGTATTGCTAAGTGCTAAACAAGAAACTAATAAAACAAACACTTACTGTACAATGTCTGCTATCGCTGGGATGCCAATCGTTGGGACACTCACATAATCCCGTTTGGATGAAGAATTAATCACAATCTTTGCAAAGGATTTAAAAAAAAAACTACAAACGAGCTTACTTTTTGCCAATTTTGGGCTCTAAATTAGATGTCAAAGTTGACCAGCTTGTTGGTCATTCCTCTACTATCCAAGTGAGAGGCATGATTTATAATCTCCAATTAACTTTTACCAATTTAGATTAGAGGCGAAGCAGAGGCAGCCGCAGAACATTGGCCATACATTCAGGTCATGTAAATAGAGTATTGTTGGTGGTTTTTGGATGGTTATTTAGAGGGCTTTGTGGGCGGAATAGAGGAGCCTCCCTTGACTCTATTGTTAGCTCATTTTTGCGAACGTTTATTTACGATTCAGAATGCATAAAACAATTAAAACATGTGTTCTTGTCCTACGTAGGGATTATGAATGATAAACATTACATCTCGTTCCCATGCTTACGTATTTCCAGCATGACTGGTCTGTTGTGTGGAGTTTGCATGTCCTCCCCGTGACTGCGTGGGTTCCCTCCGGGTACTCCGGCTTCCTCCCACCTCCAAAGACATGCACCTGGGGATAGGTTGATTGGCAACACTAAATTGGCCCTAGTGTGTGAATGTGAGTGTGAATGTTGTCTGTCTATCTATGTTGGCCCTGCGATGAGGTGGCGACTTGTCCAGGGTGTACCCCGCCTTCCGCCCGATTGTAGCTGAGATAGGCTCCAGCGCCCCGCGGCCCCGAAGGGAATAAGCGGTAGAAAATGGATGGATGGATGGATGGTCTGCTGTCTAAAGACATGGAGCAGAGGAGTTCCCAAATCTACGGAAATTGCCAAAGTCTTTTAGAACAGAATATTCAAAATGGCCGTTTGAAATTGTGCTGTTTTGTGCATGTTTAGACTATATTTTCACATACTTTCCAGATTGGAGATAGATAAATGGATATGGTTTAACGGATAAAATGAAACACAATTCAGCATATAAACTTAACTTATTTTTACATTGTACTGGTACTTTAAAAGCTAACATGAAAACAAGAGACATTAACGTCTTTCCCCATTAAGAAACGACATACCCCAATCTAAACTTATTAAAACACATTGCTGTCTGAGCAACTAAGCCATTACAATTGTGCATATTGAACCTACAAGCTGTGCTCTTTTAGACAGAGTGATCGTTCTGTACGAGGCATAGGTGTTTTTACACTGCGCTCAAAGACCGCCGAACATAGTAGCCAGAAATAATAGATTTAGTTTGTTACGCACTTTTCATTTAAATAAATCTTCAAGCACTACTATACAAACCAATATTTAAAACAATAAAAGCTTAGCCATTAGAACAGATAAAATACAAAGACTAAAACATTATCACAGAAACACAAGAAACACAAAATTTAAGGTTATCTAAATGTGTCTAATTTAGTTATTTAAAAAAAATTACTTGGTCAAAATATTTCAGTGTGTGTATAAGTACTTTTGGAGTGCATTCAACAATACCGAGATAATAATGATAACCATGATAATTTTGGTCACGATAACGGCGATATAAAATTTTCAAATCACAACATCCCTAGTTTTGTGGAGGGTCCCAAGTCCTAGATTTGCCTTGGGCCCCCAAATGACTAAATAATATGGATGCACACAAAAATGTATTCTGAATCGCAATTCTTATTCATCCCGATTCTAAATCAATTCATAATTTTTAAAAATTTACAAAAAAATACTTTTTTCTTTAATAGTATATGATTTTTGAAAATAAATGTTTAGGCCATCTCCATGAAACTAGAAGGAACTTTTCTATCCTGTAACCTGTTTTGAAAAAGTTTTATTAAAATTATTATTTCAAATAATAGGAGTGCACAAAAACATTGATTCACATCCGAATCGCGATTCCTTTTCATCCTGATTCTAAATTGCTGATTCATAATTTTAAAAAATCTATTTAAAAAAAAGAGAAAAAAAGAAAAGTTGTATTAAATTGTTTTTTAGTATAAGAATCATTTTTAAAAAATATGTTTTTAGGCCATCTCCAACCAGAGAGAGCTTTTTTTAACCTGTAATCGGTTTTGAAAAAGTTTAAATGTAATGATTACACCAAATAATACATTGCGAGAATCGGTTTGAATCAGGAATCGTGTAGAATTGAGAATCGTGTTGGATGAGAATCTTTTCTAAATCGAATCGTCATCCCAGGAATCAGAACTGGGTCGAATTGTTAGGTGCCAAAGGAGTCACACCCCCGCTCTACACGCCCTTGACCCTAATGAAAATGGATGGATCGGTAAATCTAGAAGGTGTCAGGTTGGATAAACTGTGGTGATCTGCGACAGTGGGCTTGTATAATTGAAAGAACGATTAAAACAACTTCCCACTAACAAAACCATGACTTACTTACAAGTGGTGCGTTCAATGTCCGAATGATTCTTACCGAGTAAAAGCAGCTTCACTTCTCTCAAGGACTTCTCTAAATCCTCTCGAAGGTTTTTATCGATCATCTTGCTTCTCTCCACCGCAGCTTTGTCCTCGGCGCTGATGGTGCAGCCCATGACGGCTCTCGGAACAACTTTTTGACAAATATAGTAGAAATTATTCTTTTCAGGAGCTCATATACGTCGCCAGAGAGAAGCTAGAAAAGCTTCAGCGGTTTAACTCCACAAGTGTCCCGGAAAAGGAACACCAACGTGTCCTGGTGGGTGTTTGGGAATTGTCTCGAAGCACTTTATCAGTGGTTTGATAACATAACAATGACACCGTTTAAAAGTCTAAACATAAACTACAAAGAAAAATGTCACAATACAAAGTTTTCCCCCAAAAAACCGCGATAAAAAAAAGTATTTTCGCCGAGACATTGACAGCTCGCGCCGCTGTCTCTCTGTTCTCTTCATCCAGACGCTAATAAGCGGTTCTATGACGAAGAGGGGAATGGTGAACCCCAAGTGCATGCTGGGAAATGTAGTCATAGTCCCACACTGAAGACTTTCCGATGGAGTGAGATGTCATCTCACTGAGATGTCACTTGAGAAAAACCGAGCACATAACGATACAATGTAATGGATACAACCAACCATTATGCGGTGTTAATTTGCTAAGTGTTGCTATTGAAGTTAGTTCGAAACATTACATTAAACGCAAACTTTCACTCTGGTTTATGTTCGGGTTTATGGGGTGTGGCAGTGACCCCTAGCGGTTTTTTAGCACAACTACAATTCAATAATTATTGCAAAGCTTTATATTTATTTGTACTTAATTGTTTGCATGCATCACGTGCTTCACCGTTACCTCATTAATGTGCTCTGAAATGCACTTTGCACATGTGTTATGTGTATATTTAAAAATAAAGTAAGCTTTAAAAAAAAATAATAATAATAAAAACATATGTTTTGAATTAAATAAAATTCCTACCAAATCCAGCCAGAGTGAGTATTGGTGAAATGCCATTTATAAAAAGCGTATCCCACCATGTATGGATGATACTGACCGTTTACAATAAATTAATTAATTTAATTATTTACTTAATGGCTGCCTGTTCATGTGGAATGTTAAACAGTCAAACAGTAACATAAAAAAAACCTCCTGCTGCCCGCCAAACATGTTGTCAGTGATGGTTACCAAGGCAACAGCATCACTGAAACTCTAAGACAAGGTGCCACGTCATCTACTAAGAGAGGGTTTGGATCAGAGGCCGCTTCCATCTGCACCGATGAGCAGGTTCCCTATTTTAGGGACCTCTCAGTAGATTACTTTATTAAGGCTTGGTTTATTACTAGTACAGTACAGTATGTCCTGGGGGACCAGAAGATTGGATTCTGGCTTTTGTTGTTCATTTTTTAGAGACTTGCTCTTATCCCATAGAAAACAAGGGTGTCCAAAGTGTTACCTGGGGCGCCAGTTAAAACCTGCTGTCTTTTTTTTTTTTTTTGGACCATCGCATATTTAAAAAACACAATTAAGATTAAGGTCACTCTGAAAAGAAAAAAAAGAAAAAACTGGGATTTTTTTTGGTAATTTTATTGATTATTTGTATTTAGTATTGAAGTTAAAGTACCACACACACACTAGGTGTGGTGAAATTACCCTCTGCATTTGACCCATCCCCTTGTTCCACCCCCTGGGAGGGGAGGGGAGCAGTGAGCAGCAGCGTTGGCCATGCTCTGTAATCATTTTGGTGATTTAACCCCCAATTACAACCCTTGATGAGGGGTTTTAAAATGAACAGATAAATGCGAAACAAGCCATCATTATTATTATTACTCTAATTAAATGTAAACAATTACATTTTAACGCCCTAGCACGGTAGAAACACTCAAAATCGCTTAAAATAATATCCAGCAATGCATTTTGGGTAGTTTGTCCAAGTAGTGTTATAGTAGCACATGTGCACATGCACAGTTGATGCGGTAGTGACAGGTTGCAGAAACAAACCACCTGCATGGAGGAAGCAAAACAGCACATTAGTCCTATCAATGGGAAATTTGAGTTAAAAAAAACATTACCAACAAAGTATTATGCACACTTTGCAGGAAGGAAAGCACTTAAAATTGCACATTAATAAGACAAAATGAGTAACAGGTCCATGTTAATGTGGATAAATGTTTCTTTGGAAAAACATGATGTTCAAGGTGTTTAATAAACACATTAGGAGTCTCTTTGCTCATGCAAAATAAAACACAATTAATAGAGTGTGAAACTGCTTCCTTAACCTCTTAAGGCCCAAGCTCTTTGTTTACATGTTTTTTTTATTTCTCTTTGCTATTTGGGCTTATTGGACCCTAATTAGAATAAAAACTAAAAATCATCTTTTGATATGATGTACTTAGTCCATAAGTACAGAAACGTGTACTTCATGTGTAGTGACATGCTAATTTTTATTTTTACACTTTTTTTCCCCCCAAATTCTATTGTATGTAATACTCTTCTGACACCACCAGATGGCAGTATAAGTGTCCACATAAGCGGCCATAAAACCCCAATTCAGTAGTGTACACAATTTTGGAAATAAGAGCTGAAAGGTGCTGTCCACACATGTGGCCACTAAGAGTTAAGCTAATAATAATCACCTCCATTGCAGTAAATAAACAACATTTCTTAGTTTCTTAAGTATCATAAACATGAACTATTATCACTGGAAGAGGGCATTGAACATGTTGCACGATAACTTAAAAATAAAGACAACCTCAGATTGTTTTCTTTGTTTAAAAATAGAACAAGCACATTCTGAAATTGTACAAATCATAATGTTGTTGTTTTTTTCCCTTACAATTACCTGTTGCGGTTAATAGTAAAAGTACTTTATTTGTCGTTATTTATATTTTCTGAATAAATTATGTGATAATGTTCATCAATCGACTCATTGGTGTTAATTTTCAATCTATCAAGATAAAAAATATATATATATTAAAATCAAATTACAGTATGTTATATATGTAGTTTGATAATTTTCCTCGACTGGTGCACTAACATGTGGTTTATTTTGTACATATGTAGCATCTACAAATATACAAATAAATATACAAATAATTGCTATTGCGACATCCTGTGGACACATTTAGAACAGCAGTTTCTTTCATTCAGAAATTTTAGGTTCATTTTTATAATTGGCAAACTCATCCCGCGGGCCGGATAAAACCTGTTCGTGTGCCTGATCCGGCCCTCGGGCTGAACGTTTGACGCCCCTGATCTAGTAGTACGCCAAATAATCACCTGATTAAAGTACAGTGTTTTATTTTCCAAAGACAGTGCTACTGTTCAAACTGTGTGTAATGTTACAGTGGCCAAAATATTAAATATACTTCTTAAATAAAACCACTGCCTTGTTTTTAATTAATACTTAGGCCTTTTACCATGCTACTGTATTTTAATGTCGGTCATTATGGTTAAGGCTGGACAATTATTATTACGATTATGGCTTCTCACGATAATGAAAATATGATAATCCTTAAGCTAATAATAATAACCTCCATTGCAGTAAATAAACAACATTTTTTAGTTTCTTAAGTATCATAATCATGAACTATTATCACTGGAAGACCGTGTTGAACATGTTACACATTCAGAGCAAGCCAGGAGCAGGCATGCCAATAGCTAAGCCAGTGATTCTCAAACTGTGGTATGTGTACCACTAGTGGTACACGGACTTCTTCTAGTAGTACGCCAAATAATCACTTGATTAAAGTACAGTGTTTTACTTTCCAAAGACAGTGCTACTGTTCAAACTGTGTGTAATGTTACAGAGCCCAACATGTTAAATATACTTGTTAAATAAAACCACTGCCTTGTTTTTAAATTAATACTTAGGTCTACTATGCTACTGTATTTTAATGTCGGTCATTATGGTTAAAGTACCACTGATAGTCACACACACTAGGCTGTTTTTTTTTTAACAGCCTCAATTGAGTCACCTCTTTACTCATCAAGCTGAGAACAGCACAGCGCACTTCCTTCCTTCACAATAATAACATGGTGTGCCACATCCGGTCTGACTTGGCTAACAAAATGAAGGTTTCAGAAAGGCACATTGCACAAGAATAATCTACTTAATGCACTCATTAATACATTTACACAACCATTATGTTTTCACCTAAAATACTGGTCAAAATTGTCCAAAGAGGTATTGCACAAAAATAAACGTGAGGCTTTTTGCATCTAATTACAAACATTTATTTTACACAAAAAGCACACACTCTATGGTGGTGAAATACATGTATTTGGTAAAAAAAAAAAAAAAAAAAAAAGAATTCTAAACGGAAAAAAAATATTTTATTGTTTTTTATATTGCTATTGTTATTTACATTTATTGTTATTGCTAGTATTATTATTTTACTTGTTGTGGTTTTATTTGTTACTAATTTCTATCCATTAAAAAAAAAAAACTACATTTAAAATTGAGTTTTGGTGGTACAAAAACCAGCTCAGTAGCCTTGTAGTTAGAGTGGCCGCACGGAGACTGGAAGGTCGTGAGTTTAAACCCATTGCCTCCCTTCTTGGCACTCAGCATCAAGGGTTGGAATTGGGGGTTGAATCACCAAAACTATTCCAGAGCGCGGCGCACGCTGCTGCTCACTGCTCCCGTCACTGCTCCCATCACCTCCCAGGCGGTGAACATGGGGATGGGTCAAATGCAGAGGACAAATTTCACCACACTTAGTGTGTGTGTGACGATCGTTGGGACTTGAACTTTTACAATAAATACATATGTTTTCAAATTAATGAATAGTTGTGTTATTAATCGTGATTATAATATCAATCAAAATAATCGTGATGATATAAGTGCTAAGTCAACTTTAAGAGGTGTAGGCGGAAGCGCGTGAGAGCAGAAAGTAAGTAAATATTAACAGGAAATTAATAAGAGTCTAGAGCAGGGGTTCCCAAACTACCGGATACGGCCCGCCAGTTTCCACAATGTGGCCCGCGGCTTGCCAATCGTGCCACCATGCTGCCATATATATATACAGTATATATATATATATATATATATATATATATATATATATATATATATATATATATATATATATATATATATATATATATATATATATATATATATATATATATATATATATATATGTATAAATATATACATATATATATATATATATATATATATATATATATATATATATATATATATATATATATATATATATATATATATATATATATATCCAGTATATATATATATATATTTTTATATATATATATATATCCAGTATATATATATATATATATATATATATATATATATATATATATATATATATATATATATATATATATATATATATATATATATATATATGTATACAGTATATACATATATATATATATCCAGTATATATATATATATATATATATATATATATATATATATATGTATACAGTATATACATATATATATATATATCCAGTATATATATATATATATATATATATATATATATATATATATATATATATATATATATATATATATATATATATATATATATATATATATATATATATATATGTATACAGTATATATATATATATATATATATATATATATATATATATATATCCAGTATATATATATATATATACAGTATATAAGCACATACATATACAGTATATATATATGTATATATATATGTATGTATATATATATATATATACTTATATATGTATATACATATATATATACTGTATATATATACTATATATATATATATATATATATATATATATATATATATATATATATATATATATATATATATATATATATATATATATATATATATACAGACAGTATATATACAGACAGTATATATCCAGTGTATATATGTATACAGTATATATATATATATATATATATATATATATATATATATATATATATATATATATATATATATATATATATATATATGTATATATATATATATATATATATATATATATATATATATATATATATATATATATATATATATATATATATATATATATATATGTATATGGCTATCTATTTGTATGTTATATATATATATATATATATATATATATATATATATATATATATATACATATATATATATATATATATATATATATATATATATATATATATATATATATATATATATATATATATATATATATATATATATATATATATATATATATATATATATATATATATATATACAAATAGATAGCCTGGCCCCCGGCCAAATTCCCAATGTCTAAAGAGAGGGTAATATAACAACTGTTGGTATGTCAGCATTAGGGTCACAGATGTACATTATGTTATTATAACAGTGCAGTGCACTATTGTTACATTCTCGGGGTTAATTGAGGCCCATCACAAAGGTCAGCATGTTTTGAACTTTTACCCTGCGCCGTAGGAGACGCCCTCCATGGCTCTACATGAAAGCTGTGAGTCACTGTGTCCGATGGAGAGCAGCACAGACACACTCGTTAGGAATTAGAGGATGAGCCTCAGGTGGAGGAATGGCGGAATCTGTGCATGAAAGGGTCAGGCCAAAGAAGTAAACATGTGGTTATTACTGTGACAACAACAAGCTATGGGAGTTTTTTTCTTTTTAATCAGGGCCCAGTAAAGTCTGAACAACTTTTTGCACAAAAAGAAGAATTAAAGCAGTCAGCTCTGAAACACAAAATGATACAAAGAAAAAAACAACATTTGGGCAATATACAGATAAAAAAGGAGGTGTTTTGTAGTATCTTCTGCTTTGTATAATCCTCAGCTTGTGATGGACTTGGAACTTTATTTTGTTGTCACATTGATATAAATCTAATTATGACAATTATGCTCAAAATATCCCAAAGGGTAAAGCTGATGTAAGTATGGTTCAATTAGAGTTATGAATAATAAGTAGATGCAAATTGTTGAACATTGAGGAGTTTGGGAGTGATTTTGTGCTTGAATATTCAGGGTATCAGTGCTCACATTGCACTTTTAACACAACCAAAGCTACTTTTGTTTAAAAAAAATTTAAAAAAAAGTTAAAAAAAAGAAAAGTATGTAGTGCCTCTTTATGGTCTGACTTCCAGCAAAGTGTGAATCTCTTTGTTGTGCTGACAAGTCTTGTGATCGCATCAGCGGTCCAAAATAGACGAAGGCAACAAGGAAGAACAAGCATCGAGTAGAGATGCAAAAAACCATAAAGGAGATTTGTGCCGCGCCATTTCTTTGAAAGACGCCTCATGTGCAAGGTGTTTGTACTCCACCTGAGATCTTCTATTTGTCATGCTAAATGAGGCCAAAGGCGAAAGCTTTTGTGTATGCATCGTCACAACTGTGCTCTTGTGTAGCCACAACACGGCCTTTTGTGTCAATCACAAACACAGGAGCACTCACTCTGCTCCTGTGTTGACCTGTCAACATGCAGCACGCTTTAATCAAGCAGTGAGAAAAAGCTGCTGGTAAAGTGTGATACACTTATTCTGCTTTAATGAGGGCTACCGTGGCTTGCACGTTCCCTTAAAGCTGCAGGAACACACCTCGGACTCAAATAGGGGTGCCCTACTGTGTGATTTGTGACAATAAACGTTACTGCCCAGCTATTAAATCAATGTTAGTCTTGAGGTCGAGTCTGCCAATGTGATATTTTGGCAAGGAGATGACTATCACAAGACCGATTAAAAACATGAATACCAGGATCTAAGGGGAAGGATTAAAAATACTCTGGTGTGTCTGTTTATCGCAGCAGCAGCTGTGAAACTGAGAGTTTCCTGTAACGGCTTTGAATTATCACCTCCTTCTGGTGAGGGAAGCAACGACGTCAAATAGGGATGTGAATTTTCCAACAACTCACGACTCCGATTCTTGGGGTGGCGATTTGATTTAGAATTGATTCTCGATTCAACATGGTTCTATTTTTTTTAAAAAACGACTCTTGCAATGTATTTTTCGGTATGAAAATGATAATAAAACCTTTTTCATAACAAGTTACAGGTTACAAAAGCTCCTCTTATGAATCGAAATAAATAAGAATCATGATTAGGATGTCCATCGATTATTTTCACAACCCATCCATCCATCCATTTTCTACCGCTTGTCCCTTTCGGGGTCGCGGGGGGTGCTGGAGTCTATCTCAGCTGCATTCGGGCGGAAAGCGGGGTACACCCTGGACAAGTCGCCACCTCATAACAGGGCCAACACAGATAGACAGACAACATTCACACTCACATTCACACACTAGGGCCAATTTAGTGTTGCCAATCAACCTATCCTTATTGTCAAATGCAATCATCAAACAGGCCTAATTTAGTTGGTATTTTTATTTCTATCTATTTTATAGTTTGTATTGTTTATTTATTACATTTTTTCTAGTGCTTTTGAGAGTTGTTTAATTATATTTCCTTCTTGTAATTGACTTACTGTGTAAATGTGTTTTTAGTCTGACATAACTAAGAAAGTTTATACCAATAACTGATTGTCCTGAAGCGTCTAATTGTCTTCAAAATGGGTTAACATTCCTTTCTATAAAAGATACTTCTTATGCAAACTAAATTAGAATTCGCCAATGAAAAATAGTTTGTGTCTACATGCTGATCCGTCTCTTAAACATGTAATACCGGTTGATAGCAAACTGTAGGGCAGGAGTAGGGAACCTACGGCTCCAGAGCCAGATGTGGCTCTTTTGATGACTGCATCTGGCTCTCAGATTAATTTTAGCTGACATTGCTTAACACAATAAGTAATGAATAATTCCACTGGTAATCAGTGTTAAAAATAACGTTCAAAATATAAAACATTCTTATGCATTTTAATCCATCCATCCGTTTTGTACCGCACCTGTTCAAGAAGTCGCATTATTGGTAAGAAGTATTTTATTCATTATTAGTTAGCTTCAGAATAAAAATGTTATTAAAAAGAATAACAGACGTGTTATACTCTAATGTTGGTCTTACTTAAAAATGCACGCATTTAGTTGTAATATTATATGGCTCTCACGGAAATACATTTTAAAATATTTGGCTTCCATGGCTCTCTCAGCCAAAAAGGTTCCTGACCCCTGCTGTAGGGGATGAAAAATGAGGACATGCACATGATTATTTTCATGATACATCTCTTTTTCTCTGAAAGATGCTGCGTAACCAAAAACTAGAAGGTGGCATGATTTGCAGATCACCAGGTTTCAATTCAAGATAACAACAAAACAAGAGGGTGTTATGATTTCAAAGAGATTTAGGCGTCTAAAGTTCTGGTACGTGGTTGGTCTTTTCCGAACCATGGAGTTGATTGTTCAGTTTTTTCCGCTGTATGAACTCTGAGGTTTCTTCAAGAATCTGCCCTGGCATGTGGAAGTCAGCTGGCGTGTTTTGCTGAGCAGATGACTCCTGGAGGCCTTCATGTTCCACCTCGTCTGGAGTCACTCCGCTGTGAGAGTTGCACGGCTCCAGATTGCGCGCCGTGCCCTGAAGGAACTGCATGAAGTTCTCCTGGATGGAGGCCTCGCGGCTGGGCAGCTGTTCGCCCTGACCGGACCCGTACCGATATCTGAAAAGGCAGGCCAGGTGGCGCCCTAGCTCCTCCCGTATCTGACGGTTGAGGCAGCCGTAGAAGAAGGGGTTGGAGGTGAAGCAGAAGTAGCCGATCCACGTCACCACTCCTTCCAAATGGGCCAGCGAGGCAGGAGAGGTAGACGCCACGGCCGAGTAGAGATGGAAGGAAAAGTACGGCAGCCAGCAGCACAAGAACTGGCCTCCCACAGCCACCAGAACCACGGCGGCCTTGCCGCCACCAAATGTCCTTTGAGGGGTGTTGCGGGAGCCCGTCCCTCCGATGCTTGCGGCCACGGTGGAGTGGCTGCTGGTGGACTCGGAGCGTTGTCTCGGTGTGTCCATCCAAGTGGGGAGTGGGCCGTGATGCATGGCTGCCACACGGGCCACCTTGAACATATTACAGTAGACCACGAGAATAATCAACATGGGACACAGGAAATAGATGAAGGTGAAGAAGACCATGAAGAGCAGGCGTGTGGTCCTGCCTCCCGCCCAGTGGAGGGAACAATGAGTGAGCACCGACGGAGAGGTCATCTCCTGGTTACCTTGGAGCAGCCACCCCAGGAGAGGCATCAGAGACATGACAACGGCTTTAATCCAGACGCCCACCAGCACCATCAGCACCACCCCCAATGTCATCTTCACCTCGTGGCGCATGGGGTGCACGATGTAATAGTAGCGCTCCACGTTGATGGCGCATATGGTGAGGATGGCGGCGCTCACCAGGCAAACACTCAAGCAGAGGTAGCTCCGACACACGGCCTCGTCCACCAAGAACCGGTCCGACACCATCCCGAGAGGCATCAACACCAACGCCGCCAGCAAGTCCACCAAGCACAGGTGGAACACGAAGGCGAACTTGCGTAGCTGCGCCGTTTTGGTGATGACAATCATTACGGCGAGGTTCCCCACCACAGCAAGGGTGTCCATGATGAGCATGGCGCACAGGGCTAAAGTCTGGTTCACGTTTAGACCGGCCTGGACGCTTGTCACCACCTGGCTTACGTTGGAAGCGTTTGGATGCAGCGAGACGGTAAACGAGGGAAGTCCCGAGAGGGAAGTGTTCCAGGAGGAACTCGGTTTGACAAGGTGCTCCATGAGAGGATGGGATAAGGAGGGGAGAGTCCGCTGAATGTCACGGGCCCATCACCCATCCTCCCCCGGCGTAGGGCGTCACAGAGAAGCTCAGGAGGTGGATTCCGGCATGGCAACCGCAGCTCTACACGTCTTGGTTCTGTGGTGGACTGGAGCTCACAGTAGACTGAAGTCCCTTGTAGATGGAGCAGCTTGGATCGTCCACTTTCAGTCAACCAGGCAAAGCTGAAGGAAATTGAATATTGTCAATTACAAATAGTTAACAGTTTTAATTGTATAAAAAAAGAGAGCAAATCATTTCAATGCAGTAATCAAAAATAAAGATGATGGATCAATGAATAATCAAAAAATAAACATTTGACTCATCATATTGTACAGCTTCATAAATACTAGGGGTGTGGGAAAAAATCGATTCGAATTTGAATCACGATTCTCACGTTGTGCGATTCAGAATCGATTCTCAGTTTTAAAAAATCTTTTTTTTTTTTTTTTTTTAATTTTTTTAAATGAATCAATCCAACAAAACAATACACAGCAATACCATAACAATGCAATCCAATTCCAAAACCAAATCCGACCCAGCAACACTCAGAACTGCAATAAACAGAGCAATTGAGAGGAGACACAAACACGACACAGAACAAAGGTAGTGAAACAAAAATTAATATTATCAACAACAGTATCAATATTAGTTACAATTTCAACATAGCAGTGACTAAAAATCCCTCATTGACATTATCATTAGACATTTATAAAAATTAAAAAAAAGAACAATAGTGTCAGTGGCTTACACTTGCATCGCATCTCATAAGCTTGACAACACACTGTGTCCAATATTTTCACAAAGATAAAATAAGTCATATTTTTGGTTCATTTAATAGTTAAAACAAATTGACATTATTGCAATCAGTTGATAAAACATTGTCCTTTACAATTATAAAAGCTTTTTACAAAAATCTACTACTCTGCTTGCATGTCAGCAGACTGGGTAGATCCTGCTGAAATCCTATGTATTGAATGAATAGAGAATCCTTTTGAATCGGGTAAAAAATCGTTTTTGAATCGAGAATTGTGTTGAATTAAAAAAAAATCGATATTGAATCGAATCGTGGGACACCCAAAGATACACAGCCCTAATAAATACGCTAAAAATGCATTATTTTAATTATTACTACAACAAATTTGAGGTTAATAAAAGCAGCAACAATTAATCGATTAAAATGATTAATCGATTAGAGAAAAGCCTTGCTTCATATTCTGTTGCTTTGAGTAATGAGTTTAACTAACAAAAATGTATCAAATCCGGACTGCAAAGTTTCTGCTCGGCCGCTGCAGTAGAGTGTACATGAGAGCGGGGGTGTGTGGGTAGTGTAATCTGTGAAACTGTGTTTTTTCCCCCTGTTTTTATCAATGCATATTTGTTAAACTGCGCAATTGAAATTTTGATAAAGTGCATACAATAGAAAAATGTCTATATTAAATTTATTAAAAAGTTATGGCAAGAATAAAAATGAGGGATGTCAAAGTTATCGCGATAATAACACGTTTATTATAAATTCCTTTAACAGCACACATTTTTCTTATCCCGCGATTAACGCGCATGCCTCCTTTTTGACCCTCGGGCGATTCCGTGTTGCGAGGAAGTCTAATGGCGACCACTGCGTTCAGTCACTGTTGAGCCATAAGAGGGAAAATAGCGAGCAGAAATGCTTAAAGAAAAGGTAACAATGAAGAAATCCGATATCCAAAGCCATGAGAAGTCACCCGCCAATACAAGACCATTTTATCTTCAGTCGCCGCGAGTCGACGTCACTGGAGCGAATGCAGGCTGGCGTGCTGTGCCGCTTGCAGAGAGGAGGAGCTTCACGTCCGTGTTTACATTACAGTTGAATGCATTAATAACACAACATGTAGATTGTTACTATAACTGCTTTAGAAAGATGGCCTAGTGGTTAGAGTGTCCGCCCTGAGATCAGTAGGTTGTGAGTTCAAACCCCGGCCGAGTCATACCAAAGACTATAAAAATGGGATCCATTACCTCCCTGCTTGACACTCAGCATCAAGGGTTGGAATTGGGGGTTAAATCACCAAAAGGATTCCCGGGCGCTGCCACCGCTGCTGCTCACTGCTCCCCTCACCTCCCAGGGGGTGATCAAGGGTGATGGGTCAAATGCAGAGGGTAATTTCACCACACCTAGTGTGTGTGTGTGTGTGCGACTATCAGTGGTACTTTGACTTTTTTTTTAAAAAGCTCAACAGAAAGGAAAGACCGGGCAGGAAATCGTCATAATTCTTTAGTCCTGTCGTCAGAACATGCCAAGACACATTCTCAAACCAATCACAGTTCCGGCTTCACATTAAAAGCGCTACGTCACATCCGCTACAGTAACAAAATGGAAAACGACCGTGCTTTGATGTAATCTGTGATATTTCTACCTACATTAATCAGTTGAGGATTATACTGTAGAGGAGGACATTTTGTGACATATGTGTTTAGATAACAAGCTCTGATTGATAGTCCTCAATTACAGAATGTTTATTAGACTGAATATGACACATTATTGATAAATTGAGAAGGTTAAGACATTGTCATGCAGCAAAACAAATATGATTAACTTGTACAACATGTAATGTACGGAATATCAGAAGCATTTATTCAGGTAGAATGATCACATTTTACAGTACCAAACATCTTTGACAATCCAACTATGATTGTAACAATAAACATTTTGGGTTATTAATGCATGAAACTGGTATCGAAACATGAAACAGTAGCTCCTCCTCTGTAATCAAGGGCTTCTACAGCAGAAATACAAATGTTGTAATACTACAAAATACAAAATCTGGCAAGATATATATACTGCAGGTATTTTTTTAAATTCTCATTAAAAAAGTGTGATTTAACATTTCATTAAAGCAAACTAATTGTCCTGTCATGGTAATAAAAACATGAAAATGATCTGTCTAGGGCAGGCCTGGGCAATTATTTTGACTCGGGGGGCCAAATTTAGAGAAAAAAATGTGTCTGGGGGCAGGTATATCTAATACAAAACCTCACAATAATGTCTGATTGAATGCTAAAAACGTTATGACAAACCGCCTTAAAAGACGTAATGGAATATTAAATTTTTTTACTGAATGAGACACCCAGAATGTACATGAAAACAAAGAATGTGGGATTTACAATATTAACTATGAACGATAAAACACTGAATATTGACAATATATGAAATTCACAGCCCCCTCGATCGACATATTTTACAAACAGCGAAATATGAAAGCAAAGTGTAAAAAAAACAAAAAAACTCCTACAATCTGATATATCACTAAGTTTAAGAACTTTGTTGTAAAAATCTCCTTCCACGTCTGTCCCTGACACCTGCATTTCAGGCTGGCCACTCTGGAAACACTCTGTGGAAACGCTCCCCACCCACACTGCTTGGTACCTCATCTGAGCTGCTGTGACTTACATTACCATAGTATCTAATTAGATTACCATAGTAACTAGTATATCATGCAAAAGCGCAGATTCCAACCATTGAAATATTTTGTAAAATTCAAGATTTACGGTCCTCTGAAAATATCACTGCACATCATAATGACAGCTACGGATTACATCTTAAAAATCCCCAAAAATTATTTGGAGATGTCCGGCGGGCCAGATTGAAAAGCTTAACGGGCCTTAGTTTGCCCAGGTCTGGTCTAGGGTATGACATCCAGAAAGATCTGAGGCTACCAGAATGTATCACTTTGGGGGAGTTTAAGTCCATTTTAAAAGATTGAGGAACCAGTTCTCTTGGGCAATGCACTTGCTTTTAAATTGAATTATTACTTAATCGTTTTAAATTATTTTGGACCTGTTGTGGTATGACTACTGTTGTTCTGTTGTAATTATTATTGTAACTTTGTTTGTGCCGCCCTCTTCGTCATGTTGCTCTTGAAAAAGAGATTTTAATCTCAATGAATCTTTACCTGGTTAAATAAAGGAAATTGAATTGACAGTTATCTGTGATTAATCGCGATTAATTTTGAGTTAACTGTGAACCTACGCCGATAATCGCGATTTCATATTTCAATCGTTTGACAGCCCTAATAAAAATAGTTGTTTATTGCAACAATTTCCCCCAAAATATGCACAGAGGCTTCAAAGCATTTGTTATCCAATTACTTGAATAATCAAACAAACTAATCGATTGATTACTAAAATAATCGATAGCTGCAGCCCTGAAGTGAATCATTTTATCAATGTTAGGTTTCTATCCATGTATTTTTAGCAACTGTTTTTAAGTTGCTATTTTTTCATTTTACCAATGACTAATCGAGTAATCAATGGATTACTCGATTTCTATTTTAGAAATCAAATAATCCATTGATTATTTTGTTCGATTAATCGAGTCATTGGTAAAAAAGAAAAAATAGCAATTTAAAAACAGTTGCTAAAAATGATCACTGGATTACTCAATTTCTATTTTAGAAATCAAATAATCCATTGATTATTTTGTTCGATTAATCGAGTCGATGGTAAAATTAAAAAATAGCAATCGATAGCTGCAGCCCTACAGTGAATCATTTTATTATTAGGTTGCTATTTAGGTATTTTTGGCAACTGTTCATAAGTTGCTACTTTCTCGTTTTCTATTGTCTAGCGACAGTGAGTCTAAATGTACTGTACATATGCTTTTTTTTTTAGACTGAACTCCCTAAATTCCTTTTTATTTACTGAACAATTGTGTCAAATGTCATAAAATATTGCCATGTCGTCAAAAGGACCCACAGTTTTAACAAGACACGTGTCAAACTTTAAAGGCTTCACATTTAAAAGCCTGACACGATATTTGTCAAAGTTTTTTTGATTGATTGATTGATTGAGACTTTTATTAGTAGGTTGCACAGTGAAGTACATATTCCGTACAATTGACCACTAAATGGTAACACCCAAATAAGTTTTTCAACTTGTTTAAGTCGGGGTCCACTTAAATTGATTCATGATACAGATATATACTATCAGATATATACTATCATCATAATACAGTCATCACACAAGATAATCACATTGAATTATTTACATTATTTACAATCAGAGTTGCTCAGTAGTTCTTGCATAATGCTGCTCACTAAGAAACAAATACAAAGCAAAACCCTCCATGACTGAGATCAAGTATCCACATCAATGGGAAAATTGAATCAAGAAACAGTTAAAAGAAAAAGCCTTCAAAAGCACGGTTAAGATATTTCCACTGTTATAAAACAGATCTGATATCGAATTATGTAAAAGACAACAAGTTTTGAAGATTGGCTGAGATTCCAAGTCATTTGACCTGATGGATCTGCATCCGGTGCCTCAGGGAGATGTTAAAAGTAATTGAGGACCTTATGTTCCCTTTAAGAACCAAGATCCCATTATGAAACATGAAACTCTATGCTGTTACCACAAGATATAATTTAGTGTCATCTATAGTGTATTTAGGAAGACATTCAAAAAGAGTGCCAAATGGAGGATCAACTCCACAATGTGCTGTTTTTACTGCCTCATTTACGCGCTGTAAAAACTTGCGGAACGAGCACTAAAGTCCCGGGTACCTTTCCATATGCTGCGCACCTGCATAGGGCGAGTTTTCCATTCAGCCGTGCTCGCGAGGCGCCTGCTCTTTCCCTGCCCACATGCACGCAGATGGCGTCACAATAACCCGACAGGCTTGGCGCGGCGGTCTGAATAGGTCAAAGGGTCACAGTCACCTTCAGTCTAATTAAATGAGGCATTGACTATTTCTTGGTATGCAGCAACATGTTCTCTGTAGATGCTTGGTTGTGTTAGTATTGATTGTTTTCGTTTGTCTTCATAGCGTTTGTGTGCAAAATACACACAGCAAATAGTTGTTGTTGTTTTTTTGACAAAGACATTAAAATGTTGGGTAACACTTTAGTATGGGGAACATATTCACCATTAATTAGTTGCTTATTAACATGCAAATTAGTAACATATAGCTCTTAATTAGTCATTATTAAGTACTTATTAATGCCTTATTCTGCATGATCTTATTATACAACAATCCTAACCCTAACCAAATAACTCTAAATTAAGTCTTTGTTACTTACAATATGTTCCCCTAGTGTCCAAATAACTCTTAATTAAGTCTTTGCTACTTAGAATATGTTCCCCATACTAAAGTGTTACCAAATGTTGCAACCAGGGGCTTCACTGAAAGGCAGAAGCAGCAAATGAATCAGCAAAGAAAATATGATTCATATTGAAAAATGCCAGTTTTACACTGGTATGGCATTAACAAACGAATCACAAAAAGACCCTTTGATGAATATTTAGTATTATGTCATTTGAAAGCTCGATACAGGAGGATAAAAAAGAACTTTGCAACAAATAGTTTTCTCTTAATCACAAAACTGTCCACCCATCTTAAATTATTTGCACATTTTCGGAAGAAAACTGCATGTTGTGTTAGATTTTCTTACATTTATCACCTGTCTGTATTTTGAAACTCCACCACCGAGGCTACAATAAACTAAAAGGCTTTAACAGAGTCCCTCTGGCTGCAAATGGGAAACCATATGACCCAATCATGTGCACATGACACTGTGCTAAGAAAGCCAGCCCGTTGTTCTGCTCCACTTTGATTCCTCTGTGCAAGTTTGGAGATCCAGTAGGAGGATCTGCTGCCAACACGGTACTTTTACCCAAAACAAGGTCTTGCATACGCTTCAATTGCAGAGTGTGTGTGAAGTGTGAAACGTACCTGAGTCTGCAATGAGCTGCTCACTGGTGTGCAGGTTCACGGTCTGCTGTTTCCGTGTCTCTCCCATACACGCAAACACACACACACACACAGCCAACAACACACTGATACACACACACAGGCAGTGTGAATAGTGGGCTAAGAAGAAGAAGAAGAGTGGGATGCTCATATGTCTCCTCCTCACCTGGCCCCTTTGATCTTGTCATTGCCTCCTACCCGAGCTCTCCCCCTCCCACAGGGCAACCGCCTTCCCGTCCCAACAAACGCACGCACACACACACAGACAGACACACACACACACACACACACACCTCCCTCTTCCATCTCCCCTCCAAACCAGGTCCTCGGTCCAGATGGGGAAGGCAGAGCTGGAACAGAGGGGAGAGATGGAACACCAGAGCATGAGACTCATACACACACACACACACACACACACACACACACACACACACACACACACACACACACACACACACACACACACACACACACACACACACACACACACACACAGACATACACACGCACACATACGCGCGCGTAAACACACTCCACACAGTTTCATGCACACATGTAGTGGCTTCAGTAGTGCCCAGGGCAACAAGCAGGGTGGGTGGGCAGGCAGCAGCCATCCTCACTGCTCTCTCCACTGCGGGGTCCTAGTGCCTCCTAACATCCTCTTTCTGTATCCGACACCCCCAGCCCCGTTTCAGCACAGGTCACACTCAGGGCCCTGATCAGGATTTGACAAATGCCGAGGTCAAGAATTGGCGGTCCAAGGAGCTTTGAAAGACTGGAATCATGGGTATTACAGCACCATATGAACAGTATTACCTTCAGCAACACAATGAAAAATCCACTTTGTTTAATTACAATGCTGAAGTTGAGCATATTGAACCATTTTAGCATCATTAAAACATAAGTTTAAAAACTTGAACCACTGACATGGGTTTAAATCCGAGACCTTATGCTTTGAATTTAAAGTGCTTGTGACGCCCTCCACGAGGGACACCGGAAGTTAAAAGGGAAAATGTGTCTTCATATTCTAATCAATAACAGAGCATGACGTGGCCAGGAATACGTTTGGGGTAGCAGGCAGAAGACATTGATACAACGTTGATTATACATACACGTCCTTTAAAACGGACTTTGAAACAATGTTGCAAAATAGTTATATTTTTAAATTGAGACAACATTGATGTACCAACGTTGGATCCACGTTGTTGGGAAATGACCAAATTTTAATGGTCAAATCAATCTTCAATCAAACTCTATTTATATAGCACTTAATCTTAACTCGCTGGAATATAAAGACAATATAACACACATCCATAAACGTGGATGCATATGCCAAAGTGAAATATATTTATCTGTACAGTAATCTATTTATTTATATCCGCACCTTATTGCTCTTTTAACCTGCACTACAACGAGCTAATGCAACAAAATGTTGTTCTTATCTGTACTTTAAAGTTCAAATTTGAATGACAATAAAGGAAGTCTAAGTCACAAGTGTCTCAAAGGGCTGCACAAGCCACAACGCCATCCTCGGCTCAGATCCCACATCAGGGCAAGAAAAAACTCAACCCAACGGGAACAATGAGAAACTTTGAAAGGGAGCGCATATATGACCGGTGCAATGGATGCCAAGTGGATACAGTTAATAATAATAAATCAATGTCACAACCTGACATTAAACAAACATCGTCAAAAATCAAGTTGTTTCAACATTGTATTTGTTTTGTAGAATATTGGTTGAGAAATTACCAAAAATTAATGGTCAAATCAACGTCAAAACCCAGCATTGGTTAAACGTCATCAAAGAGCATGTTGTTTCAACGTTATGTTTGAGTTGCTCAACATCACAACAAGGGTTGTACGGTATACAGGTATTAATATAGTACCGCGATACTAATTAATCATATTTGGTACTATACCGCCTCTGAAAAGTACCTGTCCGTCCCCCCATATGACACAATATGTTACTGCATACGTCAGCAGCTAAATTAGGAGCCCTTGTTTGCTTACTTACTAATAAAAGACAAGTTGTCTTGTATGTTCACTATTTTATTTAAGGCCAAACTTGCAATAAGAAACATATTTTTAATGTACCCTAATATTTTTTGCTAAAATAAAGCTACTAATGCAATTTTTTGTGGTCCCCTTTATTTAGAAAAGTACCGAAAAGTATCGAAACAATTTTGGTTCTGGTACCAAAATATTGGTATCGGGACAACACTAATCACGACCTAATTCAGCAATTTCTTAACGTAGTTTGCATGTCTTGTGCTTGCTGGGAGCGCCTTGTCATTCAATAATTTACATATGACATGCGCTTCGTCATGTAGTTATGAAACTGAAACAGAACAAAAACAATGCGTTTAGGGCGGCGTGGCACCTGACTGAGATGACAGCGGTATTATATATATCAATTTAATTCAGGTGAAACCAAGATTAGTGACGTCAGTATACTTTAATGTTATGTTGGCAGCACATTTCAGATCAGATCATGTTTAAAGTAACTGTTACTGTCTGGAGTTGTTGTGCTGTGCATGACCAAAGATCGTATATTAAGGGAGGATGATCTACAAACCCCGTTTCCGTATGAGTTGGGAAATTGTGTTAGATGTAAATATAAACGGAATACAATGATTTGCAAATCATTTTCAACCCATATTCAGTTGAATATGCTACAAAGACAACATATTTGATGTTCAAACTAAAAAACTTTTTTTTTTTGCAAATAATCATTAACTTTAGAATTTGATGCCAGCAACACGTGACAAAGAAGTTGGGAAAGGTGGCAATAAATACTGATAAAGTTGAGGAATGCTCATCAAACACTTATTTGGAACATCCCACAGGTGAACAGGCAAATTGGGAACAGGTGGGTGCCATGATTGGGTATAAAAGTAGATTCCATGAAATGCTCAGTCATTCACAAACAAGGATGGGGCGAGGGTCACCACTTTGTCAACAAATGCGTGAGCAAATTGTTGAACAGTTTAAAAAACAGCTATTTCTCAACCAGCTATTGCAAGGAATTTAGGGATTTCACCATCTACGGTCCGTAATATCATCAAAGGGTTCAGAGAATCTGGAGAAATCACTGCACGTAAGCAGCTAAGCCCGTGACCTTTGATCCCTCAGGCTGTACTGCATCACCAAGCGACATCAGAGTGTAAAGGATATCACCACATGGGCTCAGGAACACTTCAGAAACCCACTGTCAGTAACTACAGTTGGTCGCTACATCAGTAAGTGCAAGTTAAAACTCTCCTATGCAAGGCAAAAACCGTTTATCAACAACACCCAGAAATGCCGTCGGCTTCGCTGGGCCTGAGCTCATCTAAGATGGACTGATACAAAGTGGAAAAGTGTTCTGTGGTCTGACGAATCCACATTTCAAATTGTTTTTGGAAACTGTGGACGTCATGTCCTCCGGACCAAAGAGGAAAAGAACCATCCGGATTGTTATAGGCGCAAAGTTGAAAAGCCAGCATCTGTGATGGTATGGGGGGGTATTAGTGCCCAAGACATGGGTAACTTACACATCTGTGAAGGCGCCATTAATGCTGAAAGGTACATACAGGTTTTGGAGCAACATATGTTGCCATCCAAGCAACGTTACCATGAACGCCCCTGCTTATTTCAGCTGTATAGCTCGGTTGGTAGAGCGGCCGTGCCAGCAACTTGAGGGTTGCAGGTTCGATCCCCGCTTCCGCCATCCTAGTCACTGCCGTTGTGTCCTTGGGCAAGACACTTTACCCACCTGCTCCCAGTGTCACCCACACTGGTTTAAATGTAACTTAGATATTGGGTTTCACTATATAAAGCGCTTTGAGTCACTAGAGAAAAGCGCTATATAAATATAATTCAATTCAATTCAATTCAAGACAATGCCAAGCCACGTGTTACATCAACGTGGCTTCATAGTAAAAAAGTGCGGGTACTAGACTGGCCTGCCTGTAGTCCAGACCTGTCTCCCATTGAAAATGTGTGGCGCATTATGAAGCCTAAAATACCACAACGGAGACCCCCGGACTGTTGAACAACTTAAGCTGTACATCAAGCAAGAATGGGAAAGAATTCCACCTGAGAAGCTTAAAAAATGTGTCTCCTCAGTTCCCAAACGTTTACTGAGTGTTGTTAAAAAGAAAGGCCATGTAACACAGTGGTGAACATGCCCTTTCCCAACTACTTTGGCACGTGTTGCAGCCATGAAATTCTAAGTTAATTATTATTTGCAAAAAAAAAAAAAAAAAGTTTATGAGTTTGAACATCAAATATCTTGTCTTTGAACCCAATTGAATATGGGTTGAAAAGGATTTGCAAATTTATATTTATATTTACATCTAACACAATTTCCCAACTCATATGGAAACAGGGTTTGTACCACCTGAGAAAAAACTTAGCTCTCGAAGTACCACCAACAAGAAAATACAGTAGCGTAGTAGGCCTGAGTATTCAATAAAAACCAGGCAGAGGTTTTAGTCAGCAAGTATGTTTAATATATTTGGCCACTGTAACATTACACACAGTTTGAACAGTAACACTGTATTTAACTATAGGAAAACCAAAACACTGTACTTTAATCAAGTGACTCTTTGGCGTACTACTGATGAGTTTGAGAGTCACTAATCTACCGCATGGTGATGTACAGCGCACACAATGTTCTACACTAAGTATATTTGTAGTCAGTCATATCATCTTCTATTTGTCACTTAAAACATACAGAGGACCCCTAGAACGATCCAGCACTAAATGAGGGACCGAGTGGAACTAAATAGAACTATTTAATGAGAAGCAGGTGTGGTGGTAGGACATGGAACAGAAAGTAAAGGTGCTTCAAAACACAGAGACCAAACAGGAAATACTGAAAAAACAAGAGCACCAGGACAGGAAGTGATTCTAAACACAGGAAGTAGAAATTAGAAATAGCACTGGACAGGAATTAAAACACAACAAAGGAAAACCCAAACATGACCAAACTGTCAGTAGCAATCCTGACACCTTGTGGTATATATTGCCCTTATGTGGGCTCTGTACCGCGGATGTCGTTGTGGCTTAAGCAGCCCTTTTAGACACTTGTGATTTAGGGCTATATAAATAAACATTGATTGATTGATTGATATAATATTGGATATGCTTTGGTGCAAATTATTCGCAAATTTTGCTCCAATGTCTTTTTTTGTTCTTTAAGTTCGTTTTTTGAGTCTGTCTGCAAGATGTTCGGTTGTGAAGGTGTTCCCAGATTGCAAATGAAACCACGCCATACCCTCTCCAAAAGAATCATAATTTACCTTCATAAATATTATATAGATTCACCAGGTCACAACATCATCAGGAAGAGCACTCTGGCTGAGAGCTCGACTTAACGTCCAAATAAGTACGTCCACCTCGCTGTGACTTCACAAGGTAGCCAGACTGTGAAACCCCGCAAAAAGTCATCCAAAATTGCATGCAAGCTCACGCCAAATTGCATCCGCCTTATGATTTGACGCGTTGGCATTGTTTAACGCGAGAATCCAACATTGTACAACATGTATAAGTCAGAAAAGACCAAATTCGTCATAGATCCCCTTTGAAGAAGACATACTGTAAGTCCACTTCACATGGCTGAATAGGATGAATAGGATAGTGTTTTTCATGCCTACCTTTTTTTTTTTGTTTGACTAATTTCAATTTTACTTAAACCTTTTCTAACGTTCTACACTGAGTAAAATAAAAGTATGTATAATAAGTATTGATATCATTTTAAATTATTGTCAGTATCGGCCAATACTCAAGCTCCAATATCGGTATCATATTGGAGGTGAATAAACCTGGGACACCCACACTGTTTACATTAGAAAAATAGTAATGAAAAGTTGACATGAAATAAATGATACAAAATGCATTAAACTATGTACAAAACACAAAACCAGTGAAGTTGGCACGTTGTGTAAATCGTAAATGAAAAACAGAATACAATGATTTGCAAATCCTTTTCAATCCTTGTATTCAATCGAATAGACCGCAAAGACAAGATACTTAATGTTTGAACTGGAAAACGTTGTTATTTTTTGCAAATATAAGCTCATTTAGAATTTGATGCCTGCAAAATGTTTCAAAAAAGCTGGCACAAGTTGCAAAAAAGCAGCGTCATCATGGACGCCCCTGCTTATTTCAGCAAGACAATGCCAAGCCACGTGTTGCAACAGCGTGGCTTCATAGTAAAAGAGTGCGGGTACTAGACTGGCCTGCCTGTAGTCCAGACCTGTCTCCCATTGAAAATGTGCGGCGCAATATGATGCCTAAAATACCACAATGGAGACCTCGGACTGTTGAACAACTTAAGCTGTACATCAAGCAAGAATGGGAAAAAAATTCCACCTGAAAAGCTTCAAAAATTGGTCTCCTCAGTTCCCAAATGTTTACTGAGTGTTGTTAAAAGGAAAGGCCATGTAACACAGTGGTAAAAATGCCCCTCTGCAAACTTGCTGCCATTAAGTTAATGATTATTTGGAAAAAAAAATGTTTGAACATTCATTATCTTGTCTTTGCAGTATATTCAATTGAATATAAGTTGAAAAGGATTGGCAAATCATTGTATTCTGTTTTTATTTACGATTTACACAACGTGCCTAGTTCATTAGTTGTGGTTTTTTGTACATACATACATATATCACATGTTCTCAATTAATTAAAACATAATAAAGTAATTAAACATGAAGATAAAGTATTAGCTGCAAATTTGTTAAAGTGCATTTTGGCAATACAAATCGTTTGAGAGGACAAAAATAGACAATAACAGTGTAAGAGTACAACAAATCGATTAGAGGCCTATACAAAATACACCCAGCGACCATACCTTGCGGTTCACATTAAATGTGACCTTAAACCTAGCTCAACCAGGACCAAAGAATGGCATCAACATGGAGTTACTATATACACATGTTGATATATTCACCTGCAACAACATATACCAGTGTTGCAGTACGATATCTGCATTAGTCACTAAAAGACTACAGAATTAAATGGTTCTCCAGAACTGCATAAAATTGTAGCTTATTCTTTCTCGACCTAAATGCCCCGCCCCTCTCCAAAAGTTTTGTCAAAACACGCCGTGGGCAAATGTTAATGCATTTTTATCATCTCCCTCAGGTGGAGGGAGAACGGTGGGGATCTGGTGGCTGAGGGTGGAGGTTGTTGTTGAAAAGGGTGCAGGGTGTACAGCGGGATGGCTGAAATGAGAGTTACCATGGAAACCATTGTGTTCCCCTCCCCTGTGATTGGTGCTGTGCCAGCTTGTGCAACTATCTGCTATTTCTGTCATGCAACGAGACCTCAGACACGAGTGCAGTCACAGGACACACACACACACACACACACACACACACACACACGCACGCACGCGCACACTCACACATCAACTTACCAACGCAAGCATTCATGGATTTCCTATTATGCTTTACGAATATACAGCAGGGATATTCAACTAAATTGTCTTGGGGCACACATTTCCAGAAAGCTAAGGACCGGGGGACGAACTTCCTTCTTCACTATCAGTCTTCTTTTGCACGTTTCTGAGAACCAGCGTCTTCTACAGTAGACATTTGATTTTGGTTACAGAGTTACAGAAGCGCTCTGCTGGTTTTTAAGGACAGTCTACTAAAAAGCTAGTCAAAGATCATCTCTATGACAGTATTCTATTGTTTTTAAAAATCTGCTGCAATAATATGAGATGCTGAACTTGCTGGTCTCCAGTTGAATAGCATAAATGAAGAAAAAGAGAGGACCTAAAATGGAACCTACTAGTATAACTAAAGAAGTTGAACAAATGGTTACTAACTGCATCTGAGGTAAACAAGCGACAGCAACACATTAGTTACACAAATCACATTATGAAAGAAAATTGTACGTATCTGCCTAAAATGAGAGGACTTAAAGGGGTGCCTTGGGGAACGCCTCAGTTAAGTACAGTGCATGCAGGAAGTATTCACAGTGCTTCACTTTTTCCACATGTTCTGTTACAGCCTTATTCCAAAATGGTATAAATTCATTTTTGTTCTGAAATTCTACAAACAATACCGCATATTGAGAATGTGAAAAGTTTTTATTTTTTATTTTGCAAATTTGTTTAAAAAAATAAATAAAAATAAAATGTACATAAGTATTCACAGCATTTGCTCAATACTTTGTTGATGCAGCCTCAAGGCTTTTTGAATACGATGCCACAAGCTTGGCACACCTATCTTTGGGCAGTTACGCCCATTCCTCTTTGCAGCACCACTCATCAGGTTGGATGGGAACTGTTGGTTTTCATCCAGGATGTCTTTGTTCATTGCTGCATTCATCTTTCCCTCTATCCTGACTAGTCACCCAGCTCCTGCCGCTGAAAAACATCCCCACAGCATGATGCTGCCACCATCATGCTTCACTGTAGGGATGGTATTGGCCTGGTGATGAGCGGTGCCTGGTTTCCTCCGAACATGACGCCTGGCATTAACACCACAGAGCTCAATCTTTGTCTCATCAGACCAGAGAATTTTGTTTCTCATGATCTGACCCTGGATTTCCAAAGGATGCAGAAAGGCTGCTGAGCGAAACCGCCATGGAACAGCACCACCACCCACAGTCCGGCAATCTAAATCGGTGTTCTGTTGAGGCTCTGTCGTTCAGTGAAATAGCGTGGACTTTTACAAGATCTCGGGAATCCGTGATACGGGAAGTTGTAGTATAGGGAACCACAAACCACTTATTCTGTCCTTCCAGAGGAGCATAAGGAAATAAACTTGGTCCTACCATTAATAACAGGTGCTTAACGGCAACACCGACGACAGTTTTGCCTCGATAAACAACTTTAATTTTTGTAGCAAGCAACAATACAACAATAACATCATCCCTGGTGAGCGTGTCACAACAACCACTCCCCTGCTTTCCCAGTCCATGTGTCAGCTGGTATTTGACACAGGCACCCATATCCCCATACAGCTTCCCGGGATATGCCTGTATATTATTCTTTCATTTTGTCCCTCCAGAATCAGCACATCCTCATCCATTTATGTGAACTAGATGAAATCATATCTGTAAATCTTTGACAAAATTACTTCATGTTTGTCCCCGCCAACGTTCGATCTAAGGTGCGCGCCTGTGCAATTGCGCACTGCTCAAGCGTCCTCTGCGCACGGAAAATCTATGCCATGCACAAAATCCAATAAAAAAAATAAGCGCATAACAATTTTTGACACACGGACACGGCAGAGAAAACAGTTTTCGTCATCATTGTTCAAATATTGTAACGTCTGTCGAGACGCTTTGAGGACATGAATTCCATCCATCACTTTACTGAGCAAAACTCTTTGTCTGCCATAAACACATCACCAAAACATTAGTAAAAAATGATATCTAGCAAAAGTGGTCATTTTCTGCAGTACAAACCAGACCAAAAGCAACTTTGTTATATCAACAGCAGCCGCTCGCTCTTTCTCACTTGCGCCAACACATGCACAAATGGCACATAGCCAGTGATGCGTTTACAGCCACACAAAAAGTCGGACAACTCCAACACCACACATTAAGTGTCATTCCAGGTCGTTACACTATGATTTACCAATCAAATGTGTGCTTATTCTAGTGTCATTTATTAGGAATCTTAATTTATAAATATTAATCATGAAATGCTTTTAGTATATTAAATAAATACTAATACAAATATATTTTTTACAAACAGAAAGTTGCAGGAATGTACACATGATCCCCTGCTTACATCTCATTGTGCAACATGTGAATGTTTTAATGGGAACTAAATGCAATGTCTGAAAGGGGTACAAATTATTTCCAAAGCGGGACCTCCACCCAGACAAACAATACAAGTACACAGTTCATGAAAAACAATATTTTTTGTTATTGTCATTGTAAGTGGGCCTAAACACTTATATTAGAAATGGAAATGACTGCTGTCATTTGATTATAATAATAAGAGAATGTTGTCTGTCTATCTGTGTTGGCCCTGCGATGAGGTGGGGACTTGTCCAGGGTGTACCCCGCCTTCCGCCCGAATGCAGCTGAGATAGGCTCCAGCGACCCCGAAAGGGACAAGCGGTAGAAAATGGATGGATGGAGATTGAACTTGTTATTTAGTCAGGTTTGGGACAGGTGTGCTGCTGGTGTAGCCACAGTGTGCACGTCTGATGTTGCTCACATGGGCTCCACTGAATGCTCAGGGAGTTTTTGCGTTTGCTCACACACATGAAAAATTAGAGGGAACATTGGTCCCCGCCCGTTAGGACGTTTCAAAGAGTAAAATACGATCGGAGTATTTTATTTTGAAAGTAAACCGGATAAGTTATTTGGTGTTTGTGCATGACTTCCTGTCCAACACAAGCAGATTTTAGCTAAATTGAACAGATTTGTTGCGGCGTCCAGCGAAGATAGAAGCTCTGCGTTTATTTAGCACTAAAATGAGGAACGTCAACGGCATTTTGTGACGTTCCAAAGGCGGTGGAAACGGACACGTTGACTTTAATAAGAACGGAAAGAGTCTGCCGTCGTGTGGGTGCCGTTCCGCATTCAGTGGAAATCCCGGGTGAAAGTATTTCAGGTGCATGTTGACAAACTTTTTACTAAGAAATGGCTTCCGTCCGACCACTCTACCACACAGGCCTGATTGGTGGATTGCTGCAGAGATGGTTGTCCTTCTGGAAGGTTCTCCTTTCTCCACAGTGACCAAAGTGACCATCTGGTTCTTGGTCACCTCCTTGACTAGATAAATTCAGCAATGTACAAAGACATCTTGGATAAAAACCAACACGTCCCATCCATTCTGATGTAGATTGGGAGGTGCTGCAAAGAGCAATGGGCGAAACTGCCCAAAGAGAGGTGTGCCGAGCTTGTGGCATCATATTCAAAAAGACTTGAGGCTGTAATTTATGCCAAAGGTGCATCAACAAAATATTGAACAAAGGCTGTGAATACTTATGTACATGTGATTTTTAAGTTTGTTATTTTTATTACATTTGATAATATTTTTTTTGATAAAAACCTTTTCACATTGTTATTATGGGGTATTGTCTGTAGAATTCTGAGGACAAAAATGAATGTATTCAATTTTGAATAATGCTGTAACAATATAAAATGTGGAAAAAGTGAAGCACTGTGAATACTTTCCAGATGCAGAGTACTTCACATGTTTGGACCCCAGTGTTCTGTTTGCTAGCAAGGTTAAAATGTCAATGCAAGGATCTGCCAATGTGTATATAGTGGTCTTATTTCCTCTATACAACAATAGCACTCTAGTGTTTTTCGGAATTAGTTACAAAAATGTTCGTCTCCAAAGTTTTGTACTAAACTCGGGGTCCCGGTATTGTGTCATGATTTGGCCCGTGGTCCGTCAGTTAATTAGCACTGATATACACTATATTCCTATATATGCTTTTAAGCGCACCTATGCTGTATATGTTATAATACCATGCATATACTGCTGGTTAACAATAATTTAGACTGCACATGTATAATAATTTGAATATTGTAGTTTTTACTAAAGGAATTCCCAACCCATAACCTTCTTGTCCACTGCAGCAAGCATCCTGTCTATTGATCACATGATTAACTGCTCTTACCAGCGTGCACATATCCCCACCCAACGTATCCGAAGCAACAGAACACAGAACAAAGCGTCCTCAAGTCAGCTATAGCTTCTGTGCAGTATCCC
>NC_084737.1:62033130-62041096 GCF_033978785.1 Entelurus aequoreus
TGATCATTTGGATGGGTGGCCAAATACTTTTGGCAATACAGTGTACATTAGTAGAGCATTTCACACACTTGTGTATTTGCATTTGTGTGACCTTTTCATCAGGAACCACTAAGTTACTGACTGAATATCCAAAATGATTTTCACATTGTTTATTTCCTGCATGTTGCATTACCCTCTTTGTAGAGTTGCAGTCGATACCTTTCTCAAACATGTGGGTAGCCGATATCTGACAGAGTTGTATCACATTTGCTGCACTTTTATCCACCCACACCCTTCCCCCACCTCAGGTGCACGATGATGGTGCTGAGGTAGAAGGTTGTGCTTTGTTACAATTCAATGGCACCAATGGTAAATGCATTTGTATTACAATAGTGGAGCAACACATGTCCAAAAAAAGAGCTCTGTGGCTCCTCCCACTTGTGTGTCATTTTCGTTTAAAGGTCACTAAAGTACATACATGTTCAGCAGCAGATGGTGACAAGTTAAGTAATAAAATAAAACATTCTGAGCAACATTCCCTGTAAATCTTCCTGTTAGTAATCATAATTATTTAATGTTTGCTTTGTTTGATCACCTTCGTACAAAGTGTTGCCATGGTAATGACATTATTCTCCGTGTTACTTGTAATTGTAAAGGTCAGATCATATATTTTATTGTCATTCGACAACATGTCAAACCAACTCTGGAAGTGGGTATAAGAATATATATAATATATAAGCGTCTTAAGATCACGGAACCTGATGAGTCTTTCAGTGTCACACCTTGTTAAAGGTGTGAGAATAACATGACTCCTCGTCCAGTTTTGGCCCTTTATCCACGTTCACCACTGTGAGTAATTCTGTTTGCCTCCTAAAATCATCTGCAGTAACTTTAGTATAGTCACATTTCCATTTCCAAGCTGAATATTGGGATTCCTAACGCTCAGGGGTATTTTCTTCAACCCTGAAATGATTGTTGTTTCTGCCCTGACAATCCAAAGGTGGAATCAGGCGTAAATATACAGTGATGGATAGTGAAACACGTTGAAAATGTCATTGAGTTTTTAGTCACAAACTTAAAAAAAAGGCTGCAAGAGAAAAACGGTATTTTGTGTTATTCAGCTCAGAACAATAAATAAATTAGACAGATGGGATTACTGTCACTACGCACATTCTGGTGCTGTGTGTGATGATCATTATTCATCGTTTTTTTCATTTGTTTTTAAGTTAATATTCCTGTGAGTAGAACTACAAAACAATTATTTAAAATAGCTTTTAGGAGACATAATTAGGGTTTTTTGAGAGGTGTGTTTGGGGGTGGGGGATGTCTACCGGGTGGGGTTGTACGGTATACCGGTATAAGTATAGTACCGTGATACTAATGAATCATATTTGGTACTATACCGACTCTGAAAAGTACCGGTCTCACATGCCCCCGCGCCCCCGTCGTCGTCACGTCGTGTCATTGCTGGTTTACAAGCAGAGGAGCATGTTCGATAGCGCACAACAGGCATGTGCACACATAGGGCCCTATGGGTGCTTGAGCCCCTGCCCTTTTTTGCCTCGTCTTAAAAAGTGCCCTCTGCCTGTGTGTGTGTGTTTTGTTTTGTTTTTTTTGTTGTTTTTTTTAAACAACATTAATAAATTCCTGTCAGGGATGTAAAAAAAAACAAAACAAAAAAAACAGCGGTACAAAAACTTCACGTTTTCTTGTAATACCGGGTTGTTTGAGCCTGCCGCTTCCGCCAGAGAGAGAGAGAGAGGGCGAGTGAGTGAGTAAGTAAGAGGAGAGAGAGCCAACTGCGCCTCTGAGGAGACGTGACAGTGGAGCAACTTGAACCTGTGAGTTATGGTCTAGTCGCCGTCCACTTATTCAGCATCTAATATGGGTAATATTTCAGAAAAACACTGTATTATTCTATTATTCAATGTGTAAGCTTCTGTTTTTGCCGGACGTCGGAGCACGGCGCATCAATTGAGCACGGCAGATCAATTCCGCACAGAGCAGAGCGGATCGTGCGGGACAGGAAGTAGTGTACAAAATACAAAATAAAACACCGGGTTAATTTTCAAAATAAAATGCACTGTGTTTACGGCGGACCACATTTCTCTCACAGTAGAGGTTTAGATATAAAGTTTATTGTGACTTTGCTATTACTGTGTGGGTTGACAAAATAATAATAATAATAATAATGATAATAATCATAATAATAACAATAATAATAAGAATAATAATGATAATAATAATAATAATAATAATAATTCAGTTGTTTAGTCTGAGCATTAAGTGAGAAAGAACATAAGTTACAACTTGATGGTGTTTTCATCAAGTTAAGGGAAGAAGGACAGATTTTCACATTGAAGTTTTTCCATTTAGGTATTGATTGATTGATTGATTTATTTTTTTATTTTTTTTCAAAGTTCATGTTGCACTGTTCAATGTTCAATATTAAAGTGCTTATCTTTAACAATAAATAGCCTAATAATAAACCAGTGTTTTGTTGCTTTTCATGTCTTCCAAGCCTATGATAATGTGAATTAACTCATTATGATAATCATTTGTTGACACAAAAGAAATGGCAATCACTTTTACCTACAAAGGACACACAGCTAAGTAGTTAGCTTCCTATTAGCAAATTAAATTTTACATTAATTTCCATATTGTGTAAAGGACCAAAAAAAATGTCCTGCCCTTTTCTGACTTTGAGCCCCTGCCCCTCTATAATCATGTGCACGTCCCTGGCGCACAATCACGGAGTACTTACAAACAGACACAGTGTGTAGACAGAAAAGACACAAAAATTGAATGTATTCCATTTTTTGAATAAACGTGGAAAAAGTGAAGCGCTGTGAATACCTTCCGGATGCCCTGTATATCCCTAATTATATATATATATATAATTATACTAATTAGACAATGGTGTCAGCTAAACAAAGGAAGTCCACTTTTCAGTGACAAAACATAAACAAACGTGTCAGCATGCTGGTGAATGACTGATTAATAAAATACATGAATGGAGAAATCGTATGATTAAATATATAATCTGCTTCTTTCTTCCCTTTTTTGGACATGTTGAACTGTGCAAGTGTAATAAACATGTGATGTTGCTCATTGTAACATGTTTATTATGTCTAAAATAAATAACCTATGACCATCTTGTCATCTCTTACTTAAAGTTACTCATCTCAAAAATACAAATGCACTTTAAACTACAAATTACATCAAATGTTGCTATATATTTCTTCAGTGACCATTTGTCTAAAACAATTGTCTTTTTTACCAAATGTATGGCGATAATGAAGGTGATGATCATTATTTTAGTCTTTTGGAAAACGGATGACTTAGAGCAGGGGTGTCAAACGTAAGGCCCGCGGGCCGCATCAGGCCCACAAACAGGTTTTGTCCGGCCCGCGGGATGAGTTCGCTAAGTAAAGAAATGAGCCGAAATTTTTGAATAAAAGAAACTGCCGTTCTAAATGTGTGCACAAGATGTCGCAATAGCAATTATTTTTATATTTGGAGATTATGCTAAATATGTAAAAAAAAAACAAAAAAAACACATGTTAGTGCACCAGTTGAGGAAAATGAGCAAACTACATGAATGACATCCTGTAATTTGATTTTGATGTTATTTTTTTATCTTGATATATTGAAAATTAACACCAATGAGTTGACTGATAAACATTGTCACATAATTTATTCTGAAAGTATAAATAACGACAAATAAAGATATAATACTATTAACCGCATCATGTAAGTGTAAAAAACAACAACATTAATTTTCAAACAAAGAAAACCATCTGAAGTTGTCTTTATTTTTAAGTTATCGTGCCGTGATTTTACCAGTCCGGCCCACTTGGGAGTAGATTTTTCTCCATGTGGCCACCGATTTAAAATGAGTTTGACACCCGTGACTTAGAGTCACTTGACTATGCGAGCATGTTTTTCAAATGTCCTCAAAAGAGTTTATCAAATTTAGGCAACGTGCAAATTAATACTTTGTGGTTTACTTCTGAGAAATCTGTGAGACTGCTTTTGTGTAATTTTCTCATCAATTTACTGTCAACAATTTTTTTAGCATTTGTTTTGAAGAGAATAACATGGGGGAAAGTTCTGATGGCCATGAATCCAGGAAGTGAGTGGCATGGAAAAAAAGAGTTGCTAAGTAACACCATGAGTAAGCATTATTCGCATAAACTGTCACAAACAGAACACAGCGTGACAGAAATTGTCAGGGCATGCATATTAATGAAGATAAAAAATGGCAGCGGTCTGACAAAGTCGAATGTGTCAAAACAACTGTCCAATAATTTGTTTGCACACTCCACACACAAGTCAGAGAAGAGTGCTGTTGTTCAACAATATAGAGTCATTTACTATATCAGATCAGAAAGACTTTATTTATCCCCGGGGGGAAATTCAGGAACATATACAGTAGATCTCAGCTATTTGCGGGGGTTATGTTTTGTGATACACACAAGTAATTGAGATGCCCATAAAAATGTCTATTTTTGATTTTCAATCAAGTCTGGACGACAATGCATCCGGAAAGTATTCACAGCACTTTTCTTTTTTCCAAATTTTGTCATGTTACATCCATCCATCCATCCATCTTCAACCGCTTATCTGGAATCGGGTCGCGGGGACAACAGCTCCAGCAGAGACCCCCAGACTTCCCTCTCCAGAGCAACATTAGCGACTTCCTCCTGGGGAATCCCGAAGCGTTCCCAGGCCAGAGAGGAGATGTAATCCCCCCATCTGGTCCTTGGCCTGCCGCGGGGTCTCCTCCCAGTGGGACGTGCAACGAGGACCTCCCTAGGGAGACGCTCGTGAGGCATCCGCACGAGATGCCCGAACCACCTAAGCTGGCTCCTTTCCAAGCGAAGGAGCAGCGGCTCTACTCCGAGTCTCTCTCGGGTGACTGCACTTCTCACCCTATCTCTAAGGGAGATGCCAGCCACCCTTCTGAGGAAACTCATTTCGGCCGCTTGTATCCGCGATCTTATTCTTTCGGTCATGACCCACACTTCATGACCATAGGTGAGAGTAGGAATGTAGATAGCTCGGTAGACCGAGAGCTTTGCCTTCTGGCTCAGCTCTTGTTTCGTCACAACAGTGCGGCAGAGAGACTGCAATACTGCCCCAGCTGCTCCCATTCTCCGGCTGATTTCCTTCTCCATCTTTCCCTCACTCGTGAACAAGACCCCAAGATACTTCAACTCCTGCACCTGGGACAGAGTCTTGTCTTCTACCTGGACTGTACAATCCATCCTCATTCCAGCCGCTGAACACTCGGCTGCGAACCGATCCAGTGAGAGCTGCCATGTTACAGCCTTATTTCAAAATGGAATACACACATTTTTGTCGTCAAACTTCTGCACACAATACACCATAATGGCAATATGGGCTTTGTGGCTTTACTGCAGAAGTCGCTGGACAGAAAGTTGCTGACTTTTCACTGCGTCCTGCACCAAGAGGCACTGTGTGCTCAAACATTTCCTCCGGAATGCACAGGCGTAATGAATGTTGTCTTTCAGATTGTCAATAAAATAATGGCGAAAGGTTTAAATCACTGTCAGTTTCGTTCGTTACTGGATGAGCTGGAAAGGACATATTCTGATCTCCTGTTGCACAACAAAGTCTGGTGGCTGTCCAGAGGCGAGGTGCTGAAACGCTTTGCAGCGTGTCTGGAAGAGGTGAAAACCTTTCTGGGCAGCAAAGGGCTCACATATCCTGTGTTGGAACAGCCAGAGTGGCTGGAAAAGCTACACTTCATGGTAGACATGACAGCGCACCTGAACACGCTAAACACAGCTCTTCAGGGGAAAGGACACACAGCCCTGCACATGTTGGAGGAGGTTTTGGCATTTGAGCGCAAGTTGACAGTGCTTTCCAGAGATTTACAGAAAGGTACACTGTCACACTTCCCCAGTTTGAGTGAGTTTAAAAAAAGCTCACATTGTGAATTTAGAGTATTTACATTCTGCAGTCATTGCAATGCAAACATCGTTTGGGAAACGATTCAGTGAGTTCAGAGAGGAAAAAAACACATTATCCTTCCCTGTCACTCACCTCAGCCTCGATCCATCCCTGTTGAATATGACAGCATTTCCAGGTGTGAGTCCACCTGATCTTGAGATGGAACTGGCTGACATAGCCGACAAAGACATGTGGGTGTCCAAGTTAAAGCGCCTGACAGCGGACCTTGAAGATGTTTCACGCCAGAAGGCCATTCTTGCTCAGAATCACAAATGGCGTGATATTGAAAACCTCCTCAAACCCGACAAACTTGTGTTCAAAACTTGGAACGCTATCCCCGACTTTTATGTGAACATGAAAAAGTATGCACTTGGGAGTCCTGTCGATCTTTGGATCCACATATGTATGTGAGCAGGTATTCTCCAACATGAACTTTATTAAAAACAAACATTGCACACGCCTCACAGATGAGAGCTTACAATCCTGTGTGAAGATAAAGGTGACGTCATACAGCCCTGACGTGGAGACGCTGTGCGCCGCAGTTCAGGAGCAGAAATCACCTTGACCAAGTATGATAAATATTTTAATTTCCTATAATTTTGCATATATTCACATTTTTTAATTGTTCAGTGAAATAGACATTTTATTATTCCGGTTGGCAGCTGACCGCACGGCGCCAGTAAAAGGATGACAGCACAGAGAGAGGACGACATTTTTGGTTAATTTAAGTTTGGTGTTTTGTTTTTTCATTACTACAAGGAGGATTTAAATAGACATTAAGTATTTTACTTAAGCTTCAACCCGACGTCTTTTTCGGAGATAAAAACGTTTTGTTGCATGCAGAAATGTTATTTCATTTTCTCTGCAGTCGTTCATTGATAATAGTTTGTTTATAAATAGCACAAAGCAAAAAAAACTTTATATGCAGTGTGGGGGGGACTTTGGGTTGTATGTAGAGATGTCCGATAATATCGGCCTGCCGATATTATCGGCCGATATATGCGTTAAAATGTAATATCGGAAATTATCGGTATCGTTTTTTTTTTTTATCGGTATCGTTTTTTTTGGTTTTTTTTGTTTGTTTGTTTTTTTTGTTTTTAATTAAATCAACATAAAAAACACAAGATACACTTACAATTAGTGCACCAACCCAAAAAACCTCCCTCCCCCCTTTACACTCATTCACACAAAAGGGTTGTTTCTTTCTGTTATTAATATTCTGGTTCCTACATTATATATCAATATATATCAATACAGTCTGCAAGGGATACAGTCCGTAAGCACACATGATTGTGCGTGCTGCTGGTCCACTAATAGTACTAACCTTTAACAGTTAATTTTACTAATTTTCATTCATTACTAGTTTCTATGTAACTGTTTTTATATTGTTGTACTTTCTTTTTTATTCAAGAAAATGTTTTTAATTTATTTATCTTATTTTACTAATTTTTTAAAAAAGTACCTTATCTTCACCATACCTGGTTGTCCAAATTAGGCATAATAATGTGTTAATTCCACGACTGCATATATCGGTTGATATCGGTATCGGTTGATATCGGTATAGGTAATTAAAGAGTTGGACAATATCGGATATCGGCAAAAAGCCATTATCGGACATCCCTAGTTGTATGGTATTTATTGTATTTTTTATTTTTTTTTGTCATAAAAAAATACAATCATGCATGCTTACGGACTGTATCCCTGCAGAATGTATTGATCTATATTGATATATAATGTAGGAACCAGAAATATTAATAACAGAAAGAAACAACCCTTTTGTGTGAATGAGTGTGAATGAGTGTAATGGGGGAGGGAGTTTTTTTGGGTTGGTGCACTAATTGTAAGTATCTTGTGTTTTTTATGTTGATTTAATAAAAAATACAAATAAAAATTAAATTTCTTGTGCGGCCCGGTATTAATTGATCCACGGACTTGTACCAGGCCGCGGCCCGGTGGTTGGGGACCACTGCTGTACATCATCATCCAAGTTACATTATATTGTCCTCTT